>NW_008238440.1:2921246-2952692 GCF_000691975.1 Corvus brachyrhynchos | reverse complement strand
CAGGAAGGCAGAGCTGGGACAAAGAGGCTGGAAAATATTGCTGCCATTTCCAGAGAGGGTCGTGCCTTGCCTAAAGATGTGCTTAAGGGTGGGAGAGAGACAGCAAGGGAGCTCAGATCTCCAGGGCTCCCACTCGGTGCTTTCGTGTGAAATCACTCTTCCCTTGCAAGTGAGTTCTCAGCCTGACATGCACAAACATGCCTCCTGTGTTTGCTGCTGAATGAACCCAGAAGCTGCTGGGGCAGCAGATACCTGAATTTCAGACTGGGCATTGAGCAGCTTTCCCCCTCATTTCCAGGCTCTGATGCTTCTCCGGAATCTACTTGTATCCCCTACAACTGTGGGGTTTTCATTCTTTAGGACCCCTTTCTGGGGAGCTTTCTCTTTTTCTATTTTTCTTTTTCCTAGAGCACAAGACAGTGGTGGCACAAAGGAGACAGGGAAAACACAAGAAGAATGTAATTATTCCAAAATTTATGAAACTTCTGAGGTTCAGTGTGCAAGAAAGCATGTAAGCCTTTGGCTGGGTCAAGCAGTTGAAATCTGGCAGCTGTTCTACTGTTATAATTCTTCTAAGATGCTACAGTGTGTTTATTCTAACATCATTTTATTTCATATCAAATATTTATTTCAGAGAAAACATTGTTTTTTCTCAGAAAGCTTATGGTAAAATTAGAGTTTCCTCTAAGTCCAAACTGGGGGCAGGGGATAGAGGGGGAAAGGGAAAAATTATGATTAAGTGTTGGTTTTTTTCATAATCTGCATGTAAGATCTACTTTGAGCTCATTATCTTGCCTTAGTTCCACTGCCTGAATCAGAGTGATGCTGCTTTGGGCTGGGGGTCAGATGGACCATTTTATGTCATAATTTGTCCAGAGCATACAACCAATACAATACATACAACCAATTTTTTTCCTTGTGTGTTCATTTGCTTTCTTAATCTAATATATTTCCACTTTTCCCCCCCCCCCCAAAATTCTGCAGTATAAATGTTTTATGCTTGCCCTTCCAGCTGTACCTTTTAATCCCAGGAACAGTTCCTTTATCTTTTCAGGTGGGAACATCACTTTAAAATGCAGCTACTAACCCTGCCCACAAAATCTGAGTAACTCATACCAGCTCTTTAACCCTCTCATAATTTTCTTAGTCTTAGCCTATGACCTTTAATTACCTGTAGCGAGCATTTTAATTTTCTTTTTTAAAAGTGGCTTGCCCTTGTTGCCAGGAGATGATATGGAGATGATATGAGCAGTGAGGGCTGTCCAGTGCCCAAGGGACCCTGGCTCTTTAGTTCCACTTATTTGGACTTGATGTTGTGCCAAGGTGTGTCATTGACGTGTCATTTGTGCTCGTCAGCGGGGAAATGAGGCAGCCCTGGGTTTGTGAGCACAACTGGAGAGGGACAAGATTTGTTGACACAATTAAAGAGGTGAAAGGGTTTGTTAAAGCAATTAAAGAGGGACAAGGGTTTGTGGCACAATTAAGGGGGTGCAAGGCTTTGTAGCACAACTAAAGAGGGACAAACACCAGAGTGCTTCATTCCTTGTGCCCATATCCCTTTGTTCAGGGTGCAAAGGCTGGTGCTGGAGAGGACCAGGCTGAGCTTGCAATCCCAGTTTTATTTTGATGTGTGGGATGAGTTCAGCGAGCCTCCCTTGCTGAAAAGCAAGAAGAGGGAGTGTGAGAGCCTGGTTGTTGTGAGCTGTGACTATTGCAGGCTTTTACAGTATCTCCAAAGAAGGTTTCCAGCACCCTGTGATCCTCCCTGGTGAGATGAAGAGGCAGAGCACTTGTGTCACTAATCTCCCACATCTCCCACCACGTTAACACTCTGCAGAAATACAGGCTGCTCACTGAGGAAGTTATTAACCTTTGCATGCTGGGGGAAGCAGCCACTGTACTGCAGTCAGCTGAAATCCAAAAATTCATTTGGGTTATGTCAGCCTGGAACTTGTTTTATAGCACTGAGGTTACCTCTGCAAACTTCATTGATGGAGAATTCCTGGCTGGTATGAGAAGCCTGGCTCCTCCTGTCTCCTGCCACTGTGACAGCTGATCTTTCACTTGTTTTACTCTAATTTTCATGGTAGATGTTGAAGGGTTTTAAACACCCCCTGGTTTCCTGAGGAATATTTACACCTCTTACGAGATGCGGGAGCAGAGGTCGGGAGCGCCCTGGGAAATGCTGGATGGAGGCAGTAGGAAGCTGTAGCTCCACGATATTGTATTTGTTTGCTAGGAAGTGATTTATGTATCTCCAAGATGTTTACTTTGGGGAACTGAAGCTACCCTGCAGAATTCTAAACAGAAGGGAAAATGGGAGTCTCTGTGAGGTTGGGTTGAGTTGGTACCAATGCTTCAGTGCTACTCAATACAGAGATGGGGCTTAGTCTGTACAGGATTTGGTCTCTGGGGGGCAAAAAAAGATTTAAAATATTTTTAGAAGAGAGGGATTATTGAAAAGATTTTTGCTGCAAATAATAAATTCTCAGTGTTGGGAAGAAAAGACTTGTATCTTTTTCTGGCAGCTAGTTTGCATGTAGGTCTGGATATCTTTCTGGCTTAATTTAAGTTATTAATGCCTCGACTTCCCTGGAAGTGGGCTGAAATTAACATTTATTCTCAAGAACTTGCTCCTTAGACTAAGAAAAAAATTGAGATAAATTTGAATGAAGATACATGGCCTATCATCCCTGTGAACAGAAAGTCAAAATCTTACTTAACACCTTTTTTGAGAAGTGTGAGGAAATGGGGTGGAAATGGGCTGTTTGAGGGGGTGCTGGTGGTTTATACAGATCTTTCAGCCTCAAGCCTTGTCTCTCTGCAAAGATAAAAGTAGAAAATCATTATTTTCAGTTTCTTAAGGACTTTTTTTTTGAGGGGAGAAAACATTTTTGATCTTCAGTTGCAGGGAAGCTTCATTTGGGTGCTGGTGTCTGGGTGAAAGTTCAGGATTTACCACAAAGCAAAAAAAGGGAAAAATAACCCAACCATCGTCTTGAAGACATGTGTTGGAAAAACACCTTTCAAGGAGAACAAAGTCTTCCCTGCTGAGTTCTGCAGTGATCACAATCTCTGCAAGAACAGCGAGTGAAGGGAGCTCTTTGGAGAGGCAGAACTGCTTGGATGTGGGAATGTTGTGTCACGCTGTAATTGACCTGTGGCGTTCTCAGTCTTCCATCCAATCCTCTGGGAACTTTCTACTCTCCTTTAAAATGCAGTGAATATCTAAACCAGAAATCAGGAAGAAGGCAAACACACCTTTCTCACAGCCCCAGTGTACTTGTGAAATCTGTTTGCATTCACAGAAATAGTCTGAATGAGTACTGTCAAAACTATTCATGTGATTGAATGTTCCTGCCCTGGACTCGGATGTTTTAGTCTTGAGGAAGCAAATATTATTCCAAGTGTATCAGAAAAGGAAATTAAGCCTTTGAAAGTAATATTTTGCGAGTCTTTGTCAGCAGGCATCATGTATCATTCCATCTCTGCCCTGCTCTAATTGATTTGGAAGTGTTAGGCATTTAGTGAGCGTGGGCTTATCATTTATTGAGAACAATCTCCCTCCTGCTTTCTTCTCCCTGGCAGCTCAGCTCTGCCCCAAAGCTAGGCCGGAGGAGCCCAGCCTGGACTGTGTAATCCAAGTTCTGCTGCTCTGGACTGACCTCACCCGACCTGGAAATGCCAATCCATTAGAGAAAATAGCACTGCCCCTGACAGCACAGAAATGCAGACCTGCACCGGGGCGGAGCCGGCTGGAAAACCGTGGAGCACTTTCCCAGGCTAATGGGTTCACAGGCTGGAGCACAAATATTTTGAATGCCCTCTAATGAACAGTTGTAATTAATATGCATATGGTTATGTTTTAATAATAGCCATGTCTCATAAAAATGCCACTCTGATATTCCTGTACAGCTTGTAGAGTAATTAATGGAGTTCAGTGTACTTGGTCTGTTATGCATTCAAAAAACCCCACCGTGGAGCAGCGTCTTTTGCACTATGTATTTTAAAGAAAACCTGGGGATTTAATGAAACCTGTCTGATGTTGGGGAAATTGCCATATTAGCTACAATTTATGGTTACCTACGTAGCTTTTATGGCTGACAAATAAGGAATGTAAAACACACAAGGGAAGTTAAACAAACAAAAGCTGTGCTGCAGTGGATGAATGCGATTGTGACCTCTAAGAAAATGTCTGGAACTTTCAGAGCTCTCTGAAGGCATAAATTGCAATCAGCTCCAGGTCCTGAGGAACTCAATCACCTTTTCCTCGTGTTTTGGGTGCAGCCATGGCAAAGGCCCACATCTCCTGCCAGAGTGAGCAGCAGGTCACAGGGCCACTGTGCTGCATGTGCATGGTCAGGACAGGCTCCGTGGCCAGTGTCTTGTGTCAGCATTAATTCTGGTGAGTGCTCTTAAAATATTGTCTAATTAGAGGAAAACGGGAAATGAGAAAGGCCCCAGCATAGCATCACTCTGAATTGCTGGCATTATGCAGAGCAAGAACTGTATTCAAGAACACCCTGATAACTCTAAAGGGTTAAGGACAAATCACTGTTTTGCCCCTTTCTTTCCTCCTTTTTAATAAAAAAAAAGCCAACATAGAAATACTGTAAATTCTACAGAAATATCATGGAGGAAATCTTCCTCGCACCTCAATTTTAGTTAATGTGCTGCCTTTGCACCTTCTCAGATTTGGGATCCCTTGTTCCATTGGGGTGGTCCCTTGAATGTCTGGCTGCTTTTCATTTCATTTGTGTCTCACCTGAAATCCCCTCTGCAGTTCCCAGGGGACAGGTGATGGTTGTCCCTCTTGCACCCCCAATAACCCCGTTCTGCATCAGTGCCCTTCTGCTCTTTAGGATAACTCTGCTCTGTTTTCCCAGGTTACGTTTGGGCTGAGTAACCCTTCTGGTTTTTCATGGTGATTTATCAGGCAGTGATTGGTTTCTATCAGCTCACAATACCCTTACCCATTCTCTGTATAGTAGTATTAATTAATTCCTTCTTATCAAGTTACTGGATCGTTTCTGTACTGCTACGAAGGAGATCTCTGCATTCCTGGGTTGCCCATTTGCTGGCAGAAAAGAGAAATATCTGCTACTTTTTTCTGTTGGATTTGTCTCTTCTATCTAGACAGTGGCATGGGAAACGACCCTTCACACCTGTGAGACTCTGTCAAATTAAATTCCTTGGGATTTTTTGTCTACTATGACAGGTTATTACAAAAGTGTTTGCTTTTCTAGCTATTTAGAAAGGCAGAAAATGGCCCTGAACGCTTTAGAATGTTTGGCAAAGGTGACCTCAGATATTAAAAAATAAAATAGGAAGATCTATAGATGTCACTAAATGTACCAGCTGCACCTGGATTAAGACATTTCTGAGCTGAAAATGTAGAAACATTCCCAAGATGTACTGTGAGGAATCACTGCTTGGTTTCACATGCTCAACCCAAGAGCTTTTTTTTCCCTTCCCAATGGTTATTTGTGTTCCTTCACCTGAAATGGAATCTGAATTCCTTTAATGCACTTACAAGTCTACTTTGCATTTCTCATCCTGGAGTTTCATTTTCTCCCTGCAATATGGACAGCTCATTACTCAGGCTATCAGGGAAAAAAGTTTCCTCCATCCCTTCATTCCAGGGGTTCTGTGTCTCAGTATTAACACTTAGAAATGTTTCTTTTGGTATTTTAGTGGTCTTTCTGAAATGAAACGTGCAGGTGTAAGCTATTGATACAGCATTTAAAAATTTCAGCCTTTTCTAACGGGTGAGAATTTGTCACTTTTTTAAAAATCTCATCTCTCGAGAAAGTGGTGAAGAACTGGTCTCATTCTAAGTTTGGCTACTGAGGAGAACCCAAACCACAGTGGTACTTTGACAGTGGCAGTGCCTGCTGGAGTCAGCGAGGAAGGATTGACAGGATTCTGTTGGCAAACACCACTGAGCAGATGCAGACGGAATTGTGAGGCTTGAACTGCACCTATAACTCATCACAGGGTGCATTTTGGTGTTGTATTTTTGAACTACAAAGTGCTTGGCTGTGTCTGGAACCTGCCATCTGAAAGCACCCACCTGATGCGGACCCTGTGCTGGGATGCATGAGGATGTCTCGTGCCCAGGGCAAGGATGTGGGACCTGGTGCTGCCCTGAGCCCAGGAGGGGCCAGGGGCCAGGTGCTTTTATCAGGGATAATGTGATTAGCTGGGACATGCAAGAGTAAGGGAGGCTAAGTTTGAACAAGGGATTTAATTAACTTCAGTCAGGATTATAAAAGGGGAAATGGATCTTTATCCTACTGACTGTTCTCATAGATTTATGCAGAGATTTTTATTTCAACACTGTCAAAGAGGTCCCTCTGTGGCCACAGTGGCCTAATGTTGACTTCTCTAGTGCTTGATTTGGGCTGGCTTAGGGGATTTAATTTTGTCTTAAGCACCTTTATAAGTCTCCCAAATCAGGAGTCCAATAGCCCTGTGAAAATGGTGGCAAAAATGAGCCTGGTCAGTAGTTCCCAGGGCTTGAAGTACCTGCTTGAGATGATGGTTTCTCTTTTTCAGCTCTGCAGGGAGCCCAGAGTGATTGGCTTCTACCTTAGGCTCCAAGCACTTCAGAAATTATGCATGTGACTCTGGAGCTGTGGCAGGCCTTCAGGGCAAACCCAGCTGTGAAGCGCAGTCAGGGCCAGGATGTGCTGCCCACGGGAGAAAATGCCAAGTTCAGCCTCTCTGTATTTCCCAGGCTGGATTTCCTTGGCTGAAAAACAAGCAGCTTTTATTTTACAGCAAATATTTCAAGAAAATGACATCAATCCCCATCTGAGACTGCCCTGGGGCATGAAAATAACATAAGGGAAATGTTTGACCAGCGTCTCTCATACTGAAATAAGCAGTGTCTAAGCAAATATTCCTGTATTGTTTCTAAGGCAGGCTCTGCCAGGCAAGGGCTGTGACTCCTGCTGGAATGGGACTGATCCATTCTGGTACCTGGGCCTGCAGTGAACTCAGTGTAAGAGCTGCTCCTTTCTTCTCCCAAGGCTGTTCTCAGTCCACACAGGCAGGGATTGTTCCCTCCAGCAGAACCCCTTTCCTGCAGTGGGGTAATTAAAAACACGTGGCTGAGCAGCCAGTCTGGCTCTGAGTAGCTCAGCCCTGTGTCCATTGGATCTGGAACTGTTGCTATGTCTTTCAAAGCAAGAATTCAAATATTTTTTTTTTTTTGTCTTTTACAACTTCTTTTCCTTATAGACGTTTTTTAGGAAAGTTGGCCCGTGAAAAAATATTCTGTATTTGCACAATGGATGGGATGTTTATCTTTTTAAAATGTTTTCTGTGAACAGCTTAAAAAATTGAAATCACTTTTGCAATTTAGAGGAAAAGTGAACTATTTATTTAAGTACTTAATCCGTTGTGCATCAAGGCACTTTAATGAATCAGACAAGAAACAGACCTGAAGCACGACAAATGTGGTGAGAATAATATGTGAGGAAAAACTTGATCTCATTTACTTCTATTTGTGAGGTGGAAGGGAAAAGTGGTTGAAGTCTCCTAGGTTAATGGAATTCTGAATGTTATCTTATGTGACCATGGTATCTTGAGGAGCAGATTAGCAGTTGGCTCGATGAGTTTGTTGGCAGAGCAGCAGAATTCTTGAACTTTGGGTCCCTTTGGTCACATACCCAGAGGAGCCACGTTCCAACCACAGGCTGGAACTCAGCTGCCCTGGGAGGCTGTCCTGCCTCCACTCCAGCAGGCCAGCTTCATTAGCAGGGACCGACGACGAAAACGTTGTTTTAAGGAGCAATATTAATCACCAGCCCCAGCAAACATTGTTTGGATCAGCAGGAGAAATGCTTTTGTTGGGGCTTTTGCAATTTCCTGCAGCCGGGCTCCCGAGCTTGTGCCGCAATTCTCGTTTTTATGGAGGGGAGTTTGCTCCGAAAGCCTTGTCTGCTTGGTCACCCCTCAAGGAGAAAGAATGCCTCTCCATATGTCTTCAGCAGAAGGCAGCCTGGGCTGACAGATAGCAACGAGATGATGTATTCCAAGAAATGCTCAATCCATGGCAAGATAATGAGTTTGGGGGAAGGGGGGAGCTAAACAAAACTCTGGACAGAGATGGATGCCAGTGAAGGACACGATGCCTGCCCGGCCCCAGAGCGGGGCAGCCACGGGTGAGGCTTGGCACACAGCATGGGACTTGAAAAAATAAAAATCTGAGCAACAAGAAGTTGAACACTTTTAAAAAGGAAGTTGTAGAAAGTTCAGGTGTGTGAAAACCAACAGTGGTTTTTTTAATTCCTTGTAAAACAGCTCAGAAATATTCAGGAAGTGGTAGATTGAGTGGGAGAAAGAATCAATGCAATTTAATGGGTGGGGCAAACAGAATTTGAGAGCTAAGCCTAAGGAAAAATCTGTTTGCATACACTTGTGCCAACTTAAGTGTCTGTGTGAATGTTAATGTATTGGCCTATTTTGTGCATAATAAAAATGCTTCAGTTGATGAAATTCTCTCTGTGGTACAGGACTGTAAAGGACAGGGTGCTCACTTGCAAATAACTGATCAGCTGTAAGGCCATGGGGAGAATCGACTCTGTCATCAGAGCTATGGGATGGCCCAGAGCTGACACCTGCCCTGCTGTCATTGCATGGGTGAGAACACCAGGAGAGAGCCTGCGCCTGGCTGGCAATGAGCAGGAGGGAAATCCTCATTACTTCTCACTCTCCAGCATGTTGCAAAATGTATTTTAGCTGGCAATTTATCCCCCAAAACTGCAGCTGATGTGGAGTTTCTGGCCCTCTGAGTCAGCAGCATAGATAAACCAATACAAACTCTGATCTTTAGGTAACAAAAAGGAGTCAGAATGAAGGTAGCCTGCTTCAGGCAGCCTCATTCTCGAGGCAGTTGGATTTTGTTTTCTTGCTTTCCCTGTTTCCTACTGATAAACACTATTTCCCATTCTCCTCTTTGTTCGTTTTCAGCCTCCTTCATTCTGCATCCCACTTTGTGCTGCAAAAAGAGCAGTCTCCTACTTTGTGGAGAATTAAAAGTAGTTGCAAACCGTGTGTAATTCCCTTGCAAGGCCGAATGTCTGTATTTGGGTTTAGCCTGGCTGAGAGAAGCTCCAGCAGTGCCTTTTCCCCACCCTTTGCTGTGGTTTTCTGCCTCGGTGAACCAGCTCACACCAAACACTCCCTCCCCAGCAGCAGCACCATTTCCCAGGCCAGTGTTTTGCAGGGTTAATGAATGCAATTAGCTCGGTGAAGAGTGCAGTGAGCAAGAAGGCTTATGAGGGGCAAAGGGTTTTCCAGAGGTGTTGGGAAGGCAGCACAGCACGAGGGATGGACGAGACAGGGCTGTGCGTGGTTACAGCCACATCACTGAGCCCCTGCCCTTGGTCCTCATCAGCAGTGAACTCATTTTGCATTTTGTTGAAGTGGAGAAACCCAAGGCCCCACTAGTCTGCAACAGCAAGTGGCATTTCCCAGGCATTTGTACAAACTGGGGCTGACTGTGACTCAGTCCCTGCCTGTGGTTCCTTGGGCAGTGATCACTCCAGTGCAGTCAATACAAGCAGTCACTTCATGCTGCAAATAGAGTATGGGCCACAAAACAAGTGTTTTACTCTATCTGTCAGGTTAAAAAGACAGGACATGAGAATAGGGTTGAGATCCCGTAAATCTAAGTGCTCAGGTATTGGAGAGAGAAGTACTGAACTGCTTTTACAGAGTGTAATCTGTCAGTCAGGTGCAGCTTTTCTGTCCTTTACTGTTTGGACCTGGCTTGGGCAGGGATGGTAACTTGCAGAAGGGAAGAGAGAGGCTTCACAAAAGCACCAGCATTTTTTATTATCCCCCTGTCTGTCTATTGCTCTGTTGTGGGTTTGGGGTTTTTTGGGGTATTTTTACTGAAGGAGTAAGGAAAAGGTGATTTTGCAGTTTCAGATTGTTTGATCATTCCCCAGTGTCCCTGATTAGCTGTACTAAACTCTCCTGGACTTTGCAAACAGCAGGTGCTGAGGAACACACACTTTCCACAGCCCAAGCCAGATGTCTCCCCCAAATCAGTGGGAATATCCTTGTGAAAAATGTAATGACTGTGGCAAGGTCTTGCTGTCCTGGGAAAAGTGAGTAAGAGAAATCCATCTTTTCCCGTGAGTTCCCCATTATTAAGAGTTCCTCATATGTTTTTATATAGCAATACTAACAAGCCAGTTGTGTTTTTATTCTGTCGCTCTCTGATTGCATTCAGCCCCTCAGGCAAACCTTTATACTCAGTAAGTCTTCTGTCAGACTGTAGAAATCTTTGTAGCAATAGATTGTAATGAAGATTAAGTTGATGGGTTCATGAGTGATTTATCATAAATTATTGTGCAGTAAGGGGTTTTTTTTTTCCCCTTGTGTAGCAAAAGAATTATGTGAGTGTGGTCTCAGGGCAACCTCTCAGGGAAACGAGGAGGATAAAGTAAGTCAAGAGCGTCCTCAGAGTGTCCTCTGCTCTTTGATACATTTTTGGAAGGCTTTCTTGGAGATGGAGGGGTTCTCTGGTGGGAATTCTGGAGAAATGCTTTCCCGTGGCACTCTAGCACAGGGTGATGCAGACCTGGGGAGGAACTGTACATGAGTATGAGAATATAAATCAGCTTCAAGATGAAAGCTCTTAAATCTGTTCTCCACTGCTCACACTGATTATCATGGCCCCAAGGCATAGTTACAGAAGGATGCACTCAGGAGGGCTACTTCAGAATTTCCACAAGTCATTACTGATTATGGATCTGTACTTTAAAGTGTTTATAGGTGATGATTGATACACTGACGATGTACCTTTCAGAACTGCGTAAAGAGGAGCAAGACTTGATTTGCACTTGGATTTTCATTATTTTACCATTTAAAGTGGCTCCTATTTCATAAACAGTAGCTATGGTAATGCCTTTAGGATGGTTTTCATATTCATGGATACATATGTATGCATATTTTTACCAGACAGGCACTTTAGAATTTTCCAGTCATTATTATAAAATGCAACATAACCTCTAAAGCTCATTCTGAAAGGATATCTATAATCAATTAACTGACTCTCTAGAGCAGCCTTAATATGGTGTTTTAATTAACACCACGTTGGAAAGCAGAGCAAGCTCCCGCAGAACTCTTGCAGCAGGAGCTGGGGTTTGCAGCCCTGCTTTGCAGGCAGGGTCTCTCTCGAGGTCTGAGGAGGCTTTTAGTATCCCACTGTTTCACTGCTCAAATCCTACCTGTAGGATCAAAGGGAAGAACGAAAAGGGTTCTATTTCCAGGAGAAACAGAGAGTACTGCAGTAGCTTCCAAGTAAATAAGATGAGATGGTGTTAGAGCACAGCCAAGCAGAGCTGTGTTTTACCAGGGACTTGCAAGGTCTGTGCTGGGGCAGAAATGACCTTTTGCAAACCCCAAAACAGGAGACAGGCACAGGGGGGAGATAACAGCCAGCAAGACTGCAAAACAAAAGCAGTATTGGCATGTACTCCTTGCAGAGGTGTCTGCTTCAAGATCATGCATAAGTGTAATCACTGCTGATATCCCTGTGTCAAAAATAGTAATTCTTCAGCTGTGATTTGATAAATCTGTATTTATTGGTTAGCATTTCAGTGGGTCTCACTTGGCAGAATTTCATTACACTGAGTCTGCTCTGCAGCTGTTGAAGCTCTTCAGAGTCAATAATTTACACCAGGAAAAGCTCCAGTGTTTGTATTTAAAACTTTACGGTGTTTTGGTGCTTCTGGTCTTTTCCCTGGGAGACAGCTCTGGGCCATACCCCCCCAGTTCTGGGGGTTTCTGATTTTCTGTAGTTGTTTTCTATAGAACTTCTCCCCCTTTTATTTGTGATGATAAACAGGAATGATTTAGAGTAGATAAATACTTTACGTACAAATCCTCTTTGTCAGTCTCATAATTTATTTTTGTGTAATGAAGTATTTATCATGCTGGAAGTTAATAATCCATTTCTCTGAGGGTTTTCTTTTTTTTCACTATTTCTGACTGTACAGGAAACTCTACATTTAGAAACACAAACTTTTCTGATTGTTTGGGGACCTCAGGGTGCTGGAAATGAAAATAGACATACCTGAATATGGTTCAACACAGAAGACATGTTTTAAGGGCCAGTGATCTTTTCTCCATAAAACTAATATGAATTTCCTAAATCTCTTCTGGTGCTGAAGGATTGCAAACAAATCTGCTCTGAAAATGAGATCAGAACACCTGACTACTTAGCTGTTTAAGATGCATATTTTCATTAGTTATCTGGTGTTTTAGTTGTTCTTACAGGTGGATGTTTACTGAAGAGACTTTTTGTAGATAAATGAAAGAACTAAATGACACTCTTGTTCTTAGGGTTCACTTCTGTGTCTTTGTCTGCTGGTAGAGTAAAAAAAATTTGCCACACAAACTTCAGGGGTGTGTTTTTCCATACTGAAATGTCCTTTTACTGGGCTTTATAAAATGATTGCAACTTTTCTGTGAACCTTGGTTGCCTCTTGGCTGCCCGACTGAGCAGGCTGTGCAGGGGAGGGCCAGGACCTGTTCTTGGTGTGTAGCTGGGGTGGAATTCAGCCCAGCAAGTGGTGGGCACAGCCCGAGTGTAGCAGGAGAGTGATTAAATTCATGCTGTGTGTAATAATTGCTGTACTGATAGAACAATGGGGTGAGTGGATTTGTGCTTAATCTGCTGTGTCAACCTGGAAAAAAATGTGCTTTGGGAGTGAGGGCATTTTTGTGCTTATATTTAATTTGATACCACTCTTGGTAAATGGGTCAGTGATCTGAGGTATTGTATTTTTGGCATTAAGAGAAGTGCTGGGTGCTGTAAAATGCATTAGGTTTTCTTCACCTGAAAATCACTCCACTTTGTTTTCCTGGACTTGGAGATGATGAAATCTGTTTGTGGCCTTTTACTTTTTTATTATTATTATTATTTTATTTGAGACATGGGCAAAATTTTGGTCTGGTACAGGCAGGAAAGAAAGTGCAGTAACATCCAGACTGCTCTTTGAAAATGCACAAATAAATTGAATAATAATAGCATGCTAATAAAATAATTTGATCTTGGCGGGGCTCCAATATATCCAGCAGAACCTGGGATGTGCTGACAGGAGTCTTCCAGCATCCTGTTCTACTTCTGTGGAAAACATTGGTTGTTTCAAAGTGAAGCCTGTGGGAGGTGACTGAAGAGTGCTGTTAGATTCTGGTGGGATGAGAGAAAGTTCATTTAATGCTTCACACACTCTTATGAAGACCAAGGAGTTCAGGCACCTCAAAAATAATTTCCAGATCAGTACCAAAAAATGTCAGCTTTGCTGAAATATCCGAGTGCTACCCTGAACTGAGACAGAGGTGCATAATTTTGAGCTGGATGCAAAGAAAATTCCTTGCAGGCTATTAGAATTAACATGTTTGGTCAAAACAGAAGTGCTGAGATTAAATGATGTGGTTTCATCCCCATTTGGGACTTCCAACTTCTTTGGGATCAATGAGATTTCAAAATCAGAAATAACACTTAAAATAGCACGGGGCAGGTGTGAGGGGCCAGTGCTAAAGGAAAGCAGCACAAGGCAAAGCCTGGTCGGGCTGAGGAGCTGGAAGAGAGAAGGTACAGGCAGCAATCCTGGCAGTGGGAGCCAGCCAGTGTTCCAGGCGTGGCTGCCTCCATCCCAGCCTTTCTCCTCGTTTCCCCAGGAAAATGCCTGTTTCAGTGCAGGAATGGCAGCTGGCACAGAGGAGCCTCCCTGCTTTCCAGAGGCCACTTTGCCAGCCTGACCTGGCGCTTGCAGAGACGGGCGACTCCTGCCTGGAGTGGGAGCTGGGAGTGCACTAATTACGTGCTGATGGCAGGCTCTGGATAATAGCAATTTTCACTCAATTACTCAGTGCACAGTGTCACTATTAGAACCCAATTAATTTTAAAAAGCATTCCAATTTAAAAGTAGGCAATATGTTGCATTTCCACAAGTTATCTATAGTGTTAGGATGGCCACTTTAGCCAACTCTTTATTGCATTAGACAGTGATGCAAACAAAGCAGCAAAAAATAGTGTGAGGGGAAATAAATATCTGTCTTTGTGGTGCTGAAAGCTCCCGAGGCTGTGCATAGCAGGGCTCTCTCAGGGTCTGTCTCAACACATGCAGGACCACAGAGGACGTTTGAAGCCAAATTTAGTTGGAGGGTACTGGTCTCCTGTACTTATTGTTCAAGGTATGCACAGAAAATGAGTACCAGCTAAGGTCAGTAGATCATTAAATGAAAATTCAGTGTTCAATTTCCACTGTGTTTTGGGATAGAATTTCACAGAATAAAAGAGTTGTAGAGTGATCTGGGTGGGAGGGGACCTTGCTGACCTTGTCCCACCCCTGCCATGGGCAGGGACACCTTCCACTGTCCCAGGCTGCTCCAAGCCCCAATGTCCAGCCTGGCCTTGGACACTGCCAGGGATCCAGGGGCAGCCCCAGCTGCTCTGGGCACCCTGTGCCAGGGCCTGCCCACCCTCCCAGGGAACAATTGATTCCTAACTTCCTTCACTCATAATGAACAGGGTTTTACCTATAGGTTTCCAGAAGAGAGAACACCACAGTTGTGGTAAATATTAACAAGAGGTTGCTAATTTGAGGCTTCGTTTGGTCTACAGGAATTGTAAGCTTCTGGTGTAGCATTTAAGTAAATAAAATATATAGCTCAAAATAGTGGAATAGATTCTTCTTAAATGGTAAAAGAAAAAAATTAATTGATTTTGGCCTGAGTGTGAGGCATTTGCTAAGACAGTTCCACTCTGTTTCCTGTTTAACCCAGCTGGTGCCGTGCTCACCTGGAGAGCCCAGACACCCCCATGAGTGTGTTTGAAACAGCTGGGGAAAAGGGGAAATGAGTCTTGGTTTGGGGAAGGAGCTGTTCCTTCAGCCTTTGGTGAAAGCAGAGGGTTTCCAGCCCTGGCAGCTGTGCTGTGTCTGTGCCCCTGACTGTGGCTTTGGGGGGGGCGCACTGCTTCCTCCCTCAGGAAGAAGCAAAGAGCACCTGACAGCCCGTGGCTATAAAAAAATTAATTGGGAAGTGAGCAAACCGCTAACCTTATGCCTGGCTTTGATGTAAGCAGCAATGACAACCTCTTTACTCCAGGATTTTGCTGTCACTTGGTGGTAAGGTTTCCATCTGGACTGCAAGAGATGTTTTAGATTTGAACTGGCTGACTGGAAGAATTTAGTGGAGCAACTCCATTTGCACTACTCCAAATGCAGAGAGCTGTAACCTGACAAACTATTTAAGAAATGCTTGTAAATGTGGGTTATTTGTCATTGTTTGTTTGACTGGGAGGAAAACCTCACCTGTTTTCCACCAGCAGCATTTGCTTTCTGTTGTCACTTTTTAAGTTATTTTCGTGCTAAGGTTGCATGGTTTTTGTGTTGGGATGTGATGGGGCTGTTCTCAGACTTCCCTTCAGGTGGGAAATACAAACCCACGGGATTTGACAGCTGCTATTCCATCCCCAGATGTCCCTTGCAAGGGTGCTCTGCAGCCCCATCCCTGCAGTTTGCTGGTGCTGTGATGATTTAGCCATTTGAAGAAAGAGGTGGAAGCAAACATGTTTAAAGCCCAGCCAATGCCCAGAGAGTCAGACACTCATTAACAGTATCTTCCAGCCATAATCAGCTATCCTTGGAGAGCATGTTTTATCTTGCTCTCCGCCAACCTTTCTGCCCACAAGTGATTTGCACTCTTATTGAGCAAAGTTGGGAGCAGAATGGATAATAACAAGTCTGAAAATGCTCTGGAAGCAAAAAAATCCCTGGGCTCAGGGACAGCAAACCTGGAATTTAGAGTAGAAAGTAAAGAACACCAAAAGGTCAGGGCTATTGAAGCTACGACACTGCGATTATGTCACTGGATAATAAATCTTTATTGTAAGAGAAAAGGTAGGAAAATATTCCTGGGACCCTTCCATGTGCTTCCTCTAGGGCAGGAACGTGTTTACCCTCATTAGCATTTCTTAATGGTGCAAGCACACCTCATTTATTACCGTGGGGAAACAGTGATTAGAGGAGAACACGATGCACAGCGTGGGACTCTGCTGCTGCCACAAGCCCAGCCCGGCTCAGCAGCTCCTGCTCCGGTCGTGCTGGAACAGATTTGCAGGGAGAAGCCACGGGAGTGAGTGAAGATGGACAGGGCTGCTGTGGGATGGCCACGGGGCTGGAGGATGGGATTGGGTTGGGGGATTTGAGATGCTGCTCCTGCTTTTTAAACCCCTCCTGGCCTGCACTCCTGTGCTTCTCAGGAGACAAATTTTGGTGTGTTTGAAAATGATTTATTTTTATAATTATCTTTCCAGTGTCACAATCGCTTAATTAAGTGGTGAGTTCCCTAAATTTGTGGTTTAAGAGTGCACTGGCACAGGGGAGCCCTGTGTGGATGTGCAGCTGTGAGGTGGGTGTGGGAGCAAGCTGAAGGGAAAGCTGGCATTCTGGGCAAGGCAGAGCTCACTCACCACACTACAGACTGGCCAGAATTGTTCTCCAGTCTCACTGCAAATTTACAGTCCTAATCTAAAAGGAACCACCCTGATCTCCTTTCCTCTGTCGCTCTCAGTGCAAATTTGGTGTTTGTTTAATTATATTTACTCATTTATATGGTTTAATAACATGTTAACCATCTAATTTATATCTGAATTTATTAGATATAATAGCGTTTCCATGAAAAATTTAGTACAGCCACCACTGGATGTTTCTCTTTCCATAAATTCATGATTTACCTCCAGTACATTACATTTCCATGAGAAACCTAATGATGGCACAACATACTCTTAAAAACAAAAAAATCCTTTATTTTATTTTGGTATTTAAAATTTTTATTTTCAGAATTATATTTCCCCTCTTTAAATAATGAACTGTAGATGAGGGCATGTGCATCTTTCTCCTATGGTGTTTAACTGGCATAGTTGTCAAGTTCTCTTTAAAGACTGCTTGTTGCAGAGCATGAATTGGAGCCAAACGTAGTAAGTAGGAGGTGGATTTGTGCCTGGAACAGTTATTGAGGGAGAAAAACTATCCAGAGTGGAGCTGCACTGTCAGTGAGCGAAAGCTGAAGGGTTTCCTAAAGGATATATTTAGATTTCACCAAAGGAAGACTGACTCAGGGGAACTTAAACACAGGATGTAAACATCCTTTGCCTAAAGCATGTAGCCAGTGTTCCTTTGGAGAAATCCAAATACATCCTTAGCTGGAGGATATTCGGTGTTCCTTTGCTGAAGTCCTGCGCTGCCTCAGGAGGTGCAGGGTGGAGTGCTGTGGGTGGGGTGGGCTTTGGTCTGGTTTTATTTTTGATTTCAGTCTGGCAGCTCAAGCTCACCCCAGAGCCTTGGAGAGGAGATCCCCTGTGTGGGGCTGTGTGCACAAGGGCTGCGTGTGGCCAAGCTGCCCCTGTGTGACTTCAGCACTGATTAATGGAACCGGGTGGACTTGCTGGCTGACTTCATGGGTTAAAGTCAAGTTTAACAGAGCTCAGTTAACGTGCACAGGTACTGTGCTTGACCTAAGATTTCTTTAAAGAGGACTGAATACTGCTTTTGAATTTAGTGAAAGCCTCTTTAAAAACTCTGCATCAGCCCCGTCCCCTTTACCCAGCGGTGTTGAAGCATCAGCGTTGATAGACACGTATAGTTTTGTTCTGTGTCTGCATCTGAGCTGAAAGATGACAGTTACAGATTTAATATGACTTATCTCTCTCTTCAATCCCAAGCTTTAGATATTCACATTAATTAAAATGCGTGGTAATGTCAAACTGGTGAATAGTTACAATGTAAAATGTCAATTATCCGGTTTTTGAATGCATCTGAAATAATAAACGAATTCATCAAGCCATGAGTCTCCAACTAAACAGATGTCTGGGATGTAAATGGATGGGAAGGACCAGTGCCATAAATCCTACAGACATTTGTCAGGCCTCTGAAGTTCTCTGTACCTTTGCTGTTAAGGCTGTTGAGGTTGAAGGTTTGCCCACAGCAAGAAGGGGTTTGGCTGTGCCAGCTCTGCCAGGTGCCAGCCCTGGTGCAGAGCTGCAGGAGAGGCTGCCTTGGAACCTCCAGCTGCTCCTGGGGGATGGAGAGGCACCAAAACTGGCTGTCACTTGTAAGTTCAGGCCCCCACGCTGGAGTGGGATATGTGAGGTTTGTGGGAGATTTTGTTTTGTTGTTTTTTTTCCTTTAAACTACTGTTCCATCTGAAGTACTCAGTAGTGCTTATCTTTCTTTTTTGCCCAGTCAGAACTGAAGAGGTTTAAGCTAAAACTGAGTATCTGCAGGAGTGATTTCTGCAGGGAGGAGTTCTCTCTGTTGGTCAGTCTCCACCAGCAGGCAGGTGGGAAACAGCCTTTGATCAAATTGGGCTGCATTTACAGGCATTTGATCTCTGCTGAACTGGTGTAACCATATGAAACCTCTTCTATTATTCACTCTGTCTGCTTCAAATAATTCAGGATCAGTGGTCTCCAGGCACTTTGTGATATAGCTTATCTACAACATTAAATTTTCAGCAACCGCATTTGAATCAGTGGACAGTTCAAAAGCATGGTGTTGGTTTGTGTTTAAGGAATCCAGATTTGGCTTCAGAATTACCTTGTGCCTGGAAATGCACCAGCACATCCAGGCTGTGAGCAGAGTCCAGAGGCATTTTCTTGCTCAGCTGATGCACTGTACAGCTTCAGCAAAGAAGGGATGGGTGCTCCAGAGCTGAGGCAAGCACACACATGGATGTACATGATTATTTAAAGTGCTGTGCCACGAATGCCGGAGTTTTGTGAGAGTTAGGGATGGGTGAGATGATGTCAGAAGCAACTTTCAGCTAAGGAAATGGGTATTTCTGTGATGAGTTCTTTTTAGGAGGATTCAGTTTCCAAATTGGTGAGTGCTTTCAAGTGTCTGAACTGTTGGTTTTGCTTTCCTCCAGAGACTTTCACACACAAATCTATGCATTCAGGACTTGGGAAATGTTAAAAATACGACAAGGTGTAATGAAAGACAGGCTCTTTATGAAAAGAGGCAGAATTTTGGCTAATGTCTCTCTACAGGGCAGGCTGAAAACACAAGGAGATCTCATTAAAAGCTCTATGCAAGGTTTGCAACCCTGGTCTGCCCTGGTGATGGGCAGTACTGCAGGTGCAATAAAGGGAATATAACGCACCTCACACTGAAGAACACTGGGACAGGACAGAAGGAAGTAGCATTTTTTTGTTCTCTTCTGACGCCACATCTGATACCTGCAGACCTGGGATCAAACCATAATTCAGAATAAATTCATGGCAGAGGTGTTGGTGTGCTCCCACACAAAATAAATCTTCGGCTGAAATGAAGACCCATTAACATATGCCCTGTTTCCTCCTTAGAACTTGAAGGCCGTTTCGTGCACAGTGTGCACAGGTGCTGCTCTTCTTGGTTAAACATTTGGTTAATGAGGGAGGTAACTGTGTTGTTTAGGAACTTTGACTGTCTTTAGAGCAGCAGTGGTGCATTTACAGCTCTTTGTGAGGGGAATCTTTGTTCAGCACTGGAAAAGCCTCTTGTGTCTCATGCTGTGCTCTGAGCAGTGGTGGAAACACAGCTGACTCGTTAATTTGCTGCTGCAGTTAAGCTGCAGTTGCGAGGGTGATGGAGAGCTGAGAGCCACAGGGAGGAAGGTGATGTCTGGAGACACTGGGAAGAGAAAGTGGAAGTGCTTGCTCTCTGAGAAAAAGGATCCTGCCAGGAATGTAAAGAGTACATATGGGTGGCTCTCAGCTAAGCTGTAGAAATGTTCTCGATCTTTGAGGTTTTCTTCTGCCCTGTTTCTGTGCTGTGTCTGGTGTCTGAGAAAGAGCAACTGGCAGAAGTCAGTGAAGGCAAGAGAAGTTTTGTTGGGTCTGTGAAGCCTCTGCTTTGTGGTAAAGGATCCCTGCTGATTAACCTCTCTATGTGATGTGTGAGACTGACATCCAGACCATGTAATCCATCTGTCCTTATCTACTTGCATGCGAAGGTTCACTACCTCCTTGCATGGGAAGTCATAGCAAGAATAAATTTTACCCATTCCTTAAAAAAACCCACAAACCCAAAACCACAGAAACAACCCAAACAAGACAAACAGCAGAATAAACCTCACAAGACAGACATAAAAGAAAAACCAGAAAAAGTTAAATTATAGCATGGTACTGATAACACCAAGGTTGTGGGTTGTGGGTTCAAGCCCTGTGTGAGCCTTTTACTTCAGCACTGGACTTGATGATCCTTGTGGGTCCCTTCCAACTCAGGAAGGTCTGTGACTGTGATCTGTGACTGTGACTAATTTTAACTAATTGACCTTTACCAGGACTAGAGCAGAGTGCCCCCAGCACTCTGTGGGACACAGAAAGAGTGCAAGGACTGTTCTGCATTAAAAATGGATGAACACAACTTATTCTGCATATAAGGTCAAAATCTACTGCTCAGTGAGTAACTAGGATTTTACACGCTGAATGCTTGGATAGAGAAGCATTTCTGTACATTTTATTTACTGACAGAAATGTGTATCTTCTCAAGGGATCCACAGCCACCCTTGTGCTGTGTTATGAGTTGTTCCTGACCCCCAGACTGTCTGTGTCTCTGCAGGGCTAGTCCTGTTCTCGTGCTTGGACCACCCCTTGGTGTCAGGTTCTGTGACCATCTGACATCACTGTTACCTGTCTGCAAACAGAGTCCAGCTCTGCTCCAAACACTGCAGGGGGACAGTGGATCTAACCTGTTTTCAAAGAGGTTTTCTTAACAAAGTTGTTCTTTCAACCAGCCCAAGTACCCAGCAATAAACTACAAGCCAGTGAACTCCTGAGGCCACAGAGGGATGTGCTTACATCAGTCATCCTCCTCCTACTCACTGAAATGTCTCTGTGCCTCCAGCAGCAGGTGTGAAGTTCAGGAGCTGGGGTTTGTGCTTGGCAGGTGAGCGGTGCTGGCTCCGACTGCTCTGGTGTCACAGGATTTTACCAATTTGCCATTTGCTTCATCAGGAAAGCAGCATCTTCCTGCTGGAGCACCATCACTCAGGGTTCTGTTGGCCAGATGTGATGTAGAGACTTGCCAGAAAATAATGATCACGTGGATATTCAACTCTCAGTTTCTCAGCTGCAAGGAGCTGCGCTTCTGGGTCGGGGTGGCCGGCGGTGGGACCTGTCCTGGAATCCAGGGGTGCTGGAGATTGTCCCAGGCCCTGCTGGGATTGTCTGTGGAGGGGTTACCTCAATTCCCAGTTCAAGGGTCAAAACCGTTCCACTCTCAACCAGCTCAAGAGGTCTGAGCCCTCTGCCTTCTGCCCATCATGGATGATCCTGGTTGGTGGTGTTGGACATCCCTGGGATCCCCTTGGAGAAGGTTTTTCTTTACATCTCTGAAGTTGTTCTAACCCAGACACCTGTGTTTGATCGGAAACCAGTGCAGAGCTGTAAGACAGTTTAGCACCGTGAGTAAAACACACACTGAGTGTAAAAACCAAAATGTTCCAGAGCTGTTGGCCCCTGAGTTGGGTGGGGCCATTTATTTATGGACAAACTATTGTGTCCCTTTTCATTTTACAGCAAGAGGACTTTGGCTTTTTCTTTTCAGCTCTAATTAGGAGAATGTTCTGGAAGTTCAATATTTATTGCCTGCATGTTAGTGACAAAATGAATGAAATTGAAAGTGGTAAGTGATGGTTATAAACTTGCTCGTGGAGTTGGAAGAGGTTAAAATTAATCTGTGACTAAATGAAGGTGTTTTGGTGAATTCTCATCTTGTTAAAAACATTTAAAGAGCTGAATTATATTCACAAAATGAAATAAAATAGATTCTTTAGATCTGAGAGCTCTTAAGACTGTTCAAAACAAGGTGGAGAGCCTTGCCCCTGCAGATTTTGGGTCAGCTTACAACACTTTGATTATCATAGGATACTTAGCACAAACCCCTTACTGTTGTTTGGCTTCTTGGGTTTGGGTTTTTTTTATTTGGTTGGTTAGATTGTTGAGATGTTGCTTTTTTGTTTGTTTTTATGTTTCTATTTTTTTAATCAAAGGGCCTTCTTTTCCTTTCCAGTCCTTTAAATTAAACAGCGTAACAGTTCTTCTTACTGCTTACTATCTCAGAAAAGGATTTTATCTTTGAGAAAAAAAAGGAATTTATTATCCTTGTGCGTTGTTGTGTAGTGGCAGCTGATGCCACTACAGTTACCTCTTATTGCAGTGAAAACAAAGAAACTTAATTTTCCTTAAAATCTGGTTAACTGCTTTGTCATAATAAACCAACTGATCTCTTGATGCATTAAGAAATGCAAGTGCTGAGTTAGAATAGCACTGTTTGTTTTCACATAAGAGATATAGATGAGAGAATAAGAAAATGTGTGTAAGAAACTTTTCCTTACCTATTTCATTTCTTGTTATCTCTAAAGTAGGGGATGGAAACCAAAAATTTCCTCAATCATCATGGTGTTTCTGCCTCAGTAATTTCTCCTAATAAACCTTCCTCTGCACTCACTATTTCTTAACAAGAAATTGCTTTGAGCTATTAATTATACAAGTATTTCTCTTTTTTTATCCAATTCTCTCTCTGGCCTATTATCTCTGTGGAGCAGCAAATAGCAATTCAGATAGATGTGTATCATTACTATCTAAAATGTTGCAGGACTGAGGGTTCGTTGTAACATCCCTTTTGTTAAGGTATGTAGGGTTTCTAGATTTTTTAGTGTTATCCAGCAGACTGGGAAGGCACTGGGAAGGGAGGTGCTGGCATTGTGATTCCATAAAGCCTTAAACAACTGGACAAAGTGCTGGCCTGTCACCTTGGTCTGCAACATCCTCCGGGAAGTCTCACCGATGTGCTTTAAAACATCTGCACCCAATTATCACCTCTGCCATTCACTTCTTGTTGCAGGGTGGGAGCTAGGAACCATCCCTTCCCCAATTCCCATGGGATTTTGTCAAGCTGGATGCTAGATTTAGAGAGCAGAGGTACAGGGGCACCTAGAGTTAGGAATGTCCACTCTCTTCAGCTTGAGAATGTCAAAGCTCTCAGGTATTTTGCCCCAAGCTGGTTGTGCCTCCAGACTCTGCTGTAGACCCCTGTGTTTTAGCTGTGCCTCCAGTGATGCAGACTTGTGTCTGTTTGCTCTTTGTGCACAGGGCTTCCAGGGGGTGACCTTTGCTTCTCTCTTGTGCTCAGTGTAGGGCGTTTTGCCCCATTTTTAAATCTGAAAGTTGATACCAGATGCCAGCATGCCAAGGGAGGGAAGGCACAGCTGAGCCTGGGGGTTCTAAAGATGATGCACCTGGGAAAAATCTCTGGTAGAAAGGTGAGAACAGGTAAGGCCGTACCTAGAGAGATCTCTTGTCTATTTTGTGACTGAAGTTCCCTCTCACTGCTGCCTGTGATAGAATTTGCCTTGAATTCATTGTAGCTGCAGTTTCTCTACAGCTGGTGAGTCTCTGGGGAGGTACAAAGCTGCGTGGTCAGCTTTGAGTTGTTCAGTCACAATATCTGAGAGCACTGGGCACAAGCACACAAGAGTTGTCCTTGACGAGCAGGGTCCCGAGTTGTGATGGCTGCAGCTAATTCCCCTTTGGAATTTTGCTCACATTGTGAAGCAGCTGTAAAATTTCAGCCTTAATGTGTGCTACCTGGAGAATTTCAGTCTGAAAATATAGTACATGGTTATAAAAAAATGGTTCCAGGAACCATAAATTTTTTTTGCTATGTCCTGACAAAAATGATAAAATTTCCAGATGCGTCAGTGCTTTCCAAATTGAGATCTTCATCTGGCAGTATTATAAAAATGATTTTAAAAAAAAGAAAAGATTTAGTAACAAATACTTTTGCCTGGATTTATCTCCTATTTAATATTGTAGCAGCCAAGACTTTTATGTCAGAGGATCCTAAAACTAAGTTATTGTTAGAATTAATCACAAAAAAGTTGTCATGCCTACCAAGCACCCAGAACCAACCAGTAGCACTTCAACCCTTCTCAGGTTTAAACCTCATAAATTTCTCAGCTTTTCATGCTTAATATCCAACACCCTGTTAGCAGTGCTGTGGTGCCAGCACTGCTCCTCGTGCACCTCACCAGGGAACTGTGTCCTGGGAGTGGGGAGTGACCCTGGGTTGAGGTTGCATTTGCTCAGAAAAGTGTTGTACGAGCAGCAGGTCTCCTGCCAGACCCCACCCAGCAGGAGCTTGTCTAGGAATGGAGTGGGTTTGGTTTTCCTTTTGCCTTTTGAGATCCTGGTTTCTAAGGGTGGCAGTTGTCCCTGCAGGGAATCAGCACCCAGGCAGGCGGCTGCAGCAGAAGCAGGGGGTGAGTGCAGCACTGACCCCGCAGGTCAGGGGACCTCAGAGGTGACAGGGACAAATCTGAGGGGGCTGAGAGGTGCAGGGAGTGGGGATGGGAAAGGGCAGCAGCTGGATTGAGATCCAAGGAAATGCACAGCAGTGAGGGAGGAAGCAGTGCAGAGTGTCAGGGCTGTGGTTTGTGTGCAGCTGCCTACCCAGCCATGAGAGCTGAGGCAAAAGGAGGAGTTAGCAGTTGTTTTGTATATTTGTACATTTTCCCACTGTTTGCAACAGTCACTACAGGAAACATCTTGAGCAGGTTGACCATGATGTCAGATGTGTAGATACTTCATGTCCACCAGAATGCCTTCATGCAGTTTTAAGCTTTATCTGCTTGTCCTGCAACTTTTTATCTGCTGCATTGCTGTGGGTTTGCTGGTCCAAAGCTCCCAGGAAGGAGGTGTTAGCACTGAGGTGTACTGGATTCCTGTTCCTATGTGTTCTCCCACCCATGCAGAATTCGCCTTCTTAGCATCTGCTGAGACTCTGATTAACTTTCCTCAACTCCTTTCAAATCTGGTCCTGAAAGAGCTTCTGACTGGATAGGTACAGCATTCCATTATCTATTTTTGCTGCTTCCTTTATCAAAGGTGATAGTGTCTGCCCTAAAAATAAAAATATTTGGAAATGTTTGTTATAGAACATAACACATTGTACACTATCTGTTGTGTAAGACTTCCTGGCAATGGAATTGCTGAAAATTAAACCCACAACCATTATTCCCCCAAACCCACAACCTCCTGAAATCTCTCTCACAAAAACTCTGTCAGGAATTATTTTGTGCTTAAGTTTCTTTAATATGTGCTCAGTCATAGGATTGCTCAGGGATCAACCCTAGTGAGCATAATTTGGAGCCCCACAGAGCTTTTAGGCTGCACATGGCACACATAGAATGTACTAGAATGTGCTGAGCACCTCCCGTTTTTTGCAGTCTCTGTTCTGCCAAACTTTTCCCTTTCTTTATTTTTCCCATCTACTTTATCTTTGTGGCTTACAAGTTCAGATGCAATTCTCATCAGGTTTTCAGTGAGAAAATGCAGCTGGTGCTGCAGAGCTCACCGGAGATCCCAAGTGGGATCACCCAGTGAGGGTGTGAGGAGGGTCCTTCCTGCTCAGAAGAGATTCCCATGAGGGGTGGTGGCTCACTGATGAAGAGGATAGGTCTGAAAGGGTAGATGTGCTTCAGAACATCCCAGGGAGTCTGCAGAGAAGCTCCTTGGCCCTTCTCCAGTGGGGTCAAAGTGGCTCAGAGACACTGTGCCGGTTTGTTCCTTTGTTCTGGTTATTCCCGGTTGGAGCAGCAGATCCCACCCGTTAAAGCAGAGCAGCCTTAGCTGCAGGGACTGAACAGTGCCCCAAGTTCTGATTTGTTGGGCAGCACAGAAAATTATCTGCTGGCATGAAAATGAAAAAAGAAAAAGATAAATGAAATAAAACGAGGTCCTAATTTTGTTATGGGGATAAGAAGATCTTACTGCACCAAAATTCGCTAAATCCGTCAAGTACAGAGTGAATCCACCAAGAATTGTGATGTGAGAGTCACCAGGGCTGCTGCTAACCAGAGACAGGGATTTGTGGAAGTGGTTTCCATCTTTCTGTGGCGTTTCACAGTTAAAAGGTGCTTCTGTCTTCTCTCCTGCCAGGTTTTGTAAGCAGAGCTGAGCAGTTGCTGTACTGATGTCTCAGTAACAGCAGCACCATCCTCATGTGAGCTTTGCTCTTCTCAGGGCTTTGAGTGACAGGTGGAACCACTGAAAACAACATATTTCAAGACTCTTTTGGCCTCCTTCAGAGCTCTGTTAAAATACTTTGTTATTTATATTTAATCTGCCTTCTTGGGGTTTGATTTAATGAAGAGGGTTTTTGAAATCCAGAGGGTATGGGATCACACACTTGCACTTGGGCAGAAATTGAAAATGTAATAATACTGTGAACTCCTGGCTCTGACTGATTCTTCCTGTGCAGGGGTTCCTCACCTCCTGAGTGATTCCAGAGAGCAGCCAGCACATGCAGAACCTGGGTTTGTGAGGCTGCCACTCAGTGCAACCTAAAAATTAGGCTTTAAAATTGGCACCAGTGATATGTCCAAGCGTAGCTGCCTTTCACCACGGTGGCCATCTCGTTTTCTGCAGTTTCAACACACACCCATTGAGTTAATACAACACTGATAACAGAAAAAACCAAAATTACACAGGTTTTTCTAGCTTGGGATAGGCCTTTTTCTGCTGGATTGCTCCTGTCTGTGTTTTTCCCTACTTGCAGCCAAGGGTTTTTCAGTTCCTCACATTTGAGAAGTTCATTTCAAATTGTTAAAACATCCCATCTGACCTACAGAGATTAGGGCTCCTCAAGTACAACAAAAAACTGTTCCTTGTTACTGAAAACACTTGAAAAGATTTTTTGGGATTAATTCTGTGATTGGTTTGGGTTTGGTTTCTTTGGCGTGGGTTTTTTTTTGTTGGTTTGTTTTGGGATTTTTTTCGTTTTGTTTTGTTTTGTTTGTTGGTTTGTTTTGACTTGGTTTTTGATTTTTTTTTAAAGGTAAGTTTATTTCTAAGCTTTTTCTTAAGGTGCACTTAGCATAGACACAGTACACTACCCAATATATAAAATTTGTCAAGAGAACTTCCCAAGAAACTTCTGACGTACAAAAAAAAGCTACTGAAATATTCATCATATGTTACCTGAAATATCTTGTGAATAATGGGCAGATACTGTACCAGCAGGTAATCTCTAAAATAACTTAATCAAGTAGCAACTGGTAACATTGCGTGATGTTCCTTCTGGGAATAGTGGCAGGCAGCAGAAATGTTGATTACTTGGCCCTTTGCCTTTCTGGTGCTGAATTACTGAAATCACAGGGAAACTTTTGCATAAGTGCACATAATTCTCATTTTTATTCTTAGATGTTAATATTTTTTGACTGCAGAAAATGCAAGTCAAACTTTTCCCACATTTTCACTGAGGTTTCTATCTGGTTTGGATCTGTATGGGTCCTCTGTGTAGGAATATTTTGCTAATTTGCAGCAGACTGAAAAATGTGTAAGCAAAATATCCATGACACATGAATGCACATAGGTAAGATGTTTCTTAAAATTAAAATGTGTGCTGCTACAAAAGACAGCACAAATCTAAGCTGCATCTCAGAATCTTAACAATTGAGATTTTTCATTTGATCTTGCAAGATTTATCAGAAGACTTGATTTAGTTATACTCCTGCTTATTATAGCGAAGATGCTTACGGATAATAACCTGTAAAGTTTTAATTTGGTGGTAAAAATAAAATAATGAGATATATATATATTTCCTTGGATCCAAGCCTTTGGTTTTGCACTTGGAGTGTTAAAGGAGCTGTGAAATTGCTGATTTGTATCCCCAGGAAACATGGAACACCTGTGTTTTGGCAAAGGTCTTTACTGAAAAGGAGAAAATCGTTTCACAAGACATGTTCTCCAGGACTGGTCACAACTAGGGGGCCTGGGTCAGCTTTAGATTAAAATGGAGTTAGTTCCAATCTTGAACACTCTATGAACAGGATTATGGGAAAGTTTTAAACACAGATTTCCCTTTATGAGTGTATTTTTCAAGTTTTAAACTGGGACATCTTATTCTGTCCCTCAGTCACTTGGGGACATGAGCTGTGGGTTTTTGAGCCTGTCACACCGTAGGTATAAATCGAGATGCAGATCCTCTGAATTGTACCTTTGTGAATACAGAATGTCGCCACAAGAATCCTTGGACCTTGTCCCAAAACTGCTCCAAAAGACAAGTCAGAGTATTCTGCTTCTGAATGTTGAACCTACAGATAGCAGTGAGGAGCCCCACGACTGATTACTGGGGGAGCAGTGATCTGGCTTGGGGAGTGCTGGACGCCCTTTCCTGACTTTTGCGCTCATGAATGTGGGTTAAAGAAAACTCTGCTAAGAAAACAAACCCGTTTGTTCTGCTCTTTTCATAGCACAGCCATCTGCTTGAGGCAAGGCAGGAGCTGGGAAGAGCTGCATTTACCAGCCTTATGTAACCAAGAGAGGGCTGGGCTTTGGGGCTCGGGACATTTTGGCTGCAGCAGCCCTGCTTCAACCCAGGCAGGAGAGCAGAGTGTTCTTAGAGGTGCTCAGCCCCTCTGCCTTTGGCCTGCTTGGCTGGGTGAGTGAGCAGCTGCCTGACAAGCAGAGAGATTTAGCACTGCTAATTAAAATCCCTCTGGGGGGGCCAATTGAAGTCTACACAAAACAAACAGAGAATACTTCCTGAAGTGCTGAGAAAAGGTGTAGCCAACTGCAGCCCCTCAAGTTCCAGGAAAGCAGCGAAGTCTGGCCATAGAGAAGTTTTGATGGGGTTGCACATATCCTAAAATAGCCCCTTATTATGACAATGCCTTCTGTGTCATCGCTGCTGTATAAATAATGCAGCTTGTCATCCATAACTAGGGAAATAAGTGTTTTGCTTGTGCTCTGCCAGCACTGTGTCCTCCAGTACCTCCTCATTTCACGCTGCCACGCGCAGGAAGCAAATCACAGCAGGGAGAGGGGGCAGCCTGGGATCCTGTGCTGTAATTTGGTGGTGGGCTTTTGTGTGTGTGTAGACAGCTGCTGTTTATTCCTATCATGCATATTGCAGTGTTCTCAATTTGCCTCCCACACCGAGCTGTATTCCTGTATTCAGTTGAAAGGGCACTTAAAAAGCAATGTGTCACTTCCCTGTGCTCGCAGTCAGTGTAACAAAGACTTTATATTTTCCAGACCTGCAGCACAGCATCAAATACATTTTTAATTTAGGTTAGTGAGTATTGAGGCCAGAAGGATGTAGAAAATTTATTATCTCTTCTTATATGACTTCATCTGTAAGTTATCGCTGTGTTGAGTCCGGCTGGACGTTTGTATGTGAGTCTGCAACTCTACCTTGAGGGGAAAAGAGAAGGAAATCATGTCTTGAAGTCTTCTAGTCATTCCTCTTGGTAGCTTGCTGCACTGGTTGCTTGCCCTGACTCTTAAAATGTGTGCCTTAACGCAGTCTGATTTTTGTTTGGATGCGGTGCCCTGCTTGCGTCCTCCCACCTCATTAGAAAGTTCCTTTTTGCACAGCACTTTATTCCTGGGAAGGAGCCTCTCTCTGCTTTACTGCACAGAGGTATTTGGGAAAGCCCAGGGAAAGTATTGACATGCCAGTGGGATGCTGCTCCTGATCTCATTAGTCTGTCTTGAGGCCCTCCCTCCTGTTTTTGTGTGTTTAATTAGCAGGGCTGCAGCTCGGAGCTGGCAGGGCTCTGAGGGGGATTTAGGGTGGCCCTGAGTTGCTGCTTTAAGGGGTTAAATACACCAAAATTGTTCAGGGTAAATGTAAAGCTCTGTTCTTTCAGCACTCAAATATTGCCCTGCCATAACAGGTCTGTTCATTCTGGAGATTCAAAAATGAGCTCAAAGGAGTTTTGAACTTCTCAGGTTTTGCAAGTCTTAAAAACCTGGGAAGCTGGGAAGGGTCTGGAGCCCCAGGAGAGGCTGAGGGAGCTGGGAAAGGGGCTCAGGCTGGAGCAAAGGAGGCTCAGGGGGTCCCTTGTGGCTCTGCACAAGTCCCTGACAGGAGGGGGCAGCCGGGGGGGTCGGGCTCTGCTCGCAGGGAACAGGGACAGGGACAGGAGGAGAGGGAAGGGCCTCAGGCTGGGCCAGGGGAGGCTCAGGTTGAATTTTAGGGAAAAATGTCTTCACGGAAATAATTGTCCAGCCTGGCACAACTGCCCAGGGCAGGGGTGGACTCCCTGTCCCTGAAGGGAGTAAAGCCATGTGGATGTGGCTCTTGGGGACATGGTTTAGTGGTGGCCTTGGCAATATTGGGTTAGTGGTTGAACTTGATGGTCTTGACTGGTCTTTTCCAATTTAAATGATTCTGTGATTTTAAAGTGGAGTGAGGTTAGGAGGCTCCAGTCCACTACACTTGGTATTCTGTAGCATTATTTCCAGAAAAATGCTGTTTCTCCATCTGTGTAATTGGTGGATTGGATGGGACAGGAGAGAGTAACACCAAGTAGTCTTAATTCACAACTGAAGTGCGATATCTCGGGCAGTAGATGAATATTATTAGTGTTATATATTTTCCTGCATGGCATGAGTGACTTTTTATGCAGGAAATGGTTTAGAAAATAATTTTTTATCAAGTTGAACCCTGACAACTTTGTTGCAGCAACTTCCTTACTTTTTCCCATTCAGAGTCTTTGTAAAGTTTCCTTAACATGTGGTGTTTTCTTGGAGCACCGTTTTTATTTTCCAAAGCTTTTATCATGTGAGATGCTTTTCTCTGAGGTCCCTCTGATCTGTCCATCTCCCAAGCCTGCTGCTCCCAAACACAGGCGCTCTGGCTGAGATCTCGTGGGACTCGGATAATCGTGCTTATTTTACATACTCAATGCTGTGACCTAAATAGCATCACTTTTTATGTGACAGGGTTTCATTGTCAGCTTGCACTCAGTGCATTAGCCAGCCTGACACCCAGCTCTGTCTCTGAGATGCTCCTGCATGGAATCTATTCACGGGGAAAATCCTCCCGGCCTTGTTCAATTTAAACTCCTCGCATCTCCCAGCAAAGTCAGTGGATCTCAGTGGGAGTTGCCAGATTAAGTCTGAACAAAGACCTCAGGATTTGGTTCCCTGTCGGTGCATTTGTTTGTTTCTTTCAGCTGAGACTATTTGTCATTTGTTTGTATTGAATCATAGGACAAATTCATTTAATTATTTTGGTCCCTCAGGTTCTTTGACATCTTGCATACTGTTTAGGGGAGGTGTAAAGCCTGGCAGTTTTCTCTCTAGTTTCTTATATTTAATAATAAGAAATAATCAGCTTGTTCTGTTTGTATTCTAAATGCATGTTTGGATATTTTGAAGAGCTTCTTCATCATAAAAACTTGCTGTAAAACCTGCCTTTTTCAGGCAGGTTGGGAGAAAACCTTCCAAAGAAAACAAAACAAGTAAAAAATCCCTGTATCACACAGATGTACTTCTGGGGGGAAGAAAAAAATAACCCCAGAACTCCAAAAGCAATCTGTGCTCTTAAAGACTCTGTGTTTGTGTGTTTAAAAATAAAG
>NW_008238440.1:2903967-2921221 GCF_000691975.1 Corvus brachyrhynchos | reverse complement strand
AAAAGAGTTATTTTGTAATTCTATTTTTGGGTGTGATGACACATAGAATTATGTTATATAGAACCCATTTCCTCTCCATATTTACATGAAATCTGCAAATATTTGAAGTAATTGTATCTCCTGGCATACATATGTGAACTGGTGAATCATGTTGTGAGCTGATATTTAAATCAGTTGCAAAATACTGGTGTTTTGCAAAATCAATGTCTTAAAGACTGAATTTGTCGCTGATTCTTTTTTTCTTGAGGTAAAATCAGCAGCTTTGTCTCTTTCCATTATTTAGAGTCACCTGTTCAAAGAGAATCACAGAATGGTGTGGGCTGGGAGGGATCTTAAACTCATCTTGTTTCCACCCCCTGCCATGGGCAGGGACAACTTCCACTGTCCCAGGGTACCCAATTTGATTATTTATATGATGTCTATCCCTCAGCAGTGCATTTGGGACCCCCAGGCTGTGTTTGCATGCTTAGATATCCACCCTAAAACCTGGTGCAGAGTTTGGGGCTGGAGGAAAGTGGGAATGACTTAGAGGGTTTTGAAAGGGACTGATCCTCAGCTATTGAGGCCAGAGCGAGCTGTGGAGTGGCATCCTTGAAGTGCATCTTTGAAAAGTGACATTTTTATTTATTCATCGAGTTCATTGAGTGGAACACTGACCTGTTGGAAGAAGAGCTGTGTGGGTCTGGTGCAGAAGATACTCTTGTGTGAGTATCTCCCATCACAGCCATTCCTGCAGTGCAATATCAGTGCAGAGAAACAGCATGAATTTTATCAACTTTGCTGCTGTGGATGCCCATGAATATGAAAGAAAAAGGCTGAAAGTTTGAAGCTTAATCTGCAGCGTTCTTTGTTACTGTCCTGTCCTTTACTGTCCCTTTTTGTCCATTCCTCCAATTCATAATTAAAAGGGAGGAAAAAATAGGAGGAGGAGAAAGAAGGAAAAAAAAAAAAAAGAATGAAATCTTTGCAAGACTTTTGGCTCTAATTAGATTTTCATTAAGGTTTTATAAAATCTATTACACAAATCCTTGTAAGAAATGGGAGCACAGTTCGTGGAGATGATTAACAAATTGGCTTAATGAACTTATCTTGAACCTCTCAGACCCGCTGAGGAGTTCTCACTCCCCTGAAGTGTTGGAAGGAAACACATCCAGAGTGTCAGTTCTGAGCAGTGTAAGGAGGAGAGATGAGATCAGATGGGCCCCGCCGTGTTCGTACTTTTCTAGGAGCGCACATCCACAAGCCACACTGAACTGTCACTGATTTGACAGCTGCAGCAGTGAAAAGCCCCGTGCAGGCAGGCTCAGACTGTGGATTTGTGGCAGCTGAAGCAGTTTTACCTTGAACAGACTCACTGGGGTTGTGCCGTGGAAAGAGGAGTGCCCGAGCCCTTATCTCGATTTGCACGGGGAGGGAAGGGAGAGCAGCCCTTGGCCCTGTTTGTTTGCACTGCTGTAAATCCCAGCACTGTAACCCTGGAGTGACCTGCTCAAGGGCTGCCAGAAGACACCCCAATCAAGATTAGAACTGCCAAAACAGAGGGTACTTCCAAAAATTATGTCTGAGAGGGGAATTAAGAAATTGCTTTAACTTCCACGTCTCTAGGATGGTCAGATGACAATTCCTAAAACTCCTCTATGGTTTATGCAATGATATATATATATATAATCTCAAAACCTTTTACAAAAAAATGACATTTCTTGATGTTAAGCAGGCACATGTGGGAAAGGTCTCCTACCCAGGTTTTGTTTTGGATGGTGTGCCTGGTGTCTGACTGTTCTGGGATATTTAGGTTTGAATATAAGAATTTAGACCATGTGTGGTCTAAAAGCACAGGTGAAAGCAAACTTTCAATCAGGAATTTGGTCCTGGGTCACCATGAGAAACACCCATCAAAATTACATTCTTTAAGGAATATTACTGAAATGTAATGATTCCAGACAGGATTCCCAGATCCACTGGGACACATAACTCCTGATGGAAGTTCTGGCTCCAGAGCCATGGCCCTGCTCTCCCTTCTTTCTCATATGGTCACTGCCTTCCGCTCTTGTTGATAGTGGAATTAGTGTTGTACAAGTCAGGGAGGTGCCTGACTGGTTCTGCTTTGCTGATGGGCTGTTTTCTGCTGGATCATTCCCATCCAGGATGTCTGCATGTGCTGTTTGCCCCAGCACAGCCCCAGTGAGGGAGGTGGGAATGTGTGGCTGAGGAGAGCCCAAGCCCTGGCACTGCCTGGTAGCTCTGCTCCTGGGTGTTCCACCTCACTCAGCTATTTCAGCCTGAGAATTAAAACCCTGCTATTGCCCCTTACTGGGAGGGAGTAACACCACGAATCCTCTTCTTGGCTCTGTTTAGCCCCTAACTCAGCTGTATGGGATGTCCACGGTGCCCTTCTCCCATCCATCTGTGCAGAAGCACGAGCAGCAGCTCCTTTGCCGTTCCCCAAGTGTCGCCTGTGAGTGGGAATTCAGCAGGGAAAAGCAGCTCCCTGTGTCACTGTCTGTCCCCACAGAACAGGAATCACAGCTTGTCCTCATTACTGCTGCCTCTTGCCAAGCTTAAAGCATCTCCTTTTCACTCATTGGAGAGGGTTTCAAATAGTTGGAAGAAGCAGAAGTTCTGGAAAGCCAAAGTTTGGAAATGAGGCAGCAGCGCGCTGGGTGTTGTGCCCTCCTGATCACCAGGCCTGGTGCATGAATCAGTGTCTGACACTTGTCAACACGGTATGTCCTGGCTTCTTTTGGGCACTGTGCTCCAGAGTCCTCATCTCAAAATTCATCTGGGACTTGGAGCTGTGATCTGCTCGCTTTTTGCCAACACTTATCTGCAGGATACAGCAGCGTTCCAATAATGTACAGCACCTCCTCTCTAATCAGGGCTGTAGGAGATAAGCTTGGATATAGGTATTTTGCCAACTCTAAATACATATTAGGAAAAATCTTTTGTCTTCATAATATCAAGGTTAAAAAACTGCTTTGCAGTCTTACAAGTTTTTTAAAAGTTAGGTCTTAAAGGTTAAGAATTAGAAAAATCTTAGCTTGCCCTTGTAACCTTGAGCTGCTTCTTGGTGCACACGCACTATTTTACAATTATTTTAATTGCAGAATAGCAATCCTAGCTTCACATCCTGCAGTTCATAAAGGTTAAGGAATTGCACCTGAGGGCAACAACTGTGTCACATCGAGACTTTCTTAAATGTATCTCTGCTGGAAGCAAATATGCCTTGCTGTTAAAAGGAGAATTTGTTAGTCAAATACACTGGGACTGTCCTGGTGCCATCCATGTCTGGTCTCACAGTAACCTTAAATGTAATGAGGAAATGTCCCTTAAGGTAGCGTTAACTTTACTTTTTAATTTAATATTAAAGTTCTCTGCAGTTCATTATTTATTTATTAAGGAGCAGGATGAGGCTTAATTACTGGAATGGGGAATAATGCAGAGCTACAGTTGAGGGCTGGTTTTGGGGTTGTTTTCCTGCTGCAGGAAGTGCCAGGACCCCACTGTGGGCACACAGATGGCTGAGCTCACAGCAGGGCACTGCAGCTCTTTAAATTATGGTGCAAAAGAAACCTTGTTCCCTTAAGGAACTGAGCATCTCATTTCTGAGGATGATGCCAAAAGCTGGTAAAATGTGTGGCACTGGGTTCCTTTACCTTGAATGAACTGTCCTGAGAACTGGAGAAGTTGGAAATTTGGGATACAGGCCAGATCTTGTGTATGCAAAGAATATCAGTAAAACTGGAGTAAAGAAACTATGGCCCTTTGTTTCCACTGCAATCAACCACCAAATCCTTAATGAATTTACTAGGACAAGGATTTGCCCAGTGACTCATCTGCAGACAGGAGCAGGACTGGACTGATAAAACTCAAATGATGTATTTACTGATGAGATTTTAGTTTTGATAGCAGGACATGAATATTAGTATTTAATATTTGCAGCAGCTTTTTGACATTCTATGCCTTGACACTAAGGACTTTTACTAGTAGATGACAATTACAAATATCAGGAAGCAGATGTTTCTTGGGGAAAAAAACCCCAAAACTGTGACAGCAGATGCAGTCAGGTATGTAAATAAACACAAAATAGAGTGCAGGCTTGGTTTATTTAAGGGGTTTCTGCTTTTTTGGTGGGGGAAAGATGACCTTTCAGAGGGTGAATATTTGTGTTTTACTGAATCAAAATTTTTAAGTTTATTGTATATTTTGATCTCTAGTCACCAAATTGTTCATTGGCAATAAACAGATCTTTGAAACTGTTCTCAGAGGAAACACACAGGAAATTCTATTGCCTGTTAAGAGGCAATAGAATTTTGCCTCTTATAATAAGAAGAGCAAGTTGGGACAACTATTGTAATTATTGACTATTAGGATTTTTAAGCTGGGTGCTCGAATGAGCCATCTTAGATCTATTTTTGCACAACTCCATCTCATTGTTCTCATACATGACATTAAACGATTCATGTGTTTTCTTCTCTTTTTCCTTCTTACATCTGTGAATTGCATTATTTTGGGGGACGTTTCCAGCTTAATTTATTAAATCTCTCTGTGTGTATTTGTTTCTCTCTTTCTTCATTCAGAGATTGTAAAATTCAAGTTACTGAGTATGAGTAGATGGAGTAAGGCACTGCAATCCAAGGAAGCTTTGCTGGTGGAAATGCTGGATGTCAGTTTAATGTGGTTTATTGCACAGCCTACATAGCAAAAGCTTTTATTTTCATTCTCCTCATCATTTGGCTTTCCCACAGCAGCAGTTGTGGATGCACTGGCGCTGGGAGACACTGGAAACCATTCCACTTCCATCAAGCAGCCCTGGCTCTGAGCAGCAGTGGATGGCACAGGGCTGAAAATCCCCCAGAGCCTGTGGAACTCAGAGCTTCCCTGTACCTGTTGCTGCTGCAGCCACAGGGACATTTGAATTGTGTTTGTTTGGCTTTTTAAAATCTGTTGTAGTTGACTTTTCAACCCAAAGGCATAAGCTATTAACATCTGTTCAGTTTTATGAAGAGAGCAAAAGAATGCCTTGTTTTTAAAATAAAGATCAATTTGTCTCTGGCATTTTGGCTGTGGTGACACAAGGTTCTTAACTTGTCGAGCAGTGAACAAAGACATTCATTTCTCTGTTCTCCCCTCCCTCAGTTATACATTCTCAGTTAAAAACTCAATTTTGATTAATATATCTACAGTTTTCAGGCCTCTCTGTAGAGCCACACACATTTTTGTTCAGCACACTTTTTTGGCAGTTCTTGTTGGCACAACTTCTATGACTTGCATGCTAAAAAAGAAATAATACAAAAAAGGGAGAGAAAAACAAGAATCATCTGACTTTGGGTTCATAAATGAAGATGTCAAAACTCTCCTCAACTTCAGTGTTGTAACATCAGTCATCAGAAGTTTTTATCCAAGAAGTTTCTTCTGTTTAGATCCTTCCAGCAGAGAATTATCATCAATGTATTACATGTGAAATTCCCCTCTGGACTGTCCCATCCTCAACAGCAGAACCAAAAGCAGGATTGCTCCTGCTCCCTGGGGGAATTAACACCCCCAGTGCTCCGTGACAAGGACAAATCCCAGCCAGGGCTGTGCATTTTTACATATAAATTTTAAAATGGCTTTTTCTTTGGGGCGCTACTAACAGAAACTAGTTTACCTGTAAAAGCAATTCAAATTACTGAATTTCAACCTTGCAGAGAAAGAGCAGATTTCGTAGTGATTTATGTACTGCACCCTCACAGTGAATGTATAGTTTTGAAGGTAAAATGAATAATTTGTAGCTCTAAATAGAGACAGCATTTAGTGTTTAAAGCTTCTTCATGATTTTTTAAACTCTTTTCTTCAGAGAAGCTTTTTAAAACATGAGGAAAGGTTGAGAGGAGCACTTTAAACAGCTTTTCTAATTATGTTTCTGATTTTCAAACCTTGCTTCTATGAGAATATTTTAGACAATGACTAAGGGTGGATTGAGGGATGCAAGTGTCTGAAGCTGTAGTGTGTTCAGTTGCTTACACCAGGGATTTCCCCTTGCCCGATTCTGACATTCCCTCTGATTATTTTTTTCAGCCTTTTTGAAAGTTTCAAATTCATTATCATTAAAAAGTGGCATCTGAGCAGCTCATGTGCTCCAGGTGGTGGTGAAATGACATAATGTGTTAGAAGGATCTGGCTGTCTTGCAGTCCAGTGAAACCAGTACCCACAAGGTTCTTTATGTGCACATGGCAATAAAGTTACTTTCTTTTGATTTAAAATGGAGATAGGTTAAAATGTGAGACAGGCTCTGCTTGCTGATATTTATCCATATTTATGATATTTATGGTATTTTTCTGTTAAGGCTGTGTGTGCAGGGATGGAGGTGTTCCCACTGCTGCACCAGAGAGACTCACGTCCTCACTGTAGAGAGCAGCTCTGTCATGTAAACTTGGGGAGAGTGTTCTTGTTGTGTGAAAACTGGTTTCAGTAACTCAGGTGTTCTCTCAGAGCAGGCTGGGCTGTCCTTCCTGAGCCCAGCCCAGCCAGGACAGGCTGAGCCCCAAGCGCAGCCCCGTGAGGGAAGCACGAACACAGCGGGGTTCTGCCGGTGCACATCCCTGCTGGCAACTGCACATGAGGCAGTCTGTTATTCCTTTTCATGCCCATCATGTCTCAAGTTCATTCCAGGGAATTCCATGGCAGTTGAAAAGGATTCATTCTCCAGAGGCCCGAGGAGCAAAACTGTAAAAGCTCTTAAGAGGAAAAAGTCGTTCTGAAGCGAGATGTGAGGCGCAGGTGCCCCTGTGACTGTTTTCAGTGAGGTATCGCTGTGCTCAGCTCAGCTCCCCGAGTGTCAGGCTGTGTTCAGAGCTGGTAGGAAGGGTTGTGTTTAGTTCTGGCCCTGCAGAGCTGAGCTGGGCTGTGTGTGCAGCCGATGGGTGCAGCTCCTGGCACAGGCGAAGGAGCCGTCCTGGCCCATGACCGAGGTCACGCAGGTCCTGCAGCCACATCCCCTGCAGAGGGGCCAGGGCTGTGCTGGAGCCCTGCAAACGTTTGTGCTCAGGCCGCATGAGTGGGGACAAGAGCCTGCCTGGTTTATTTATCTTAGAAATCCTGCCTGTACTGAGGTGCTCAAGGCTCGTAGAGTTCCAGGACCTGGTGTCCTCTGTTCTCTTTCATTTTGTTTTTCCAGGTGGTCTTTGGGGTGAGGGAGGATACTCTCATGAAGGTGGATTTCTTTTTGTTTGTTTGTTGTTTTTTTTCTTCTTACTACTTTTTTTAACGTAACTGCCTAGGTTGAATTCAGAAATTCTGTGTGGCAGTTGTATTTCAATGGCAGAAATGTTTGTTTGAGGGATCTGAAAAACTCCTGAGTTAGCTTTGCCAATGAAATGGTGTTGCTGTGTGGAATCATGATCTTCCTTAAACTTCAGTACTCTCTTTTAGGGAATTGAAAATAAACATAAACTGTTGTGTTTAAAAATATAGAAATTTTTGTGTGCGGAGTTTTTAGCTACCCAGTTTCTAATTCCATTAATCTCAAAACTACACCCTCCTCAGTTTTGGTCCCAAGTGTCTCCTTGCAGAAACAATTTTAGAGTAAGATATTTCTGAGAAAAATAGGTTTGGCTCTGTAAATAAACATCTATATTTTTATATATGCATGCATTTACTGTGGTGGTGGTGATTTTTGTCGTTCTGTGTATGTTTTGTTCTATTTTGTTGTAAGGATTTAATTCTCTGGAAGGTTGGGAGGGAATGCCTAAAAGTCCAAGATATTGCCTTGCCATATTCCTTGGCTCTGGAACAGCTCCTGGTGTTCTCCGTCTCTCTTTATCTGTTTAATGTCAGCTGGGTTTGACTTCCAGCCTTGCTGGAGCAATAAGTTTAGTTTGGAGCCAGAGCAGCAGCTCTAGTTCTGATAGATCAGTTTTCTCTTGAAATTGCTTATTAGTATTTGGGAAGCTTCTGAGATAGAGATGCTGTAATGTGTTCATGCTTGGTTTGAAAAAAACCCAAAAAACCAAAACCCAAGAAAACAAACGAGCTTTTAAAATCAAGCTAATTATTTATGCAAGAAACTCAGGGAATTCAGTGGAGCTGTTTCCATGGGATTTGCTCACGATGTAGGGCTCAAATGGCATGTGGGCAGTTGCTACATCTGATTTCAAACTTCTCATATGCAGATTTCCCCCCATCAGTCAAGGGGATGAAGGCTCCTCATCTCCAGTCCTACTTGGTCTTTAATTCCATGATAACAGGGGTAGTGGTTGCCTGCTAATTTCATGTGTTAGACTTTTTCCCACAAGAAATTTCAGTGTATTTAATCTGATAAATAACTAGATGTTGCTCATGATATTTCAAAAACAAATAAGAATGTTTGGACTTATAGTTGCTACCCCCCAGAGTTTTCTAAAGGTGAATCAAGGCTCAGAGATTTAATTCCCATCAGCCAGCTGCCCATGGAGCTGATTCCTAAAATGGTGCTAATGAATGTATCAACTTAGCAACAAAAAGAAGTCAACCAAGTTTTAACACTTCCTTCAGTTGTCTCTTGTGCTAAACCAGAAAACTAATTATAACAATATTCCCCTGTTTTAATTGTGACTGTGAATGACTGATGGCAAACATGTAATTAACTGATGCAGGAGTTGACATAAGACGGTTGACACCAATTTTTTATACATTATTATATGAAGACATGTAGGGAAGCAATTAGTCCTTCATTAGTTCAGAGTTATTTCAAAAGCTTTGAAATACTTTTGTGGTTAATTTTTAATCATCAAGGAAATGTATCTTCTAATGGCGTTAACTTCAGGGACTGAAATTAAACGCGCTCCCATGAGACTCATTGCAGTGAGATAAATGTCCTGCGCAGCTGCTGGGCCACAGAAGCCTTGTGAGGCTTTTGGGGCTCAGCAGGATGAGGTTCTAAAGATTTGCCTTGTTTTTCCAGTTCCTGGTGCCTGCAGAGTGTCAAAGATGCTGTGCTCCTGCAGGCCGGGGAGGAGCTGCTGCCTGCACCCACCCTGACCTTGGCTGGCACTTTTGGCTCTTTAGTTGTTGGAGCCAAAAGCTGCAAGCCAGGCTTAGGTGTTACAGGTCCCATTTAAGGTGTGCTTCACTTCTCCTTTGCCTTTCACAGTTAAAGCAGAACTGAAATGTCACCTGGCGAGGACAGGGAGCTGCTTAGCCACGGGACAGGGGATTTAGCTCAGGTTTCCTTTGGGATTCCTTTTGTCTACAATTTGTTTTCCTGTTCTCAGCTGGCTTTTGCAATAAACCTGTTATGAACTTCGACATCTTTCCATCTACTTGAAAACTTTTTTTTATTGTTTTTTTTAAGCAATTCCTGGAAAGATTATCTTGGGTTTTCACTGGCAGTTTGTCAAGTTCTTTCCTCTTATAAAATCTCCCCTTGGCTGGGCTGGAAGCAATAAACACAATACATGTGCATTGCAGTGTCATGTGGGGGATCCTCGTTCTGTGCAAAGCCTTTATAAAAACCCCTTTATAACTTACATTTATGTTGTGAAACTATAAATAGCTTATATAAAAAGTGGGAAACTGAGTTGTCAAAGGCTGGATGGGTCTCTGAGCAACCTGGTCCAGCAGAAGTCCATGGCAGTGGGTTGGAATGAGATGATCTGTAATGTCCTTCCAACTCCAACCACTCTGGGGTTCTAATGAAATAAAGCCATGCAGTAAAAAGAACCTTGTTGTGTAAAAGCTGGAGAACTCGGGGAAAACCACTTTCCAAATGCAGATGTCCTGTAAAATGTTTTGTTCGTAAATTTTAACAGATTTCTGATTAGCCATTGGAAACCTGTTCTGGAATAAGGCCAGTTCTGTTGATGTGAGCATGCCTGGAGTCTGGATAGAATGACCTTTTTGTGCATGTTGCAAAAATCTTCTTCAATGCACTACAAGCATTAAAGCTGTGTTAGGTTGTCAGCTAACAAAAATTAAAGCAGTCTGACTTCAGTAAGGACAAATTGTAACACCTGGGCCTTTGAAACAGACATGGTACTTTTCTATTTTTTTTTTTTTTTTTGATTTTAGGAGTAATAATTGCTTTGTAATTCAGCTTTCATTATTATCTATCTAATGCTGCCGGGAGAGGAGAATTTAATTTCTCACGTGATGTTTCAAGGTGCTCCTTTTCCTACTAATCTTCCTAAAATGCATTTTTGGGTGTGCTGAAATGAGCAGTGTCACATTAGATTCTTTCATCTTGGTGGCTATGAGTCACTGGTGTCCCCAAGATCACTGTGCCATACAGATTTGATAATGCAGCATTCAGAGGCAGCCTCTGAGAGGATACCTGTGCTGGGGATGTGCTTTCACCTTCTTTTGTTAGGCAGGAATAAAACTCCTCCATGGAGGTAGCTGTACCCAACACCTGTGAACAGCACAAGCTAATTATTTTTCCTGATGCATCTGTACCTTTAGGACACACTTGCAGCTACATTTGGTGGAAAGGGAATGAGGGAAAAAAGGGAATCATATTGGTCACGTTTTCAGCTGCACAAGAGTTCCTTCCCAAACATAATTTTCTGCTCTGAACAGAGGACACATTCTGAGGTACGTGGGGAGGAGAAGAGGTTGAGGATATTTATGAGGCATTGGAGACTCAAAGGAAGAGAATGTTAGTAGGCTTTTTAGTTTTTAAATGTTTTCCACACACTTTAAGAAAGTTTTGAAACAGGTTTAGGAGCAGTTCTACTGGTATCAGGTGGTTTGACAGCTTATTTGTTGTTGTACAGCAATTAGTATTGCAGAGAAGTAGAATTCAGGTGAAAATGAGCAAAAACATCACTATGCATTTAAAAAAAAAAACAAAAGACAAAAAAACCCCAAACCAAATCAACTAAACAAATAAAAACAAAAACAAAAACAAAAACAAAAAAGAAAAAAAAAGAAAAAAAAAAAGAAGAAGAAAAAAGGCTGGCCTCAGTTATTTGTGATTTGAAGTCTGTATGAGTTCAGTGTAAGGAACCAAATCCTGCTTGCATGTGAGAGACAAAATTTTCAGTCTTCATTCTCCTGGCTACGTTCCAGGATCACAGATTTATTTAAATCCGAAAAACCTTGGAGACCATCGAGTCCAAGCTGTGCCCCATCCCCACCTTGTCCCCAGCCCAGAGCTCCGAGTGCCACCTCCAGCCCTTCCTGGGGCACCTCCAGGGATGGCCACTCCAAACCTCCCTGGGCAGCCCCTTCCGCGGGGCCGGGCGGCCGGTGAGCGGCTCCAGGGGCTCGGCAGGCTCGGCAGGAGTGTGCTGGGAGTGCTCTGCTGCTCTTCTGGGTTTCCTTTGTGTTCCAGCTAGCTGGGAAAAGGTTCTGTTGGGTTTTTTCTTGTTCTTCTTTCCCTTCCTTCCCCTTGCCTCACTGCCTCCCTTCCCTCCTCGCTGGTCCGGGGAGCCTGTGGGGTGGCCCCGGCTGGTCTGAGCCCGGGGGGCTGTACCCTCTCCGGGAATTTGTTGTATTTTGAGTTTTTTGTTTTGTTTTGTTTTTTTTTTTTTTCATCCTGTTCTACGCTGTTTTGTTTGTGTGTTAATAAACAGTTTGGTTTCTTTTTCCCACTTTCACTTCTTGTGACCCATTTGTCTCATTGATGGAGGAAAAGGGGAGGCCCTTTTCCCTTCGGAGGAGACACTCACTCCGGAGTGTTTCCTCCTGAAGATTTGTCTCAAAACCCGAGACAATCACCCTTTCTATGAAGAAATTCCTCCTAATGTCCAACTTAAACGTGCCCCAGTGCAGTTTAGGTTTGAGTTGCAGGCTGAGGCTGAGTGTCACCCCGGGTCTGTGTTCCAGGAGGAGCTGCTGCCTGTGGAACAGGATGCTGCACAAGCCTCCTGCAGGTCTCTCCCTCTGCATGAAGGTTAAATGAGAATTTTGGGGAGGAAAATAACATTTTTATTTTAATTTTCTTTTACATTTTCTTCCTCTCCTCCTGTTGCCCTGGCCATCTGCATCCTCCAGCAAAAGGTGAAGGAAAATGCAGCATAAAGTACTTAGAGGGGATTGCTGAGGCCTAGGAAAGCAGCCTTTAACAGGAATGGCATTCTCACTCTTTTTCTTCCAGGGAAAAGTGGGTGGAATTGTTTATTAATTTCCAAAGGAATCTTTTTTATGCCATTGTGAAAAAACAAATTGTGCCAGTCTGTTCCTGAAATGTGTCCCAGCAGCAAGAGATATCCAAGTGGATCCAGCTGGGGACGGGTTTGTGTGCAGCACACAAATATCTCAGACTCCTTCTCACACTTGAGCAAGTCCATAGAGGTGAAAGAAATAATTCTGGGAAACTGATGATCAGTGCCTGCGTTTTTTAATTTATCAAGCAGGTGGAGAAAAGGAAGAATGCTGGATGTTTCACCCTTGGGTGACACACAAGGTTGCTGATGACACAGGCGCTATTCTCCCTGTATGCTGATAACCCAGGAGTTGACAAAGTTGAGCATTGTATTTCACGAGGTACTTTAAGCATTACAGACTTGATGCTATGGAAATGGAAAAATGTCAGTCATGCTGGTATTAGAGCAGGAAAAAAAGAAAAAATTATATTAAGTGACAAACTCAGTACTTAACACCAAATACTGAAGGTTGTTCCATTTTCAGTGTTTTGTTCATTCTGAGTATTAAACTTATTCTTTAATATCAAAAATAAACCCGTGCTGGTTGTCTCTACTCTCCAATCCACCCCCCTGTCCTGGGTAATGCCAGCTGACTGCAGTGTTAAAGGTGAGTGTGCAATACCACTCAGTAGTGTGACTTTTCTAGTTTTATCCTTTATATTGAATTTCTCCTGTGTGTTTTGTGCTGGGAAAGGTCCATGAAGTTTTTGATTTGTAGCACTGACTGACATGAGCTCAGCTTGGCCGTGGTGAGGCACAGCTGGACCAATGTTGATGTTAATTTGAGCAGGACTCTTGGTGGATTCTTAAATCTCTCAGGGTGGTGGCATCCACAGACCTGTCCCAGACCTTATTTAAGCAGAAACCTCAGAAACGTTGGCTGATGAATAGAATCTTGAATTCAACTTTTTCTTTACCTTTTTTTTATAGTTTCGAAAAAAAATTCTTAGTTTTGTCTATTTTCCCTTTGATTATGTATAGCTGGTCATTTTAAACATGTTTGGGTTTTTTTAAATTCTGTTCTGTAAGAATAATTTTATTACTGGCCATACTGGGCTGTCTTAGTACTTGTAACAGAAATTTCGTGAATAATCTTTTTAACAAAAAATAGAAATCCCTCTCTGTTGGGAGTAGATATTTTCCTTTTCTGTGGGGTGTGCCCAGCCCCTGCCTGCGGGTTGGGGTCTGTGGCTCAGACCCAGGAAGCCGTGACCGACCAGAGAGAGCGTCCCGCAGGGGACAGCACCCCAGAGCTCTGCGGCGATCCCTCGGCTGCCGGGGTGCCCCTGCAGAGGGGTGCCTGTCTCAGCAGGCTGCCAGCTCTCTGGGGATTCAGTGAGAGGGATTTCAGCTCTTGTTCTGCGAGGCAAACCCCAGGCTGGACCAAGAGGGTAGAGACGAGAGGCTCCTTTAGCAGTTCTGCATGAGGCAGCTTTATCAGTCCACACCCCGCGAAAGGGGACGAGCTCTCCGAACTCGAAGGGGGAGAAGGGTAGATCTTATAGGGATACAAGGGTGGGTGTGAGAGGGTAGATTCTAACTTTCGGTGGGGGAAGACATGCAGACAATCAATGTGATTGATAAAGCAAGCTTTGTTTATTGGCAATACAGAGGCACTTATATAGTATATATCAGTATATACGCCTGTCAGTTCTTGATTGGTTTAAGCTTACAAAAGGGCATTCTTACTTCTACATAATTGGGTTAGATAAAAGACTACATTTGGCAAGCTTCTATTATTTATGTTTTGTCTTGAGAGATCAAAGTTCTCCTCCCTTCTCATGGTCAGCACATCTTTATCAGCACAGCACTGTACCTCCTAAAAACTCCCTTTTGGTTCTCAGGCGTTTCTCACGCAGGCATTTTCTCATGGAGGATTTTTCTCATACAGGCCTTTGCTTGCAGGCTTTTTCTTGTACAGTTCTGTTATTAATTTGTACCCTTTATCAATAATCCATGTCCCTGATCCTCTAACCATTCTCCAACAGGTAGAAGCCAATGGGTTACAAGGAGTCTACATAGGGTCTCCCAGAGGATCATGGTTCTTGTTTTCTCTCACCCTCACCAAGGGGGTTCTGCTGGGAGGTTATGCAATCTCTTTATCTCCTCCTTCCAGGGCAGGGGCTGGGCATATCCCACACTTTTCTTCTTCAAATGTAATTTGTGGCCAGAATTTTGTGCTTTGCTCTTCAGATGGAGTGATGCAGGGAATTCTTCTCTTGTGATAAAAACACTTGCTTTTGCAGGATTGAAGAACTAATTGGAGACTCAGTTAATGGTCATTTATTGATAATGATCAATAGGCTCCTGCAGAACTGAATATGGAGCCCATTTTACAGAACTCTAGTGCACTCTGAGTGCACCTTTTTGGCCTGGGAATAAATTAAGTTCCTCCCTGTGATAACTGAACCCCAAATTTATCAGAACTTTAAGGTAGAATTATAGATTATTTTTCCTTGATGTTGAGAAACAGAAACTGCTGAAATGTCTGGGGTTCTGAGCAAGAGGAATGGAAGTAGACCACAGAAAGTGAAAATAGATTAAAGATTAAATTGAGACTCACATGTAAAAAATGTATTTATGTAAATTATATGTAAATCATCCTCCTAACTTTGTGCCCTTTCAGAATGGATCCTTTCTTCCAGTGCAGTTGGTTTGGGTCACTAAATTTCTGTAGTTTTCTCTTTTGCTTTTCCTGAGAGGCTCCCATGAAGTTTTCACTTCACTGTGCCCTTGGAGGGAGGTTTGAATGAGATGATCTCTAAGTTCCCTAAACCATTCCATGACCCTGTGCTGGGTATAAAATCAATAATGCAGCTGGAAACCATTCTGTTTGTACCATATATACATAATATAAATCATTCAGTGGGTTTTTGCACCATCTAAAGTCCATTACTTATTTTTTTAGGAATGAAGATTGAATAATTTGTAATATAACTCATGTCCTACTGAAATGGGGTCCATGGGAAGGGCTTACATAATTCCTTTCTCCTGGAGAAGCTGCAGTCCTTTTTCACCTGGGTTTGTTGCTGGCTTTGCCACCTGGGTGCAGATCACCTGGGAGTGCTCTGAGAATTCCCTTTTGAGTGGATGTTAGCAGGAAAAGCACGTGGAATTTGTTGGAAGTGACAGAAGCACTGCCCAGCAGGCTCAGGAGTGCTGCCCTCACCAGGTGTCTGTCAGGAAAATTGCAAAAAGGCCCAGGGAGATTACTTAAAAATTGATTGCAAATTGGCAGGCAGGCAGAGCAGCCACTGCTGCAGAGGAGTTTATGATTTGTTTATGTTTACCTAATCATAATTTAATCTTTCTACTGTTAACACTTAATGCTAAACTGGTTTCCTGATATCATCAATTCCCGGTATTTTGAAGAAGATCCCAAGAGGCTAAATGATAGCAGCAGTCAGATGAAACATAACTGGGCTCTAGCACACACCCCAGCGTTTGGAACAGAGTTGTCATATGCAAAATTTTAATTAATAGCTTGAATTAAAATGCTGCTTTATCTTCAAAAAGAATCTCAAGAGTTCTGAAAAAAATAAATATTGGTTTCTAAATCCATTTTCTAGTTTTCATTTACCTTTGTTACTCTGGTTCAGAGGTTTCCTTGAAGGTTGCTTGGCTGCTGGAATACAGAGATACAGCTCATGTTTGTGTTTCTCTGCATCTGACTTTTCATTTCCATAAAATGAAATATTCTCCTAATGAGATTTCTATCCTGCCAGCTGCAGTGTGTCCCAAGGAGAATGCCAAAGGAAGGAGTGTGGGGAGACCAACCCTGTTCTGTAAATAGAACAGGAAAGACAGACTGCAGTAGATTCTGTTCTGTCTTAAAAGAAATAAACAAAGGTGAGGGAGGCAAGAAGGGATTCATCTCTTGCTACTAAATTCAGGTTTTCCCTTCTGGTTTTCAAAAATCTAAGACTTTAATTTATTGCCCTTATGATAATTTCAGCTCTGTACTGAAACAAAGATGTCAAATTCCGACAGGAAGAATATGTCTTTTTCCAAAGATATTTGAAGAACAATGAGGGACCAAGAAAAGAAGAAATCCCCAAATTAGCAAATCTTAGTAGTACACATTGTTCAGTATTAATTCCCTGGGAATCAGAAGCAAGATTAATATTGGCTGTTACTTCTGGCTTGCCACTTACCCAGCTTCCAGCTCACTTAAGTTCCCAAATATCGAGTGCTCTGAGCCTTTCCACAGGTACCTGTGGCTATTAAGTGCAGGATTAACAGCATGCAAGTAGTGCTAGAACCACTATTTTGAATTGTTGCTCATCTCCATTACATGAGAAGGCTTTTTCTTGTGTGTGAATGATGCTGCACCAGTTGAGAGGACACCTGCTACTTGCAGGATGTTTGGATACATCACAAGGATTTCTGTTCTGTGCTGGTTTGTTTCCATGGATTGGTGCCTAACTTGGAAATTCAAGCTCACTATTTGCAAACAGTGTTGGGAAGTTTCTCATCGTTTATGTTTCCAGTGGCAAAAATAACTTGGAAGAAATGGGTGATGCTTTGAATTTGGTTAATTGCTTTATTAAAGGAGGAGCTGCTTTATGAGAGGCGTGCACAGGTGTGTTTGCTGAGTGTACAGATAATATGCTGATAAATGCTGATAAAGCTCTATTCATCTGTGCCCGAGGAGTAACAGAGCCCACCGATTCTGCTTTACTACTTTTGACCCACCTTCCTCTCAACATTTCAATATTTGCTGTGTAATGGCATAAATAAGTGTATATTCCACTTAGGCCTCACTGAGCTATCCCAGTTACAGCTCTGCTTTGGCAGATCTGCTCTCTCCCACTCACAGCAGTGGGAGTGTGTTCGAGGAGCAGAACTGGAGCTCAGTGTACAGGATGTCTTTCATGTCAATATTCATAGGGGTTTTTGTTATCAGGAAGGGCTGCTTGGAATTATGGCTGGAATTATATAAAATTCTAGGTGTCTGGAAGAAGAAAGCACCTTGCAGTTGGGAATCAGGAAAACGTGAGCTTATTTAGTTCAATTTAACATGTGACTGAGGAAAGGAGGGTGGCCAGGGCTGAGTGGCAGACAGCAGAGTGCCAGCTGTGTCTGTGGGGTGCTGGGGAGGTGGGAAATGAAGGTGTTTGACTTGTGGAGAGCCAGGAATTGGCTCTTT
>NW_008238440.1:2874778-2903798 GCF_000691975.1 Corvus brachyrhynchos | reverse complement strand
GGCAGCAGAAATCACTGTTCCAGCCCTGCATCAGATGTCTCATCTCTATATCAGAGACTGGCGGTGTGAGGTGTCGCCTCAGGTGTCCCACTTGTGGCACAGGCTGTGCAACCGTGCTGTACTCAAGGTGGCTGAAAAGGTCCACACTGTGTTTTGATACTGATATGAAAAGAAAGAGGTGAGCAAGGGGATGGAATGCAATCCTAAAGTAATAAAAGTTGTCAAAACCTGCTGCAGTGGAAGGATAAGATGTTCCCCTCTCTCTTACTCAGCATTCCCCCTGGCTCTGGCCGGGGTGTGCTTGTACTCCTGTCACCAACATCTGGACTGGGGCTCTGGATTTGACTCGTGTTCCCTGGAATGCCTGCTGTGCTGGTTTATTGTGGATGGATCCAGACTGTCAGGCTACTCTGAGAGTGAGATAAATGCTGCATGTATTTATTCCTTGTTAGCACAGCTCCCTGGAAAGTCCTGGACACAGATGTACGAAATGAAGTCTTTTCCTCAAGTTTGATATATTTGCATGCATAAGGGACTTTTGTATCAAGAATCAAAAAAATCAAGCTGCAGTTGGTGTGAATCTGGGTTAAATCATCCTGCTCGTGACATCAGAGGTTTGCATCATGCCCATATATGTGGAAAATATGGAATTTGCTTTAAGTAATACAGAAATAATATGGATTAGTCACTATGATAGCACTAAATCCAGAGCAGATTTGGCTGCATAAAAGTGCTGGGGAAGGAGAGCCATGTGCTGCAAAAAGGGAGAGAGCAAAGGGGGGTGAGAAACAATTGCTTAAGTGTGGATTCTTTTCTTGGTTATAGCTCATATCTCGGATAATCTGTTGGCCCTAAATGTCTTGAGTCGTGACAGTAGATGTAAATTCCTTGTGGAAATGAAAATTGTCCAGTACAAAGGACAAGCGGTTTGGGTGTGTTTGGTGTTGTCTTTTTTTTCTCCTTGGTCTGATAATTAGCTGAATGCTAAACTGGGTAGAAAATGGTTTTTTCCTACTGAATAATGATAAAAAAACTGAAATATAAAACTTTTCTAAATTTGAGAGGCATAGGTGTCCACTTCAATGGTTTTTGTTGTTTTGGTTTGAATGATGTTTCTTAGTTATTGCCATGAATTGGATTCTCTCATTAAATGGTGCAGTATCTCACTGGTTTTTACACCGACTAAAAAAAATTACAGCTATATTAGGCAGTCTTTAATCTTCAGTAATTAAATTATGAATTGATTTCACAACAATAGATGTGTAGATGTCTCCTAGAATAGATTGATAATGAATATCTGAATACTTAACACAAAGAACACACTGGGCTTTTTTCTTTGAAAGATAAGAAAAGGGTATAGATTACTGTGAAAGGGAATTTGAATGAGTGTGTTCTCTTCACATTGAAGCAATTTGAAGAATAGTTTAATGACTAAAAATATTAAGCATACTTAAATTCATATATTGAAGTATGGCAAATGAATATGATTTCATTTATTGTATAGAGTTGATTTAGTTGTGCTGAGTGAACAAAAGCCAGGTTCCATTGAGATTAAAATAGATCTGAGTTGAAAAAGAATAGTGTGAGAAACAAGCTGGGCTGTGCCTTGTACAGCCCCACCCCAGTGTGTCTGTTCCTGAGCAGGCTGCTTCTCTCTCCGTGCCAGGGTTCCATTGTCCTCCCTGGCATTCCCCCTCTCCCCTTCAAGTCCCAGGAAGAGTTTTCCTTTCAGAAAATAACCTGAGTACACTGTGTGCCTCTTAGCTTTCAAAGCACACAGTAGAAGTGCCAACCTGTCCGAGAACACGCGCCTCGAGCCAGGCAATTGATTTATTGTGATAGTCCCTCTCTGCTCTGAGGAGAAAAGGAGCCATGGCAGGACCCCAAAGCCAAGGCCAGGTTCTTCCAGCACTTGCAGCAATATATCTGAGAGTGGAACCCACAGGAGCAAAGGACAGGCTCATCTGGCCTGCTCTTGTGAGGGGCTGGTGGGGCTGAAGGAAGCCAGGGGAGAGTTTCTACACAAAACTTAAGAGTGAGAGCTGGAGGGAGTGACAAGAAAGATCTCCCACTGTGCAGCAGGACTGTGAGCAAAATAGAAGGTTATTTTTCCAGGCATGTCTCAAGCAGTTTGGGTCAAAATACTCATTGGTGTAAGGCCATTAGACTACAGAAGAGTTACCCTGGGTTAAACTTGTCCTCAGCGTGTCTGAGGCAAGGGAGGGATTCTAGCTTTGAAGAAAGCAAGCTAGAGATTTATTCTCTTTTAAGTATCTCCTCCTACACTGTTGTACCTTTTTCTCTGCCTTAAAACTTTTTGCCAGCAAGCCCCTGGTTTTGACAACCATCTGTCAGCCCTCTGAGATAAAAGAGCAGATCTGCTGAAGGCTTCGCTGAGGAGCGCTCTGGAAAGCCTGAAAAGAATTGTCCACTTTTAAGCTGACCTACATTTAATTATATGGTTAGATCTTTTAAGTGAGCACTGGTATTTGAGATGGGATGAAGCCTGCAATTTCTGTAACAGCTCTAAGAATGTGAGTGCTGTGACCTCCTGTTTATTGAGGACTGATATTGTGGGCCTGGCACTGCCCAACTGCACAGGCTCACACAGCACAATGCACAACGACACAAAAGGCAGGAGTTGACAGCTTGAGATAAGCTTAAATCCTTTGCAAATGGAGTAATTATAATATATGTGCTAATAAGAGTGCCTAGAGCTTTTATTTCATACTCTGGTTGTTGCTGCAGCACAGCTGAGTGAGGGTTGTTAAAATGCTGTGAGCTTTGGCCATTGGTCAGCTGTTGCTGAAACACCCCCAAACACCCAAAATGGTTTAGGAGCTGAGTTAGGTACTGGAATTTCCCAGTCCAGGCAATGAGGAGTCTATTCTAGATTAATATCAGGATGAATGAGAGTGGAGGGTGGCAAGAGTGGAGGGTGCTGAAATGACATATTTTCTTGTAAAGACAGTGGCCACTACCTTCAGAGGCTGAACTAATTTAATACTTGAATGCACTGAAGGAATAAAATTCTTGATACTGCACAGGCATTGTAGCTTGAGCTTTTTGCCACAGATCTAAATTGTTATGGAGATTGCTTTTGGTCCCTGGCTGCATATCCTGCTCTGTAGAGAAAAGGGTTCTGTGAGGAGCCTTTTGCTGTCACCTGGAACAGCAGCACCTCCCAACACTGACCCAGGCAGCAGAACATGAGCAAGTCTAAAGAATGTTCAGATGCTTAAAAACTTCGCTTTCCACGTTGACTGCGTGCATGGATCCCAGATTTAAAATTACCTGGCAGGTACAGAAAGAGCTGAAAGCAAAACCTTTTGTCTATTAATAGCATATTTGTGCATTTAATTCTCTTTTCTCCTGCCTATCACCAAGACACACAGGGTTGTCAGGCAAAAACAAATGCCTATTTTCACAAACAGAAACAGTTTTCCAAACCTTTGTGAATACTCTCAATATTGTTTGCCTCACTTAACAGGGGAATGAAAAATGCAATGTGAGAGAAAATACGACTGAAATTGGGAACGAGACGTGGGACTTCAACTTTTTCATTGCCTGATAACAAGTTCAATGCTTCATATCAGCTTCTTGCTGGCAAAGGAACTGTGAATTTGTATTTAAGGACACAGCCAGCTTAAAACATGAAAATTGAAGTTACTTTTCAGTGATCAACCTTTCTTTGAGCAAACCTATGCACAGAAGAGTTCTCTCAGTTCTGTCAGACCCAGTGGTGGAAAATGACTACTTAGAAAGAAATACTTTAATAATTAAATAGTCAACATTGTTTGGGGTAGAAATAGTGATTACAATAGCATCCTCTCTGTGCCTGGGCCTCTTGCCAATGAGACTCACGTGAAAATTGATGAGTAAGCAGCAAGTTTAATATTGCAGCTTTCATTGCTTTGCTGGGAGCAGCACTACTAGCACTGGAATATATAGGAGAAATGCATTATCTTCTTGCAATTTATTTATAAGGAGAACACGTTCAGAATTAGACTTTTTATTTTCTCTTTCTGATTTGCCATTATCAGGAACACCTTCTCCACTTTTTGAGGCAAATGTGTAGCTGTATGAATAGCATTGACCTTATTTTTCTGATTTGGACTCCATGGACTGTAAGAAGACTATTTTCCATTTCTGTCCTTCAAAATAAAATGGAGGAAAAGCAGTAACCCCCTGGATATTGATGTGGAGAGCATAATGGAAGCTCTTGCCCTTGTTTACAGAAGAGTAATGTTTGTTATGCTGCTGAATGCTGGGGCCACTTCTTTGTTTCCCCACCCCCCTTTTTAAACTTCACAATATGATCAGAATCAGCTCTATAAAACAAGAGTATTTCCCAGATTTTATGACTCCCTAAAGATGATAATGAATCCTCACTTCAGCTACAGGGAATGCAGATAATCTTCAGCAACAGCACAATTCCTTTATTTCATCCCTGGGTCCTGATTTGAGGTAGAATTCCTCCCCTTCCCCCAGAGGTCATGCCCTTCCCAGGAGGCAGCAGCATTCCCAGCTGCAGGAGCTCCAGCTCCTTCAGCACCTGGAGTGGTTGTGCAGCACAGGAGCTGTGCAAAGATGATTGGGTAGAAAATCCTTCCTAAGCTCCATTCCCACACCCAGAGGCAGAATCCCACCTTGGGTATTTGGGCACAGCACCCTCTCAGCAGCAGAGTTTAAAAAAAAACCAAACAAAAAATCCTAAAAAAGCAGGATGATATTTTTGCCGTGGGACAATGTTATTTGGTGTTTCAGTCTCAGACCAGGAAAGGAAAACATCCCTGCTACACTTTGATCTGGTGCTAGAGACATGAGACAGTCTAAAAGACAAGGAGCACAGCTTCTCCTTGCCTTGGGTGCTGGTGAGATGTGTGTAGTGTTCATGGTGATATTCATCCCTTTCAAGATGTAAACACTGAAACTGCTTTGCATCATATTGGCTCCATATGGAAAATGGGAGTTAGAGCACGGTTCAGGTTGGTGTGAAGGCAGGGAGGGTAGGCTGGGGCTGCTGGAAGCACACAGAGGAGTTTGTCATGTTATTCAAAGGGAAATACATAAAGCTTTCAAAGAAAGTATCGTGTGGTGTTCCAGCAGATCCATTCATGTCCAAAGGTCCATTGTCAGGCTGGAAATAACATGAGGAGAGCAGCACTTCATCCTGCACTGAGAATGTTTCACCATTCTAGAGCTGCCTGTGGAGCGTGAGGGAAATGATGGTGCTGTACTGGGAGGCTGCGGAGGTAACCTTCCAAAATTCCACAGCTGTGGGAGGTTAAAGAGAAGCTGAGTGGGGAGGAGGGCACAAGCAGCAAGGTGAGCAAAGGCAGCATGCTTGCTGCAGGGAGGGGAGCTGGAAACAAACACAGAGTATTTTGACACATGTAGGGTCATGAAGAGCCATTGTGCCGCTGCCATCTCCCACCAATGGGCTCTAAACCTTTAAAACTCTTTAAAGTGTTTTGCTCAGATGAACCCACCTGTGATATTGCTGTGAAACCACATGAAACGTACCCAAACTGTGCCCTGCATTAAAGGTGAGGTGCTGCTGCCATAGCCTGCTGCAAAGAAAATCCTTCCCTGCCTTTGAGCTTCTCCTCCTGGCTCTGCTCAGCCCCTGGGGCAGCTCTGCTGTGCCTCCTGTTCCAGCATCCTCCTCCAGAAGGGGCTGTGCTGGCTCCCTGTTCCCTCCTGTGTTCCTTGCAGGGTGAGCCAAGCAGTGACATCCACAGATTTCCTGGCTCTTCCCACCAAAGCTGAAGGCAGCTGCGGTGTCCGGGGTGGTGTTGTACGAAATCAGAGCATAGACATGAACACGAGTCTTGTGTGATTCAATAACTTCATTCTAATATGGGTTTCTCAAAAGCTGCAAGTATGGATTTGTATTTTTACTTTTGTCTGTCCTTAATTTGACATTTAGGAGCTCTAATTTTGCAAGAATCATTCCTTAAACATCATCAGTGCTGCCTCCTTTCCCCTGCTACATGACCAGAGGTAACAAATTGGCTCCACCAAACAACTAAGGCACACTGGACGTTGCTGAGGCTTTTTTCTTGAGGGGCATTGGGTATAATTGGCCAGAAATGGGAATAAATCCCTTTGCACCTTCATCTCTGGATTGAATGAATTCAAAACCTGGGGAAAAGCCATTAATCGCTGGCCTGTGGTGGGGCAGGAAGGGAATTTGAGAGGACCTAAGCAGTGAGGTGGCACAGTGTCCATTATGTCTGGACAAGGGGACCTGTAAGGGGTTTTTCCCTATAAAACTGGGCTGCTTTGTTTAATATACACTGTGAAAGTGAGGGGGAGATCACTGACGAGGAAGAGAAAGAGCAATTGCTGTTGTCATACTAAAAGAACTTTATGAGGACTTTTATTAAATCCTTATGAATTCTAGTTATAGCAGCATCTTTCACAAGTTAAATTTTTAATTTCTGAGCTATCTCATTTTGTTTTTTAACACTGTAGAACACTCTGTCTTAAACAAATGCACTGGTTCAGAAGTAATAGCAGGGGAAGGACCAAAAAAGCAGTACATTTGTTACTCAGACTTCTGCAAAAAACCCCCCTGCAACATTTATTTGATGATTGAAACAAGTGGATGAAGTCTTTATTTGCTATTTATTTGCCTTAAATAGCTGAACTTATAATTATTGGGTACCTGTGATGACACAAAGCTACAAATATAACATAAACCAGGGGATGTGTAATACTGATTTCTAACAAATACCCATAGGAAAGCATCAATTTATTCAAATGAGGCCATTTTCAGTGAAATGTAGATGTGGATAAATAATGCATGGAAACAAAGTCTGTTTGATAAAATTCTCCAAGAGGTTATTCCTAGAGCTTGCATTTGTATTGTCTTTATCTGTAACACGCAGGCTGGGCCTGTGCCTGTCGTGTCCTGCTGTAGATGCTCTATCAGGGCTGGCAAAAGTCCCTCTGTCATGTTACTCTGCTCACAGAAATGGCTAAAAACCACCCAAAATTCCAGCAGCTGCTGCACTATTTCTGCTGCCATCGTGGCTCTTTTGGTAATGGCATAAAAGCAGTGGTGTCCCCTCAAGTCTCCCTGAAATGAGTTCGATGGCATCATTTTCTTCATTGATTGTTGTAGGGGTTGAAAATCCGTGTCAACAGAAAATTACCAGTTGGGTTGTTAACTTCTATGGGTGCCACATATTAAGGATTCATTTAGATCTATTTTGAGCATCCTATTAAAATAATGTCATGGTAATATTTGTCTGTTTAAGGGTTGATGTGTATATAGGAGAGGGTATATGAGGGGATGTGCAGCTCCGCAGCAGAAATAAAATGACACAAAAATCAGATTTTGCTCCAAAAGCTTGTTTTAGTAGATTTACTGCTACCTCTGTAGGGTTCAGCTGTATTTTAAATGAATTTCTGGTGGGGAGTTTTGTGTTTAATATAATAATTAAAACCTCCCCAATGCTTTCTCCTTCGTAAGGTGTGAGCTCAGGACTCTTTGCTGAGTGCTCCTGTCAGAGGAAAATGGTACTGGGGAGAAAACAGCCAGGGACTGTGAGAGTACAACCAGTTTATCTTAGTCCTGGCTGCGTCCTTTGCCACCCCCTTGCCTTGGGAGCAGTGCTGATATCCCGTGGCAGACAGGATGCTGCTGCCTGGGGAATCCTGTGCTGCACAAGGTTTTCCAGACGTGTTTTCCCCTCCTTCCCACTTATTCAGTTGGCTTTTAGAATGACCATGTTTTGTTGTTCACAGGGGCTTTGGAAAGGGTTTTTTCAGCAGTACCAGGGCAGTGCTCTGCATTGCTGGTAGATGATGAAATGCTGCTTGTGGAGGTCAGAGGTTGTGCTGTGTAATTTACCCTTCCTGCTTGGGCCGGCCATGAGGGAGGGCAGTTAAGGGCTTTGTCCCACTCTGTAATAAACACAGGGGCTTGTGGCCTATGGAGAAGATGCTGCTTCATCCAGGAGAAATGTCAGGCAGAAATAAAGATGGTTTCAGTCATTGCCAGCCTTAGTCCCACCCATGATCTCAGTTGTGACTACAGTGTTTGCAGGAGGAGTGGTTCTCCGGGCTTGGTGAACTGCTCCTGCTCTCAGGGGGTGTGAGAAGCAGGATAAGGAAGATCTTCTGGTATAAATCATCCACTGCAACAGAAATATTTGGGTACATCAAGCATTCTGATACAGGTTTTTGTGGTTTAACAGACAAATCAGCACCTGGTCTGTTCCCATTTTGGATTTTTGTTTAATTTTACGCAGTGAATAGAATCAAATTCTTCTTGAAATTCTATTAAAACATTGGCCTTTTTAGTTTGCTAAGTATAAAGTTAAATGATTAAAGATGTATTTTTGTCTAATCTAATGTTTGGGATTAACTGGTTACAATTTTGCCTGTTGTGTAAATATTGTAGCTTCTCTCAGGGCAAAGTTCATGTTTACTTGAGTATCAATCAGTGTTAGGGGGAATTAATTCATATAATGGTTGCACTCATTGTTACTCAGGAAATTTAAAAGCAGAATTTATATAACATTATTTGATTGTAATCTTCAGCAAATGAGGTTACCTTTGAACCCAATCTCAGTTCTTAAATATCTGTTCCATGATAATATGGTGAGCAACTTTTTCTGCTGGGGGCTTTATTCATCTTGGCTGTATCTGTGTTTAGCTAATGATAGATTTAAAAAAACCCATCCAGCAGTTGAATTTCTGTGTCCAAAGGGACACCTCTGCCAAGGCTTTTGAAATTGTGACATTGCATTATGTATTCGTCCCATCAGAAAGTGGTCTTGAGAAAGAATAGCCAGGTATATCCTGATTTAATTCTAAATTTTTCACTCATACAATGAATACTTTGCTCACTCCTTTTGAAGGCTGTTACGATTTTAATGTTTTTTAGCATAAAACTGATTTGCTTTTCCTGAACTCTCATGGCAAATACCAGATTTTAGGTTTTTGGTTTGCAAAAGCTCTTTGAGCTTGGTAATAATTCACATATCAGGACTCCTGTTCTGCTCTTGCATGGGATATTCACCTGTTGTCTGCTCTTTGGAGCTGTGCTGGAGGAACAGCTGCCTGTTTATCCAACAGGACAGGATCCAAAGAGGAGAAAAACAGCCAGACAAAATATCTTACTTATGAATTCTGGTTTAATAAATGTGCTTTCTATGGATGATTCATGGATTTTATGATTACATTCAATTATTTTTCAACAGCTCATGCTTCATTTCATTAAGAGTTTCAATCAATGCCAACTGATTAATTATAATTCTCCAAGTAGCCTTTTGTCTAATAAACAGTCCAAATGAGCATGTTCAGTCTTGGCATGGATAAATGTCAGCCACGTATCAATAAAACACTCCTGGAACTGGATGCTGGAGGTGGTCACGCTTTAGATCTGTTTTTGAGGAGACAAAACCCCAATCTCCTCCCCTTGGCTTCCCCTTTCCATCCAAAAGAAAAGCTGTAGTTGAGCAGCAAAGGCCAAATTTCTTTGAAGAAGAATTCCATTGTGCCATGGTGAAATGCTGTTAATTCCACTGTCTTGACCTTTAATTTTTCATCTCCTTTTGCACAATCCATTCAGAAGACTTTTCAGAGTGGCTTTCCCCACCCACTTCTGGGTGTTCTGGGTGTTCATTTCCATCCCCACTCTGCCAAACCCCAGATCTCCACAAGCCCAAGGGAGCCTCTGGCAGAGCTGCATCTGTGTGTGGCAGATGAGGCTGATGCTGGTGCCCTTTCTGGGTTTAATTCCGAAACATCCACACACAGAACCTTTCCAAAGCAGGGCTGGATATTGCAGAGCTGCCTCATGGCTCCAAGCATGCTGCTCTTACATACCTTGGAACAGATGGTTCATTTAAACACTGGCAGAGTACCTCAACTAATTGCTTCAGACCTCCCATTTTTCCACTTTATTTGGGTAAGAAGTGGGCAGCCCTGCCTGCACAGATATGTGAACATATGAATGGTGAATAAAAACAGAATGGGAAATGTGAAACCACCCTTCATTGTGAGAGTGGGTTTCTTGAATTCTCACAAAATGAATTAAAGAGAAACAATAACGATTGTCTGGATTGGAACTTGGGGAACTGGTTGCATTTGTAGCCTTGCAGCTGTGTGTTCCACCAAAGGCTTCCTGCCCTCTCACAGTTTCCTCCTCTCTTGTGGGAGAGTAGGATAGACATGGAGTGCTGATTCCCCAGAAAGGCCTCCCAGGCTCTGGTGTGTTGTCTTTCAACACTGGATTTTCTCTGTGGCTGTGTTTAAAGGCATTTGAAAGATTTTTGGTTTTCTACTTTAAAGGATTTTAAAATTTATTTATTTTTTTTAACATTCCTAAAATCCAGGGGCACAATGTGCCACTTAACGTCTGTGTGAGCAAGGGAAATATCTGTGTTAATTCTGGACATACATCACATGTGCACATGTAGTTGTTTTGCTAAACACTGAAACTTCCACACCTTCATTTGGTTTTCCTGCCCCTCTCTGTACCTTTCTGTGTGCCCAGGGAATCCAGAGCCTTTTGGGGATGGGGGAACAAAACAGTAAACAGCAGTCAGGATGTGACTGCACATGGATATTCAGTAGGTTTTTTTCTTATCATTTCTAAGGCTTTGATTTCTCTTTTTGTCCTTGTGGAACATTGAATGGATGTGTTATAATGCCAAGGGCTTTTCAGCACTCTCAGTGGGGACTGGGAGGGCTTGCTGCAATCCCATGCCCACTACCCTTGGTAACTTCTCAGGAGCTTCTCAAGAGCTTTGCTCCCTAACCAGTCCTTTTTACTGATCCCTGGGAGTGTTGCAGACTGGCCCAGACTGCTGCAGTGCTCCTCCTCCCACTGAAAAAATCTATCCCCTTATTCCTGTCCTGGGAGGTCTTCCTTATCCCATGGCAGCTCGGTATGAGGACTCTGGGGATGCATGGCTGAATGTTTTGGGAACTGTCAATTTAATCTCCTGCAGCTCTATTTGACCCTTTCAGGGTGTGTTTGGTGAGTGATCACAGCCTGTCCCTGTGACCCCAGCTGTTCTGTCCCGGCTGAGGGGTTGCACTGCTGAGGCTGCTGTTACAGTGCAATTCATTTAAAACTGAATCACCTCATCGACACCTCTCACACAAAGTTAATTTTTCCCTTTTTTATCCTAAGGCAGGCTTACTGCACAGGGAGTTTGTTTATTGAGTCGTTATTTTGATTATGGAAAAATAGTCTTTCTGACCACGTAAGCAATCGTAGATCAGTCCAAAGTGTGCTGATGTGCTGTGATTGCTACACGGAGAAGTCTGGTTAGTGTTGCACCTGACCAACTTTGAGTTTCCAGTTATTGAACTATAATCAAGTTAAAATGAGCTTTTTCATAGATCTAGCGTGATTCTTTTGGTGTTTTTGTTGTTCTCTTTTATTGTTGTGGTGCTATGGGAAGCCCCAGGCTGTGCCACACAGGCAGGAACTTGGGAAGAGGAGTGAGAATCACTGTCTGGTGTGTCCTGTGCCTTTTAAATTCTGGATGTGCACTCCAAATTTACAGTGCAAAGGAGACAGTGAGAAAAATAAAGTCCAAGAGAGTAAAATGTGAAAATTACAAATATATTATTTACTGTGAAATTCTGTGTGGAAGAAAATCTTTCTTTGTTCTTTGGTGTAGTTGGTAAGTGTGGGTGTTCATAGCCCACTAGCACTAACAAACAGATGTATTTCCACAGTAAATGGAATATTTCAGCCCTCACAACACTGCAGAGAGCCTTTGAAAGGCATTTTTTGTGCAGCAGGGTCATTGAATGTTTAAGTTCTGTGCAAAGATGGAAGTGCAGTCTATTGCCTAAAAGGAAGAGAGAGGGATAATGTTATATAAGGCTTCCATGGATTCTTTGTTGACTCTCTCTCTCTGACTACTGAGCACAAACAAGTTTAAAATACCTGTTCCTGTGTCCTGCTCTCCTCTCCTGGGTCAGCAGGGCTGTTCCAGGGAGCCCCTTGGCACCGTGGCGCTGAACGGAGCCCAGGGTTAGGAGAACATCAGGGTGTCTCTTGCAGGGTATAATATCCAGGGCAGGAATTCTTCATACCAGCAGTCTGTCCACACTGAACACGGAAGGGGAAGAACAAATCTTTGTCTAGAATCTAACAGGGGAAGGAGGAATAAGAGCAAGATAATATCTGCAAGTATTTTCAAGGAGCGTTTAGAAGGGCTACTGCTGTGAGGGAGAGCTAGCCAAGATAAACATTTCATTTCAGGGCAAATCACCTTTCAAAATGGATAAAAATATTAGGAAGGCTGAAATGGGTGGTAATGTTGCTTCTCAGCTGAATTTCTGCTCTCCTCTATATTTCTTATCACCTGTATACATTAATAAAAATACACTCAGGGTTGGGAACTGTGGAGCACTTAAGTGTGATAAATGCTCTGTCTGGTGTCTAATAAGGATGGTATCTAGCAGATAATATCACAATATTAAAATATATAACGGTATTGTAAAGCATGCAGTTGCAATCTTACAGGGCACAATAAAAGCACATCTTAATAGCAGCAGGGACATGATCAGAAATTCCAAATAAATGCCCGATGAGAAACATCATTCTTCAGCTTTTCTGCTGAGTGGCTCTGTCTGAAGGCCAAAACAGCCCAGTTCCAGATGGAAAAGGTGTGATCTGCATCTTCTTTTAAGGCTTCTTTGAACCTGAGTGAGTGGTTTTGGCATCCAGATTGCTTCGTTTTTTGGAAAACTGAGGCTGTTCCTCAGTACATCTCATTCAGGATGGGGAAATGAAGAGCCTGTAGAAGTAATAAAAGAGCTGGGAGAAAGACTGAAATAAAGACACATCACTTTAGTATAAGGCCTGAAGTTGTTATACACTCACATAACAGCTCCAAAGCTATTGACAGGCAGCTAATCTGGTTCTAAGCAGCCTGAAACGGAGCCTGTGCTGAGGAATGCCCTTCACTGGGGCCATATTCCCTGGAGGAATATCTGTCTTCATCTGCTTGGGAATGAGCCTTACCTTGGACCATTCTGGAAAACTTTACCTGAATGGACAATTTTATGTGCAGACATATTGTCAGGACTAAGCCAGAAAAAAGAGATTTTAAAATATGTGCTTGTTGGCCTTTTCTAGAAACACATCCCTGTTCTTTTCAGCAGAGCTTTGGAACTTGCCAGGGTTTAACTTTGGCAACTCTCAGTGCTGCCCACTAAACCTTGATCTTCACTCAGAGTGTAGGAAAGAATTTCTCAAGAGCAGAAAGGCCACTGCAAAGGCAGATTGTTGGAAAAAAGGGAGGAATTTGTCTGCTGAATCTCAGGACTCCAGATTTGTGTGTGTGTTTGGGAGTTTTGGGGGTTCAAATCTGCCTTAAAACATTTTGGGTATTACTATTACTGAAAGTTATTGGTTTTTCATGTAATTCTTGGTTTTCATGTAATTCTACTCACTGGGAAGTGAATGTTGGACTTTTACTTGAGGTGTCTTGGATAGTCTGGTGCTCATTTTTGACTTTAATCTCGGTATTAGCACCTTTCTGACTCAGAGTATTCTCATAAACATAAATTATTTGGAAACCCACAAAGTTACAGTGATCAGGTTCATTTACAAAGCATATTCAGTATAGAGGAATAAATAAAACTGAGCAGGTAATAAGGAGAAATATAGAATAATTGCTTCTCAAAAGATGGGTATCATACTGGGAACCAAATTAGAAATGTTGAAGTAAAAAAATACATACTGAAAAAAGTAATTAAGATTTTCAACATACATGGAAGAGAACAGAGGATAAGTTTTATGGTCAAATTTGAAAATAATTCTTCTTGAAAATTCTAAATACAAACCCCATGCTGAAAGGACTCAGCAATCCTAACTGATATTTATGGGAGAGTATTTACATATATACATAAATTTTATTTTCTAATAGAGTTGTGCAGTGGACTATTTGTCCTTACACTTCATATTCTGTGTCATTGGTTGAAATAAATTTCAAGAGACTGGTTTTTCATAAGTTTTATGGGTTATAAGGACAGACCTAAGATACCAATTGTTGCTTGCTTCTTTGCATTTTAAAGAATAGCTTTGTACTGAAAGCTCCATTCTTTCTTATGGAGAAAATAATACTGCAGGACTACAAAATAGAAAATTCCAGCATATTTAAAGTGTGCCTGAAACTTCCAAACACAACTGTGTATAAGGATTATACATTTATGAAGAAGGTTTAAATTTTCCCAATCATCTTAAGATGCTGCTTAGCCAGATGGTTTTTGTAATGTACTGCATCCGTGTGGCCCTTGCAGTGTCACAGGCCACGTTTTTATTGCTAACAATCTTGGTATTTTGATTAAATAAAACAATTCCAGTGGCCATGCCTGAGCTTTGCATGTTATGGACCCAGATTTAAGCTATATATTATTCCTACTAAAGCCAGGCTGCTGCTTGAATAGTTATTCAATTTAAGCCCCTTTAACTGGATGTTCCTTGTTGCTCTTCAGCTGCTGAATTTCCACTCCAGAAGACATTTCCTCCTTTGCAAATGTCATATTTCCTCATGTGCACCATGGTTTTACTGTCTCTGGTAGCTTACTCGTCCTCAATAAAGCAGATCTGCAGATGAGCCTCCACAGGTACCACGAGTGACACAAAATTTCACCTGCTACATTGTGAAACTTCATTGCTATTGGCAAATGACCCGCGAGTGTATTGTAGCATAAACTAACATTGTCTGACTGACTGGTAATGAGCTGATTAGTAATGCAAAATAATTGCAAACAGAATTGATATTGCACTCCTGTGAAAAACAGCAAAATCGATATGGTTCTACCTCTTGGGCTGTAGTGATTTTTCTCTTCTTTTGCTTATATGTTAAAATTGTGGAATTGACTCTCCCTAACCTGTTCCTCAGTAGAAAAGCATTAAATCTGCAAGGTGAAATAGGCTTAGGTGAACAATGATACTTAGGGGTTTTGCGGTCTAGCTTGTGCACTGTATGACATCATTCTTTTGTAGGGAATTAAATTCTTAAAGTTACTTCAAGTATGGTCCACATATGAAAATGATTATAGGAATGTGGCAGTTACATTCTTTGGGAGAAGCAAAGCAGAGTGGTATCCTCCTAGTTAAGCTTCTGCCCTCGGGAGGAAGAAGAAAAAAGGGGAAAAAAAGAAAAAGACTGAAGTTCTTACTTAAGTTGCATTTGCAAGACAGAATGAATTGAAAATTAACTTCAAGCTCCTGTCTCAGACAGGATTAAACGCATGTCTGAGTGCCTTTAAACCCACTGACCAGCTTATAAATGAGCACTGTATTCTCCCTGAGGCACCCAGGTCTTGCTGGCATCACATCCTTTGGGCAGCTCACAGTGGCAGAGATAGGCTGAGGGCTTTAACCAGCTTGCAAATAACAGAATAACCATCCTGCCAGCTGTGAGACACTGAAAAGGAGAATTTTGATAATATTTGTGTTTAAACTTGCAGAACAGGACTGGCCAATCCCCTCTGGCAGAGTGGTACTGGGGGAGAGGAATGGGATTCTCTCAGATGTGCCAGTCGTAGTTTCAGAGATCTTCTGAAGACCATTAGTGCTGTAGGAATTCATCACCTGTAAGGAATGTATTTACACCCAAACTGATAAAATCCCATATTGCTACAGTGAGGAGGAGGGAGCCAGCACAGCAGAGAGGCAAAGAAACTTCAATGTTGTTTGGATTTTTAAAATATTTTGAAAGTTTTGAAAGCCTCACTCTAACCAGATGAAGCAATTCAGTAACAATTTTGATTTGAAGACTGCTTTTCAAGGGTTTGAGTTCTTTCACATGAGTTTTTATAAAATAATTCTCATAAAGTGTTTTAAGCCACTCTGTCATTCTCACTTCAGTTAGTTAGAAATGGGCTCTTCCCAGATTGCCTTCCCCTACCCAAACCAAGAATTTTTCCAGATAACTATTTTGTTTTGTTTCTGTTAAGTTTCATGTTATTCTAACCCACAATGGTTTAAGCGACTCATTGATTTCCTTATTTGTTAAACTTTTGTTGCCATTTTAAAATTATTTGAGTGCTGTTTGAAATGGGAATATAATTTCAAAGTGTCCAAATGTTGCTTTAAAGAATTTCCTGGGCGATTTCACAGCTTGTGTGTACACCAGGGAAAAGACTCAAGAAGTAAGCAACAAGTCCAGGGAGATTTTCATGTGAACGAATATTAAGAAAGCACAAATAATATGGTCTGAAATTGTGCACCAAAATTTGTGTATTTCCCCATCAAATTATCCCAGATGTGGATAATTTACCTTAAAGGAATCACTTTGTGAGTGAAGATCATTAGAAGTTCCTGGATTGGAAGGGTCCCACAGGGATCATTGATCCAGCCCCTGTCCCAGCCCAGACACCCCACCAGTCCCACCCTGGGCATCCCTGGCAGCGCTGCCCAAACGCTCCTGGAGCTCTGGCAGCCTCGGGCCGTGCCCATTCCCTGGGGAGCCTGGGCAGTGCCCAGCAGCCTCTGGGGGAAGCAGAACCTCTCCCTATCTCCAGCCCAAGCCTGTCCTGGCCCAGCTCCAGCTGCTCCCTGGGTGCTGTCCCTGGCCCAGGGAGCAGAGATGCCATAGCAGGGAATTTGGCAGATAATGTCTGTCTGGAAGGAGTTTGTGACGAGATGAATGAACCCAGATGGCTTCTTGGGTGCTTGGACACCTTGCTCCCCCTTTTGTGGAGCTTGGCTGTGGCTGCTGTCATGCTTGGGATGATTTCCTCCCAGGCTGGGTACACAGTTACCTTTTCTTTCCCTCATTCTGTTATTTCTCGCTTGCATTCCCTTTTCCTTCTGCTGCTGTTTGCAGGCCAAGTACATTTCATGAAAAATACCATTCTCCATCAGAATGTGTGCAAATCCTAGGAAAAAAATATTTCAGCTTAGGAAAAAAGGGAATTAGAGAACAATTCCATAAACAGCAACTGTAGCACCATCACCACCACAGCCTGCTAAGAGCTGCATTTATGACTGCAATTAGGCATATGGATAGCTCAGGTTTTGTCATCAGCCCAGAATGGGACAACTTAGTGAGGCAGATTCAATCTAAATCTATAACAGTAAAGCTGGTCTAAGATGTAACCCTATAATATGCCTGGAAATGAGAAGTTGTCAGAGAACTGCTTTGCTTGGCAACATTTGCTAATGAAAGGATGTAATTCCATGCAGCATGGAGAAGGATCCCTGACAGACATACCTGCCTGATGCAGGGGGGTGAATGCCTCAGATTTATCAAAAATAACTGGACAGAAGCAGGGCATGGGGGACAGTGCTGTGCTCCCAGTTAAATCACTCTGAAGGGCCAAACAGGAAAAGAAGGGAATAATTTTGTTTACAGGATGAGAACAGACTGAAACAGAGACACAGAAATAATGAATGAAGGAATTGCACCAAATGATTTTGTATTCTGTGTGTTATGAGGCATATGTGACTATGGGTGTTAAGCTTTGAGTTCCAACAGGAGTGGATACTTGTGCCCCATTTGCAGCTGAGTAATTCCAAACCTTCTTCCCTCTGCTTAAAAGAGACAGAAACCCACCTACTGTTGGAGGAAGACGTAAGGCAATATTATCCATGTGCTATCTTCAAATCTAGCTAAATCATTCTCTACTACTGGTTTGTGCTTCTCTGTTTATGGGATTTGTGGGGTTTCAGTGGCAGTGCCTCGTACTGACATCGCTGCTGGTGGGGGGCAGGAGGGGAATCACTGGGATCAGCATACTGGGTTATAATATTTCTGTTTTCTCCTTGCTTCCCAGGCAATAATCATATTTAGCAACTTCTGTAACTGTACACCAGATTGTCAGGGAACAAACATCTATGGGGGTGGATCTCATAAAATTTTGCTGCTTGCTGAAGTAGAAAATGAGTATAATCAAGCATGGGACTGTCAAAGAGCAGCGCTCCCAGAGAGCCAGGGGTTCGGTGCCTCTCTCCTGCACCATAAAGCCAAGCCCTGCTGCTGTTCAGCAGCTCTGTTTTCTGAGCAGCACCACTGAAACACCCCCAATTTTTGTCTTTCACTGCTGCTGTATCTTTGCACTTTTGGATCTCTCCAGGCCAAAGTTCTGTGTAATAAATTCATTGAGTGGTGGCTGATTTGGGGCAATTATCTAATTTCTGCCCTGGTTAATTTTATTTTTTGTTGTTGTCTATTTTCAATTCAAATAAAAAATCGTTCTCAAACTCACAGTTCTGCCAGATATGGATTTGTAAGCAGCAATGGACACATTTTACATATCAGTTGGACCCACAGACCGAGTGGGTTTAAGAGAAGAATACTAGCACCTTAGTACTGAACCATAGAGTTTATCACAGGAGTTCTGTATTTAAATCCAGAGTAGAATGTTTTTAAAAAGCAATTTGTTTCAGCATTTCCCCTGTGCTTTTCAGTTTGCTCAGTTGAAGTCTGTAGGAACTGAAATGCCCCTTGTTCCATGATAGTGATGCTTTGAGTGGTCTTTGAAGCCAACAGAGCTGCAGATGTTGGTGGGGCAGACGAAGCAGTTTAGCAGACTAATCAGTGCACAGACACACCCAAATATTCAGTATACAGGGATATTTTGAAATGGGGTTTTGCAATTATATATAGAATCCCAGGATGGTTTGGGTTGGGAGGGACCTTAAAGCCCATCCAGTGCCACCCCTGCCATGGGCAGGGACACCTTCCACTGTCCCAGGCTGCTCCAAGCCCCAATGTCCAGCCTGGCCTTGGGCACTGCCAGGGATCCAGGGGCAGCCCCAGCTGCTCTGGGCACCCTGTGCCAGGGCCTGCCCACCCTCCCAGGGAACAATTCCTGCCCAATCTCCCATCCAGCCCTGCCCTCTGGCACTGGGAAGCCATTCCCTGTGTCCTGGCACTCCAGGCACTTGTCCAAAGTCCCTCTTCATCTCCCTTGGATCCCTTCAGGCACTGGAAGAGTACAATGAGAGTTACCTTGCTTCCTTATTTTGCACAAGTGAAATATGCTTGGATTTGGGTGCTTGAGGATTTTTAGGCCTATTGTTTGTAGTTTGGAACTTGTTCATTTTCGAGTGTTTACAGAACTGTCAAGGCAACGAATAGATTTGATTTGTGGCAATAATGTGCTAACTTCTGTTGGCATCAATGAAACAATCATTTAGAATAGAGATGCAGGAACATGAAAAATAAGTGAAGGACATAATACTGATCAATGAATTTGAAAATCATTACACTTTTTGGAGTGTTTCCTTCATGAGCCATGTAAGAGCTTCTCTGCACAGGAGTTAGGTTATTAAGAGAGGGACTATTCAAAGTAAGACAAGGCAAGTGTGGAACTTCTAGGACCATGACTCAACATCCTGCCTCAATCAGAATGAATTTTCAGCTGCAGAGAAGACAAAACCTAAGTGGATTTTTTTCTTGATTCAGGTTGTCTGGAAGTCATTTTTATTTTTAATTTTTATTTTAACTTGAGAAACGAATTTGCCCTCTGCCTTGGCCAAGAGCAGTTTTAACAGTGTTGCATGGTCTGGTCCATTTCAGCTTCTGACAAAGCCACTTCTTTTTTAAGGATCTTGTTAATGACCTTGTGATCACGCAGTGCTGCATTGATACCATTGCTCTCTTTGAAAAGCCCCACTCTGCAAGGGGCTGCATTAACTTTAATGGAATGACTTGAGGAAAAAAAGTGCTGCTCAGTTTGGGTAGACTGCAGGATCCTGGTCTTTAGAAAGGACTAAGGTAAATGAGAAAAAAAAAAAATCCAAACTTTTCCCCTTTCATGTTTCTTATCTAGCTAAGCAGAATAAAAATGGGGATTTTGGGTTGTACACGATGCTGATGAAAAGTGAAATCTCGCCATTTAATGTGTGAACATTTTTGCACACCTCCACAGTGGGGATTTTCCCTAATGTGTCTTGCATTGACAGCTGTGACAGGAACTCTGCTTCCAGCAGCTTCAAGTGGTTAAATCAATACTAGAAAGAGTTTAAAAATACTAATCCAGTGCTGCTATGTGAACATTCCCTGCCCAGCCTGCCGACTGTGTATGCAAACAGATAATGGCTAGCATCAATAATCTTCACTGTTGAATTTCTCCGTATCTAAAACTTCAGTAAATCCCTCCTCAGAAAATTTTTCAGAGGGCAGAAGTGGAGATAGACACATGATGTGTAACCATATGCTAAGAGAAGTGATTCACCACTGCTGATGAAAGGAATTGAACCAGTCTGAATTGGCAGTGGATAATTTGACATATGCAGCTAGGCACTGACTAGGCCCAGCATTTCTGGGGTGTGAGTGCCTCTGCTCATGCCAGAGAAACAGGAGAAGCTGAAATTAAGTAGGTGTGGTGTCCTTGTCAGGGACGGGAGGTGGAATAGAACAATTTTCCCGTCTCTAGAAATTAGAAATGTGTGTTAGTATATGGTCTTTGGCTTCCGAAACAGGGCTGGTTTGGGAGTAAATTGGGGAGATTATAAAGACCTAATAATTCCAGCAGCAGCACCAAGGCTGTATCTGGGAGAAATAGTGCAGCTCTACTGCAGGTGGTGAGGGCTGAGTGGGTTTGGTGCAGAAACATCCCAGTGTTCAGCTGGGATAAATCCTCAGGGTGGTGAGCTGCGTGGGTTTGGTGGCCCCAGATAAGTCAGACCTGAGTTAACGCTGGGCACACCTGCGGGGTTTGGTAAAGCTGGGGAGAGATTGCTGTGCAGTTTGGGTAGAGAGTACCTCAGTGCAGGTGTAAAGGTGCTGTCCCCCTGGTGCTCTGGGACAGTGTGTGTGGAGGCACTGCACAGTTATTGTGGTGCACTGACCTGGGCTCTCCTGGCTGCTCCCAGGCATGGAGCTGCTGGAAGGGTTTCGTGAGCATTCCAACAGCTTTGCAAGTAAATTTCTGCACTGGAAGGTGAACAGGCAGCCAGGCAGCCTAAGTAGAAGTGTATGCAGTTTCCAAGCTAGGCTGAGGAAGAAGTTTTTGAAAATGCAAAGGTTTTTCGCAGTGAGAAAAAGCCTTGAAATGTGCCTTGGATGCAATGATGAACTAATGCCTCAAATCCCTACAGTGTAAGTCTGATTATAAATTTCTAACTCCCATTTAGGGTTTCGAAACTTTCTGTGAGTTTGTGAAGTCTAACTAACCCCAACCCATCCCCAAGTACCTCCACTCCCCCCTCTAAAGATGTCCTGTTGTTTGGGGACTAAACCAGGTGGTCCTCACCCATGGCTCTGTTCACAAGGAGTACTCTACAGAAAATCCCCTGTTCTTCAGTTGAAAGGTGCTCTGTAACCTCCCACTGCTACTCATTTCCTGCCTATTATTTATGATTTTAGCTTTGAAAATAGTTTATCCCATAATTTGACTTTGAGTCTATTCAGTCCACACTTTGATCTAAAAGATTAAGATGGCTGGGTTTTAGATGTGGTCCCTCGACAAAGATCACAGGGAATTCATGAGGGCATGGGGGATAAAAAATAATTAGGGAGAATATCAATGTACAATACAAAAAGTTGAGCTTCTTTGCAGTAAACACCTCCCAGTAGGAAAATGAAAATGAATCTCAGTCCATGTATTCCCAGTGAATCTCTGCCATATTAAAACCCTAAATGGGAGTTAGAAATTTATAATCAGACTTACTCTGTAGAGATTTGAGGCATTAGTTGATCATTGCATCCAAGGCACATTCCAGGCTTTTTCTCACTGCGAAAAACCTTTGCATTTTCAAACAGACCAGAGGCCTAAGTCATGTTTTGCCATTGCTCATATCACAAATATATATTTTCATATTTCTAGAAACCAGCAATTGGATTCTATGGAAAGAGAGTCTGGATATCATCCATCTCCTCTATCTGTTCTGCAGTCATGTGGGGCTTTCCTCTGTTCAAGGAATTAGTCAAGCATGTAATAAGCACATCACTGACAGTTTAAAATGATTTTTCTGAAATGGTGCATCGTCAGTTGACTGGAGACAACTTATTCCAGGGATTTCTTCCCAGTATGTCTAAAAGTGGTCTTTGACTTTGAAGCCAACATTTATATTGTGGAGGTTTTTTTCACCAAAATTAAAACAAAATAACACGTGGAGCAATGTGATGCATGCATGTGATGCTCCGAAGTGCTGTATTTTGTATTTGCTTTGAAACAGAATTGGGAAGAACCTGGGGATTAACTCTGCATGTGAGATCTAACCTTAACTCTGCATTTCCAGGTGGGGGATGGTGTTCCCAGTGTCTCTGCTGTGGGACCTGGAAGCACCCCTGGAGAAGGGGGTGCTGCTGGTGCTTCAGAGGGCACAGGGCAGCTGGACAGTGCCTGTCCCTGTGCCTCTGTGCCTGTCCCTGTGTGCCTGTGTGCCTGTGTCTGTGTCCCTGTGCCTGTGTGCCTGTCCCTGTGCCTGTGCGCCTGTCCCTGTGTGCCTGTCCCTGTGTGCCTGTGTCCCTGTCCCTGTGTCCCTGTGCCTGTGCGCCTGTCCCTGTGTCCCTATGCCCCTGTGCCTGTGTCCCTGTGTCCCTATGTCCCTGTGCCTGTGTCCCTGTGTCCCTATGTCGCTGTGTCTGTGCCCCTGTCCCTGTGCCCCTGTGCCACTGTCCGTATCCCTGTCCCTGTGTCCCTGTCCCTGTGCCTCTGTGCCTGTCCCTGTGTCCCTGTGTCCCTGTGCCTGTGTCCCTGTCCCTGTGTCCCTATGTCGCTGTGTCCGTGTCCCTGTGCCTGTGCGCCTGTGTCCCTGTGCCTGACCCTCTGTCCCTGTGTCCCTGTCCCTCTGTCCCTGTGCCTGTGTGCCTGTGTGCCTGTGTCCCTGCACCCCTGTGCCTGTGTCCCTGTGCCTGTCCCTGTGTCCCTGTCCGTGTCCCTGTGTGCCTGTGTGCCTGTGTCCCTGTGCCTGTCCCTGTCCGTGTCCCTGTGTCCCTGTGTGCCTGTGTCCCTATCCCCCTGTGTCTCTGTCCCTGTGCCTGTCCCTGTGTGCCTGTCCCTGTGTACCTGTCCCTGTCCCTGTGTACCTGTCCCTGTCCCCGTGTCCCTGTGCCTGTCCCTGTGTCCCTGTGTCCCTGTGTCCCTGTGTCCCTGTGTCCCTGTGTCCCTGTGCCTGACCCTCTATCCCTGTGTCCCTGTGTCCCTGTCCCTGTGCCTGTGTGCCTGTCCCTGTGCCTGTGTCCCTATGTCCCTGTGTCCGTGTCCCTGTGTCCCTGTGTCCCTGTGCCTCTTCCTGTGTCCCTGTCCCTGTGTCCGTGACCATGTCCCTGTGCCTGTGCCCCTGTGCGCCTGTCCCTGTGTCCGTGACCGTGTCCCTGTCTCTGTGTCCCTGTCCCTGTGTCTCTGTGCCTGTCCCTGTGCCCCTGTGCCTGTGTCCATGTCCCCATCCCTGTGCCTGTGTCCCTGTCCCCGTGTCCCTGTGCCCCTGTCCCTGTGCCTGTGTCCCTGTCCCTGTGCCTGTGTCCCTGTCCCTGTGTCCATGTCCCTGTCCCTGTGTCCCTGTCCCCGTGTCCCTGTGCCCCTGTCCCTGTGCCCGTGTCCCTGCTGCCCCTGGGCTCTCGTGGCTGTAGCAGAGCTGCCCAGGTGGCTGTGCCAGGCTGGAGCCAGTGGGAGCTGCAGGGCTGGCTGAGGCTGTGGCTGTCAGGTGAAATATCCGAGCGTGGCACAGCCAAAGCCCCTGGAGCAGCACCCAGCAGCCCTGCCCCTCGTGTCTGGCAGTGCCACCAGCAGCTCCAATATCCTAAGACTTTGTGCCACTTGCAGAATTCAACCCATTTCCCTGCTGCAGCCCAGAGCCATGGAGTGTGTGTGGGAGCACTGAGCAAACCACGCTTGCTCCTGGGGTGCCTGCAAAGCCAGAAGGTCTGGGAAGATATTTGTTCTGAATTCTGTGACTCAGTTTGGATTGGGATTCTGTGTTATTCTGCCACAAGACCTGAACTAAGAAACTTTGGTGAGGGTTGAAAATGTGTTTTGAATCTGTTCCTACTTAAACATCATTGTGCTGTCAGTAATTCCTCAAAGGATGATGCTGTTACCTATTGACTTATGTTAAGTCACAATTATGCCAGATGGAAATTCAGCATCTTGGGCTGTTTTATGTTGTCTTGGTGTAAGCTGTGTTTATCTGCCATATTTAAACTGTTAAATTCCTTCTTCTTTCAGTAAAAATTATTTTACTTTGTTTTACTTTAACAGTAAAATAAAAACATGTCTGTGAGGGATTGATTTTGCCTGTCAGCTTCTGTATGAAACTGATTTTTAGTTGATAATTTGAAAATCATTCTAGAGAACAGAGTTATCAGAATTGACTTGAACTGAGGACGTTTCCTGAAGTTTCTGGGGCAGTGTATCATAGAAATGAGGAAAATTAAGGAAGGATTTTGAACAGTTGCTTCTATACTTGTTCTACAGTTCCTTACCATTTTATCTAGAGAATAACCTCATGGGGAAATGGGCACACACCTGTTCTTTAGTTCTGTAGATGCCTCTTCTAGGAGTTAAACTTTGGGTTGGGCTTTTTTGTTGCTAATTTCTTTGATGTTTAATGAAAGAGATTCAATTTCAAGGCAACATTGTTTAAAACTTGGTATAAGAAAAACATTTGTCTGATAGTATTTCTTTTGGCTGTTCTTCAGGAACTCCTGCCTTCTTCCTTCCCTGTTTTCCCTTCTTCCTTTAGGAAGACACAGAAAGCATAGCAGTGGCTCCCAGGTATTCTACCCCTTAAATCTCAACTGGACATTTTAAATACCTGTAAAAAGCAGGAAGAATGCTTGAATCTTGGGTGGAACTGGGTGATTTGCCCCATGCTGCTCTGCTTTATATTTTCAGGACAGTTTACATGCATTCAGCCTTTCCTGATACCCTGTGGAGATGTTTTCTGGTTATGTCTGTTTGGGGATTCCCATCTTGGCCAGCCAAAGTGTCACCCTATTATTGTATCAATTAGTCTCACTCCCTTTAGCTGGGGAACTAAATCTAAGGGAATCTGAATTACTGTTCTCAAGTGCACACTAAATTATGACATAAATACAAGTGTATAATTAATGACAACCACTTGAACAGTATTGCATGGGCAATTTCACTTTAAAAAAAATGCATAAATTCAATAGAGCCTGAAATATGAACTTGAGGTGTTGAGTGCAGCACTTGGAGGATTTCAGAAGCCTGTATTTTCATATGTGGGAATATATAGGCATGAAACCTGTATTTCATGGTGGAAAAGGTACTAATTTATGTGTATCAGGATATATGTACACATGGTGTGTGTAGGAACATACATGCAGGAGAGGCTGCAAATTAATGAAAATGAAATTAAAGAATGGTATTGAAAACAGAGATGGTATCAGAGCCATCTCTCCCAAAGCATCCTATAGTAAATTTTGAATAAACTTGTTAAAAACTGCATTCTAGTATTAAATCAATTACAAAGTTAAAATATCTCCTTAAACTAGGAATAAATGAGTGCTTGAATTCCCATTTGGTGCCGTGTCTCATGGTTTGATTTTATCATACACTGTTTCTTGGAACTGAAACCTGGCTAGCTGTTCTTAGAACTCTGATTTTATTTGACCTGAATAATATTCATCCATCACTTTTGTTTTTGAAAGCATTAATATCTTGCAGCAAGGCTTCAAAATGGATTAACTTCCTAATCTTTCACTCTGGGAGACTTAGGTTAGATCTGTCAGAGGTGAGAATGATAGTCAATATGTTATTGCAGGAGTCTGGCTGGTAAAGATGGGTAGATAAGGTGGTGCTGTGATCCAAGAGTTCATTTTCAGAGTTCTGTTGCACAGTAAACAGGTAGTTGCTTTAAAAAGAAAGCCCAAAACAAACCACAAAACAGCTATTTTTCACTAGCTATCAAAATAAGAGCACAAGTGGATTCCTAGGATGTTGTGAGAGGAATGAGGTGTATTCCAACCTCAGTTTTGATTTTGTTGGCTTTAAAGTGCAGTGATCAACAAAGCTATGAATATTATGAATATGAATACATTTATTTTCCACACTAAGTGCAAAATAGCCAGCAAGCAGAAGCAAACAGCCCTAACAGCACGTTGCGATAAACTGTTGTTGGCCATCAGGCTGAAATTAGGTGGGTTGGTGTCTCTGTCACCAAAGAATTCATTGGGAGACTTGTTTATGGGAGTTATGAGTGGGTTGGAATAGGTGCAAGATAAAAATAAATGTGTGTGTGTATTGAAGTGTGTGACAGCATTGTTAAAGTCACTCTGTTTGCCAGGTCCTTTTGAGAATGCAGGAATTGCTGGAGAGGCTTCACAGCAGAATCCTGGAAGGACTGAGCTGAGGCCAGGAGTGCTGGGATTGGGAGGGGACTGGAGAGCAGGTGATTCTCAGCACAACCTGGCATTGGTTTTGTCTATCCAGTTAAGAGCTTTTGCACCCATTGTACATGCGTATCCCTTCTAATGTATATCCCTTGTAAATGCATATCCTTTGTAAGAGAATATCCCTTGTAAGTGAATATCCCTTGCAGTCTTTATGGATCGGGAGGCATTTGCCAATTCATTTTTATTTTGTCTCGTCTCTATTACTGCTTCCTACCTTGTGCTGTCAGGAGAAACAAGCATGAGCAGACCTGTTTTATTGCATTGACTAAGCAGATAAATACAATTATTCTCTAAGTTCATTAAATGTTTTTCCACCCTTCAAAGCATTTAGGTGTGTGCTTACCACATATAATTAGTCCCTCAAATTAAATGAGTGTCATAATAAAGGCTTGCTTTCAAATAGAGTTAAGAGAATATGAGGGATTTCAAAGTCAACAGAGATGTTTGTACAAGCAGTTCTTATTCACTTTATTATAGGTTAATGATTAGGTTTAATGGGAAATTAGTGTGGACATTCTTTATATGGCTTTACAAAGGTCAGTGCAGTTTTCTTGCCCAAAATTCACAAAAAACTCAATAGAGTCTGAGATTTAGGACAAAAATTCTCAACATACCTTACCAGACTCTCCAAAGTTCTTGCTGGTTTAAAAGAAACAAACCAAAACCAAAAGGAACCCCCCTCTCATATTTTCCAACATAGGACTTTAACTAATTTAATAATTTAGCATCAGAAGTGTAGATGCTTATTCACCTTTGCTGAGATTCAACTTCTGTCACCCTCATGGTGACAGGAAAATGCTGTTGGGATCAGGCAAACAGGAATGAGCACGACTGAAACCTGACCTTGGGTGAAGTGGAGGCAAAGAAGATTAAAAAAAGAAACCAGCAAAACAAGGAGCATGGAAATTAAGGAGCTGTACCTTAAATCACCACTGGATCTGGTCACTGAGGGCTTGTTATGACACTGACAAACACTTTTTTCATTACCAAGTGCACAGTCTAAGTTGAGAGTCTTAATGAGTGTGTTTTATCTTGAAGATCAGTGGCCAGTCCACTTTCCAGGGTGCTCTATTTCTCCCAGCTTTTCATTTGCTTCTCTCACCCAGAGAGTGTACCTGGTCACTGACCAAATATATCTTTTTGAGCAGAGTGCATTAATATGCTGTAACAGTCTACTTAAAACTATGAAGTGTACCTTGTATGCCTGTGCTAGTTAATCCAAAACAAAGATTAAGTAAGGAGTTTGTATATAAAGGGGAAAGCTGAATGTGAAATTAAAATGTAAATCAAAAAGTAATTGGCTTTTTGTGCATAGTTTAGATAAGATTTACTTTTGAAGAATGACTTTGTGTTTTAACACAGCAGGCCAGACACCATGTGGCACACTTGCACTTAATAATGGCAACCAATCTAGGCCATAAATATTGCAAACGATGCCATTTGAATGAGGAGCCCTATGAACCATAATAAAAACTCCTGTGATTAATTCTAAAACTGCTCTGTTCATATTAGACCTGCAGTGGCCTCCCTGATGAGATCAATACAGCGTAGCAGAGTGATTCTAATAGAAGTGTTATTATCTTTTAATCTTCGGGAGAACGCCAACTTGGAGAATTCTTCAGCATTCTGGCTGCTTATTTTCTTGCCTTGAAGGTGGTTGTTTTGTGAAATGAAGATGCATTAGTCTTTTCAAGGCTTTATCAATAATAGGACATGGGCACCGTTTGGGGAGCCAAAAGGCACATTTGTATGCTGAGACTTACAGTTGGGCACAGTGACCTTCCCTGTCAGCCTCGATTTGCTCAGCAGACAATGCCTCCAGTGAATGAGGAGAAAAGGACAGGGAAGGGATGGGATGACACAGAGCACCGCTTGCCAGGCAGCCAACAGCATCCTCCTCTTCCCAGAGCCACGGCTGCCTGTCTTAGGTTTAGCTTGGGCAGTTCTGTGTCCTCTAGAGCTGCAGGCAGTGCTAACTGGAATCAGGAGTTTGTAAAAGATTTCCACCAGCACTGGAAATGAAATTTTAGTCAGCAAATGTTATAATCCCAGAACCCCAGGATGGGTGAGGCAGGAGGGGCCCCCAGGAGCTCCTCTGGTGCCACCTCCCTGCTCCAGCAGGGCCATCCCAGAGCACAGGGCACAGCAGTGTGTCCATGGGGCTCTGCAATATCCCCAGGGAGGAGACTGCACAGCCTCTCTGGCCAATCTGCTCAGGGCTGGGCCCTGCCCAGGGCAGAAGTTCTGCCTCCTGTGCAGGGGGAGCTCCCTGGGCTCAGTTCTTGCCCATGCCCTTTTATCCCATTTCTAGGTACCACAGAGCAGAGCCTGGTCCATCCTCTGACACCTCCCTTCAGATGCCTTTTACACTCATATTCATTATAAACATTACAAACTTATAAACTTCTACGTTTTAACTTATAAACTAGCATTAGTTTAAAAAACCTCAGACTTATAAACTTACATTACTTTAATGGCATTAAGCTGGGTAAACTAAAGAGTTACAAATGTGAAGAAGTACGAGGAATTTTATAAAATTCCTTTTTTTTGTGGAGCTCTGTGTGCAGAAGGGTTCTTGGGCAGTGTGTGTGGTCACAGAGCTTCTCTGGAAGAGCCAGAGTAGCATGGCCTTCAGCCACGGAGCCAGTGCTGGACAGAATGTGCTTTGCTGTCACTGCCAGCACATCCAAGGTCACACAGACCCTCTCCAG
>NW_008238440.1:2859100-2874692 GCF_000691975.1 Corvus brachyrhynchos | reverse complement strand
TGCTGAGGATCCAGAGCTGGACACAGCACTCCAGAGGTGCCCCCGGGCTGGGCACAGGGGCAGGATCCCCTCCCTGACCTGCTGCCAAGGCTCTTCCCGATGCCCCCAGGCCACCCTTGGCCTCCTTGGCCCCAGGACACTGCTGGCAAGTCTACAGAAATGCTATGCAGTCAAATCAATCACCCAAAGAGAATCAAGAAGGGTTTTATTGTGCTGCTTGCTGCACTTTTACATAAAATAACAGGAAATTATTCTTTAGCTTGTAATCCAAGAGTGGCAAGAGAAGGTTAAGTATCCATCAGACATTTGCAAGGCGTGGGAGGAAGGAGTGGTGTCACTAGCCTGGTTGTGAACTTCTGAGGAACAGATTTGCTTGGCCAGGTTTTCTGAGGTTGCTACAGATTGTTTGCAGCATTATCAAAGCCACACTATTACGTAATGTGCAACTTGCTCGGGGGAATGGAGCATCAGAGTGAAGAGACACAACAGCAAATAATGTAAAGGGAAATTCTTTGATGCATCTTATTTGTCTCTGTTCTCTAGGAATAGAAATGCAGTGTCACTTATTTGAAGTATCCGGGTTATAAATACGTTTTCTACAAGAATCTTAAACAAATGGGAAAAACACAGTGGAAATTAAGCTGTTCAGTGTAATAAAAGGAAAGTGAGAGTTAGTGGTGATTCCTGTGCAGGAGCTGACAGCCGAGCTGTCTGCACACAATGTGCTGCTGCTGCCTACGGGGTATGCAGAGAGATGCTCCTGCATGGGATCTTAGCAGGAAAATGGTGTAAATAAAGATACATTGCTTCCAGTTCAGACTTGTAATTAGTTCTACTATTAAGGGTAGATATCAAGGATCTTATTTTTTTTTTTTGTTTTGCTGCTGTTTTCTCTGTTGTTTGGTTGGTTTTCTGGTTTGTTTTTTTTTGTTTGTTGGTTATTTTTTCCCAAAGTTTCTGTGTCTTCCACTGGAGTTTCTTTGTTCCCACAGCTGGTTTTAGATGCTCGGGGGAGCTGGGTCTGAGGCTGGCACACAGAATTCCTTGCAGTCACACATGAGTACAGCTCTGTTTCAGTGCTGTGCTCTCAGGTTTGTGCTGGAGCTTGGTGAGCCTGCCCCTCACGCCCAGGGATTTTCCAGGGAAGGGCTGATTTGGCTGTCCTACCTTGGAGCACAGATTGCAGGGAGTTTGCTCTCACAGGAGCTGCCTGGCTCCGTGTTTGTCAATAGTTCACTGTGCACTCAAACATTTTAAGAGCCTTGTCTGTTGTACCCCTGAAGGGCTAAAATTTCCTTAAATTAATGTAAATCAGTCCTTTTGAGGACGCATCATTGGAGGAGAACAAGTTTATTGTTCTGGTTTTAGCAACAAAAAAGGACAAAAAATTGTGGCACTGCTGGATGGGTGCACTGAAAATATGGACATTGTTTTCATCTTTTCTTTGGCAACACAAGTTAATGCCATTGTGGAAAAAAAAGGTTGTGTCAGGTGAGTTCCTCACCCATGGAATTATTAAACTTAATTATTAAAGTTTGTGGATTAAAATTTTGTTATACAGGGTTTTACATTTAAGTGCTTTTCTTTCTGCTTTAAAAAATAGAAAGTTTCAAAGGCCGTGATCTTTTTTTCTCTTTCAGGAAATAAAAAAAGGAAAAAAGCTCCCTGGAAGACACTGTTAATGATGCTAAATGTCTTTGCAAATGTAATCCTCATCTTAGTTTCATTCTCATTTAATTGAATTAGGAAGGCATAACAAACTAAAAAGGTTACTTTCATGGCCTTAACTTTGCACAATAGCTGAGGTGGGATATGTGTTTCTCTTGTAATATTTTTCTGTGCATGTTACTTGTACTTTACAAAGGACAATTCTTCTGCCTAACAATTGCAATTCATATTCATGTGCTTGCTTTGCGTCTTAATTTTAATCAGTGTTAATTAAAATATATTTTCTTCGTGCTCCTTTTCTTAATCTTAACCTACTAATACTCATACAGTCTGTTAAAAAATGGGAAGTCCTTTCAAAAAATGTGTTTTTCAGCCATAGAACGTTTCTGAAAATTGAGATGAAGTTGTTGTTTGTCTTTGCTGTACACCTGGTACATGGGCAGAGATGCTCAAGGTACCTGAGCTGTGTCAGGCCGAGCTCAGGATTAGAGACAAACAAATATCCTCCTGTCTAAGGCACGTGGCAAGCAGACCAGTTGGAAGGAATGTGGCTTAATTAAGGCATAACTTTTACAGTTTAATTCGCACAGAACTATCTGGCAGAACTTCATACAGCACAGATCATAATTCCTAAGTAATATTCATCAAGTAGAAGACCAGTGTTATCCTCACAGTCTGTTACTGGGACCACTGTGCTCTTGGTTTGTATGAGTTTTAAGAGCCTTGGCTCATATGAAATTTCAGAGTCCTGTTCTGTTAAGCAATAGAATACCCACATTATTTCCCATCTCAAAGGGAACTCCTCTCTCAGAATCCTTTTCCACTGTAGTTACACAGGGGACTGTGCAGAATGTGTAGCAGACATGCACATATTTGACCCTGCATCTGAACTCTTGCCCTTGTAGGCCAGATCCCAGCAATTACATGGGGAACTACTTTTTCCAGAACCAACCAATAGCAGAAGAAAAATAATCTTCATTCTCAGGTGGTTTATATAGCACTCACAGCAAACCAGGATAGGATCTCCCAGGGTGAGAGGTGGCACTGCTGGTGGAGGGGAGGGTTTAGGGAGTCAGGGATGTGCCAGCTTCTGCTAGCTCACAATATCAGGGTCTTGTTCAATTCCTTTGCCAAGCTCTGTATGGGGCACTTAAGAAATGTCACTTGAGCTTCTTCCACAAGGCTAAAAATGTCTATTATTAATTCCCTTTTCCCCTTTCTGAGTTAGCTGTTACATTTCTAAGTCTTGGCTCGCTTGGATCTGTGCCGGGAGTTGGATGCTGGGGGTGTGCTGGAGGGCACACCTGCAACTTTACCTTCTGGAAAGGAACTGCTCCTAATCCTACACACTGTTTTACCTCACCCTAGGGAAAAAAATTAACATCACTCTTTTCAAATCAGGTTCTGAGGGCTGTTTGGTTAATCCTAAAATTTCAAGGAGTATTTACAAATGTGCATCAAATACATTCATAGGAGACTGATCCTTGATCCTTGCAAAACAGAATTCATAGTAATATTTGAATAGAAATTGGACTATTGAGCACCTTTATATATTTTTACATAAAACCACACATGCACACGGATATTTAAGAGTAGGAAGGTTCCAGTGATTGATATGTGCTTGCAGGCATTTGTGCTGGGTAGATTAAACTTGTATAAAATGTTCCTTTTTTCACCCTGCTATTAAACATTGCATGACAGTTGAGTTGATAGCCAAAAGACACAGCTTGCTTATATTCCATTGCTTACTTACCATCAATCAATCAGTCTAGATACTTTTTAAATTAAAATGGTTGCTTCAAGTGCTGTCCCTCTTATTTTTAAACCATGTGCATCCTAAATATACATAGTGATGATAATAAAACCTTTCTAAAGAATGTTAAAATATTCAAAACATGGCCATTGACTTTGCTTTTTTTGCTTTCCTGTTCCCTCAGCCTTTATTATTTTCACTCTATCGCTGTTTTCACTGTGAACAGCCTTTCCTGAAAACACTTTGGGTTCTTTAAAGATTATCACAATCTGAATTCCAAAATAAAATACAGCCGTGGTCTTCGTGTGGAGGAGGAGGAGGAGGAGGAGGAGGAAATTATCCCGGGTGCTATTGCTAAAGTGAGTTGCAGTTTTGGGGATGTTGGCATCATTGGAGAGTTCTTTCTGAGGCTGAATATAGGAAAGCAAAACTGTTCCAAATTAATGGCCCAAGTGGATGCAGAGATTAAGCCCTTTTATTTAAGGCTGAACAAAACTGACTTCCAAAGCAAAGCTGCATAACAGGGCTTGGGAAAGGTGCAGATCGATTTCCAGCACTTTCTGTATATTTCAAAACCAGAGAAAAAACTGAGCAATGTGATTTATAGATTTTTGTTTTATTGTAATGGATGATTTTTTTCTCTCAATTTAAAATTTCTACCACCTCCCCATGGAGTTTTTTTTTTTTTTTGCCTAACTTTGCTGACACTGTCAATCATTCTAGAATTAAGTTTATTCTGAGATTTGCTTAGACAATGACACTAAAATCCCCATGTTTGGATGTAGTTTCCAAACACAACTCATGAACACTGTGGAGAACTCTTGGTTTGCTGTGTTTTTGTCTTTTGGGTATTTTTCTTGTTACTGGAACATTTTATTAACTTCTCTATAGAAATAATTTATTGCTAGTAGTTGTGTGTCCATTTAGAAATGTGCAGGGAAACAGGAGAAGTTTTGGAAAAGAACTACAAGCCTTATGAGGGGAATAAAGAACTGGTCTTATTTGAGCAGATAAAAAGGTCTTGACTTATTTAGGCAGCAAAATAAAGGTTGGGAGGGGAAATGGCTGCTCTTTCTGAAAATCCATAGGCAATAAACTTTGGAGAAGGATTATTTTAAATTAAAAAGGATACTTCTATGAGATTCACCAGATATAAATTAAGCATAAATAGAGTTAGACTGGAAATCAGAATGTGCTTCCATTGCTGTTAGAAAAATGAAGTTCTATGCTATTTTAAAAGAAACAATCAAACTTAACATTCCCAACGTATTTATACTTCATTAGAAATGAAAATTTTAGCTATTAAGACATTTTGTTACTTAGAAATTTCGTGCTTTTTCTACTCTCCCAGCCAACACAATTCAAATGGCTCCAAACCAAAGAATCCTCACATTTTAGTTCCCATTCATGGGAGCTTTGTGACAGTATACAAATAGGTATAAATTCTGGAAAACTGAGGAAAGGGATTTATATTTTTATTTAACATTAAATGATGAGCTACACTTTACTGATTAAATTCTCAGATACAAGCATTAACTTTCTAATCTAACCTTAAAGATTGTAAGTTCTTTTACTTTGATCTTTATATTTTTTTGCAAGTCTCTGGCAGTTTTACCAGCTTTTCTTGTGGCCAGCAATTGTGAAATCAAGACAATGAAGGAATTTTTTGTGGTTATGTGAGGTATTTTTTTGTGGTTTTTTTAGATTATTTTTTGCAGAAAGTTGGATTCTAATGTTTATCCTTTACTGAATCTTCTTTCAATAAATAATGAGTTGCTTTATTAGATTGGGGTGATGATTATCTGTCAATATTGTCCTTTGTTGGAAAGCTAAGGATATGTTAGCACAGCACCTTTGCCATTGGATAAGGAGCTTTAAAATGTTTGTCACAGAGATTTGTTGAGCTTTCAGGTAAAGGTAGTTGAAAACACCTTGGTATTTTGGGACTTGTCTTTCTCACGAGCAGGGAATTTCAGTGGGATTTGGCTGTGTGACTGCTGGCGCCTCTTTCACAAAGATGAAGTATGCTAGTCAAAATTGTTAAGAATATTTATTTTTCTGGGCCTCCAAACCCAGTGATGTTTATTAATCTCTGGTTGAGAATGAGAGAATGATCTGCCTGGACTGTGTGAATGGAACTCATTGCCATTTGAAACTCTTGGCAGTTCAGTAAATCACTTAAAAAACCTGGATGGGGAGGGTTGTAGCTCAGGGAATCAGGCTAAAATCACTGTCTGGTGTTGCACCTGCCTTTGTCTCTTCAGCATTCAATTCCACTGCGGAAGCACCAGGGAGGAAAAAGTCATTACAACATGAAGGGATAAGAGCAGTGAGAAGACAAAACCGTTCCTTACTTGAGCTGAAACAACAGGAAAGGCTTGCAAGACTCTTGTTTATACTCTTCAACAAAATTGTGAGTAAATAGTGTTTGTTTTGCTTCTAAAAGGACCAGGAGCCATTTCCTAGAGGATTTATTCTCCTGAATTGTTGTTGCTGTCACCCTTTGTGCAGCTACAGTGAAATGCAGTGACTGGATTTCCTGTGTGGGAATGTGTTAGAGGAGCAAGAGAGAAGAATTTTGGTTTTTAGTCCCAGCATCTCATATCAGAGCACAGTTATGATCCAACAACCGGAGTGGGAAGATAAGCAGTGAAAGTTAATAGAAAATAAAACTGCACTTTATTAATTCTCCATTAATTCCACCCATACCTGCTGGTAGGACCTCACACCTGGAACTCTCAGGAGGTGGCATATGTGGCAGCCCAGCCCCCAGCTGAGCAGCAGCCACAGGGATAACCAGGACAAGGTGGTGGCACTGCCACCTTTGGAAGTGGATTTAGTGGTGCTGTTGCCAATAGACACAGAGATAAAACACTGGTGAGAGAGAAATGAATTCTCATGTTCACAGGTTCAGGAAAGCACAGGCTCTTGTATCCCTGGGAGACGTCAGCCGTCCCAAAATCTGTTGGATAATAGGCTTGGGTGCAGCAGAAGAGAATTTCTTAAGGCAGGTGAATGCTGAGCTGAGTACAGGAGATGTTCTGCTCAATCTCCTCAAAAACAAGGAAAAACTGGTCAAAGGCATCAAGGGCACAGCCATCCTTCCCTGCAGGAACCACAGGACTGGAGCTTTAAATCCTTTAAGACAAAGTCAGAAAAAGATCACAAGCTTGGATCTTAGGAAAGCGAATTTTGGCTTACTTGGGGATCTTCTTGGCAGCTTAAAGGAAGGCTGCCCTGGAGAGTCAGAGGGACACAGGACAGCTGCCTGGTATTCAGAGACAGCATCCTCAGAGCACGGACATGGGGTATTTGGAAAGTATTTTGAAAGTCGAGCAAGCATGGAAGGAGGCCAGCATGGCTAAGTGAGGAGCTCAGACTCAAGAAGGAGGCACAAGGAAAGTGGAAGCAGTGATGAGTTACCCTGGAGGAACACAGAGACATTGCCTTGGCATGCAGGGAGAGAATTCGGAGATTCAAAGCTCAGCTGGAGCTGAGGAAAAAGAGGGCTGTGAAGGCAACCATATTTTACAGAAGTGCACTGACAGCAAAGAGAAAGGATGAAAAACTATGGGTCAGTTGCCTGGACATTCAGCTGGTCTAGAGCTGGACTAGATGATCTTTGGGGGGATTTTCTGGCCTACACGATTTGGGGTGAGGTTTTAGCAAGCACCTCCTGCTGTGGAGTCCTTGTGGAAGGAGACCAGCACTGTGACAAAAAGGGGCATCACTGGATGGTTTTCACTTTTTCATAGAAATCTGAAACCAGCTCTCTCAGCAAGCCCAGCAAATGAGTGGATGTAGGTCTAAATATGCGCTATGTGTATAAAAAAAGTGATTTATCAAGGTTAAATTGCTTGGTGTAGAGATACCATTGTCAAGGTCATGCACCAAAAAAGGGGAGTTCAGTGCTTTTTGAGCCAGGAAAAGGAGGTTTGTCCTGTAATGTGACGACTGCAATCCAGCAGCACAGAGGGACTAGCTTCTGGATTTTTCCCCAGAGCTCTTCACCTTCAGCAACCTGGAGAAGGTCTCATTTAAGAGCCATCTGCACGCTGCTGCTAGATTAACCTTTTAAATTGTTATTTATGCCATAAAATAATACATTAAGGTCTTAATTTTGCTTCTTTCTTCCCCCTGCCTTTTACTGTAATTTGCATCTGTGCAAACTGGGATGATTTCTTTTCATAGTTACAAAAATCTCAGTTCCTCTACCAAAGATCACAGAAGTCAAAAGAAATCTTTAATGAGCTCCAATGGAGTAGGGCCTAAATGACTGTATGATGTACAGAGCAGAGAATTTTATTGGGCCTAGAAAAATTACTTTATTCATTTCAGATGCCTGTCTTAGCAGTTTTTTAGGATATCCTTGTTGATTTTTGGGTCTTGTCAATATTTTGTCCTGGTTGAACCTTTCTAAAAAATGGCTCCACACCACTGGCTTCTCCCTGGAAAGCATTGTTATTTTTCTTTTACTCAGGAAAAGGAGCAGTGTGTCTGTCGAAAATACCAGCATGACTTTCTTTCTCATCTGTCAGTTCTGTCTCATTACTCCTGGGATAATGTATTAGTCAGGAGCAAGTTCTCTCCCTGTTCTGCTATTCAACATTTATAAAATCAGAACATTAAATGACTGTGGTGTTATCCCAAAGCCTCATTTGCTTTGGATCTCTCAATTTCAGAGGCTTTTGTGTTTGTTCTGAACTTATTTGCACAAGCCAGCATAGAGAGCTGATTCTAGATTTATGATGCCTGCTCATGTATTCCATGGCTGCAGCATTGGGGATTTCATTTGGCCAGACCTGGAGTTGTTGTAGTAATCACCTGTACGTTTAAGTTACACGTTATTATATTTTATAAGTAGTTATCAATGAAACAACAGAAGGTCACACATAATTTTGAAGATGAAGGGAAAAGAATACTGAGATTCCCTGCTAGACAAAAGAATGGGTCTCAGCTAAATTAAATGAGCTTTTTGTGTGCTGTTGGCAGCTGCAAAACAACAGGGTCAGACATCTTGTCCATGGAAAACAACCCCTTTTCACTGGAGTTTGTAGAGGGCAGCATCTGTCAGGTGATTCTGTTGGAGGCAGATTATTTTCCTGAGAATTGAAACATGGTAATTACCAAGGTATTTTTAATTTTATTTTTTAATGATTCTGTTGGGAATTTCTTAAAGCTTTTATCCATCTAAGGTGGAGGGCTCATAATTGCAATTAGATGTGCAGCAGTGGGAATTCTGCACAGGTCTCTCACTGTGGGGCTGTTGCACTTCAGCTCTGCTGAAAAGAAAATGCTCTGAAGGCACTCTTAGAACTTCTGCCCCAGTGTCTCACTAAATATTCTCCTGGAAACATCCCAGCAGTAAAAACAGACAAAAGGAAGTTTGCCATTTAGCCAAAGAGTTCCAGAATGTACTGTTTTAACCTCCTGTTGTATTTCCATTCCCTTGCTGGGGATGGAAGGTAACTGTGCCATCTATAAGTGATTCCTCTGAAGATCTTGTGAATTTGGAGTCCTTTAAATCAGAGACAGACAAGAGTCTGCTTGAACAATACTCACACCAATCATGAATGGAGGTAGGAGTTGATAGTGTTTTTATTTATTCGTTTTGGGGCTTTTTTGGTAGAACACAGAAAGAAACAACTCTACAGAGCAATAGTAATGTTGGTATAAAGTTCTAAAGTCTGCTTCTGAAAAATGTTGCAAAACTGTTTAATGATAAAGTCCCATCTGCTCTGCTGAAAAAGCATAATATTTGTATTAGCTGCCATTAAAAGTAATATTGCATAAAATACTTTTGAAAGAATTATTCACCTAAAATTTTTTATGGCAATTTGCCTTCCTAATCTATTTATCAGTTGCCCAATCCTTCAGGATTTTTCACCTCTTTTGCTCCTCATAGACCCTAATTCTTAGCTGAATGTGCATGAATCCCTGCTGATCAGACATATCTGCCTTTCCAGATGTTTTCAAAAACTAATTGTGAAACTGCTTTTATTCTGAGAGAATTTGCTTAATTTGGTTGCTGACTGTGGTTCTCAGTTTTTCTAAAACAGAATATTGTGTGTTCTTTTCATGTACGAGATGATGGAAGGATCCTTTTTCATACTATGGATAGAGAAATTTCCGTGGAAAGGTTTTTTGCTGGAGTGCGACATTCTGGTAAATTCAGAGGAATAAAACTGCTGGGGTGACCTGCTGGAGCAGCTCTGCGGGGAAGGACCTGGGGGTGCTGGGGGACAAGGAGCTGTCCCTGAGGCAGCAGAGTGTCCTGGGGCCAAGGAGGCCAAGGGTGGCTTGGGGGCATCGTATAGCCAACATGAACAGGGTTTTCCTTTGGTAACCTCAGAGCTGTATAATATTGTATTTTCTCACCTTATTTGAAATGAAGAAACAATTCATCCTCACAGTTCCCTCTCCAGGGCAGTAAGATGGGTTCCACTGGAGGGGGAGAGGAGCACTTGGAAGGGTTTGTGCAAGAGAATTGTTGTGTCATGGTTCTGTTTATCTGCTACCATTTCGAGAATAAATAAGGGTGACCTCTTCTCCTTTCTGGGGAGGGGACATGGAGAGGGACAGTCTGAGCTCCTCTCCCTGGTGCACAGATTGGCCAGAGAGGCTGTGCAGTCTCCTCCCTGGGGATATTGCAGAGCCCCATGGACACACTGCTGTGCCCTGTGCTCTGGGATGGCCCTGCTGGAGCAGGGAGGTGGCACCAGAGGAGCCCCTGGGGGCCCCTCCTGCCTCACCCATCCTGGGGTTCTGCTGTGGGGGAGAAGCAGGACAGGAGCTGTACGACGGTGGAAACTCACAGCACTAACAAAACAAATTAAGATTCCAGAAGCTATCTAAACTATGTCCCAATTCTCTTGATCAAATTTCTCTCTGTAGGCATGGATGACTAAGCATTATGCACAGAATTACATTAGGAACAAAGTTGAAGGCTGTAAGCGTTTTCACATTGGGTATCTGGGTAATTCTGCTGAATCATAATGAAATAATAAATTTTGTGTTGATAAAATCTATGACTGGGTAGGCTTCATAAGTCATTAGATCCTAATAATGAGTTAGATGTTTAGCAAAATTTTGTTTAAACTTGAAAGCAATTGGGATTTTTTGCTATAGATGCCTTGCTTTCCCGGCAAACTTAAGAAGAATATTTAAGAAGTCTAATTGTGATAGTGAAGAATTTGTCCTTAAAACATGGAAATGTCTATTTCAGGAGTTATTTTCTTCATACAAGTGTCAGTTTTTAATGTACTTCTTTTTTGTTTCCCTTGAAGCACATCGTAACTCATATTTGTCCAGCTTAAAAAGGCAGCTCAGCACAAAAAAAGCATATATATATATATTTCCCCTTTTGAAGCTGCCTAAAAAGAAAGCCTGGATGCATGAATTTTAATCTGCCACCAAAGTACACCTTCAAACTTCAAGTGATAATTTATTTTTACTCAGAGGTCCAGCCAAGCGTATCAAATGATGCGAGGAAATGGTAAGATAAAGCTTCTGGAAGCTCTTCTCTGTAAATGTGGGCTCGTTTCTTTCTTATGGAGTTATTTCTAGGCCAGTAATATGGCACGTAATATGGCTTACAAATAATGGTGATGAGGGTGGCATAAACAAAGCCCTTTTTATGAGATTTAGGAGAAGAAATTTTATTTCATTTATGGTACTACAGTGCCTTAGACTGTGTAAACACTGGGATATGTATCCAGGCTGTCAGTGTGTCTCCAAAGCCTAAATAAAGTCATGTCCTTAGCAAAGCAGGAAGACTTCTGAGTACCTAACAACACTTCCTTAGTTCAAATTTAGATTTAGGAGTACAGGCTATAAAAATCAGCATTCAAAAATATTTGAAAATGAAGGTATCAATGTTGGTTTGGGTTTTTTTTTTTTTTTTTTTTTTTGACTGTTTTGTTTGCCTTTTTTCGTATAGCTGGAATAATCAAATAGGACTTAGAGCTAGCCCAAATTGAGATGTGTATTAAGTAATGTGGAGAGTGAAAACTCAATAAAAAAGGTGTGTTTAGTCTTTTTCTGACACCAGACTGAGGCGTTTTCAGATCATTCATGAGCAGGGACCATTCCCAACAAGTGAGCAGGCTCTGCCAGTGAGGGGTTGGAGCAAAGCACCAAGCAGTGGCTGATGTGTTTAGTTGAGGCAGAAAAGAGCCCACGATGCCATCTTCCTGCACCCAGCTAAGGGGAGGTTGCAAATCCAGCTGAGTAAATCCAGCCAGGGATTAAAGCATTGGAATCTGGTCACTGCTCTTCAGCCCATGGCAGAAGGAATCTCACAAAGGAATAGCATCATCTAAGTAATGCCTCATGAGGGTTGGGAGAATCCAGATCCTTGGCTCTCTCCTGTGGACACCGAGGAGTTTCTCTCAGTGCAGAAGCTGTGTCCTGATTCTGATTCACTTTCACAAACACAAAACACTCCTGGGTTTCCATCTTAAGTGCTTTGATGTTGAGTTTGGATGGGTTACCCTTCCTTCTCGGAGCAGGGTAAGAGAGCAGAGGAGGCTGCTGTTCTGCTGAGTTCTTTATTTCATAGTCTCACAGCTGTCTTGAAGGCAGAGTTTGAAGGGGGTTACGTGATAAAGCCAAGCAGCAACAGCAAACAGCAGGCAGAAAACAGCTTCTTCTTCTTCTAACTCTAGTTTCTCTATATATTTTTTCTTACAGAAGTGTGGATTATATTTGTTATATCTTGACCAATAAGATTAACACATGATTCCAGTTTTCCTTAACCTATCCTGGTCTAATTCTAACAGTCATAAGCCTTACACAAGTGTTACACAGGTATTACACAGATTTGTGTACACAGTTTCTATCGGCTCTTATTGTTTATGTGAACACTCCATCTAAAAAATGTGAGCAGTACAGTTCTATCTATATTTTGTCTAAAGTAAAGAATTCAGTGAAAAGGTAACCCTGCTGCAGTAAGAATTGTGTTTAAGGTCTCTGCTGCAGCTTTTCAATTTTAAGGCACTCAGCATGTATTTCTCCTAAAAGTTAAAAGTCTGTACTTCTATTTCACTTTGGTGTGGCTCCATGTATCTCAGCTTGTGCAAAGGTTTTAATTCAACCCCTGTGCTTTGGCTTCCCTCTGGGCCTGAGTCCAGAGGAGCTTTCACTCCAACACTTTGATACTTGTTTTCAAGACCAGTGTTCTCAAAAATACATTGGAGTTTTGGTGGCTGAGGTGGGAAAACCTTGATGATTACCAGTTTTATTGAGAAACTCTTGTAGAATACAGATCTTCACATAAAATTAGGAATGCTGGACTTTGACAAGGTGTGCCAACCCCAAACCAAAGCTGTGAGCAGTGAACTTACCGTGTAAGTATGCCATGAAAAGTTTCTTAAAGGCTCTATGAATAATATTTTAAGTGTGATTGACAAATTATAAAGGCTGCAATGAATTTTAATTCTGTGCAAAGAAGGGCAAATCCAAATGCTTCCTTGGATATTTTTTGCTGTTTGATCCAATCCAGAAGCATCCAGAACGTATCTAAGGTATAAATGATACAAAAGAAGTTGCCTTTGACTTATTTTATGTAAGAAGACATGATTTTATTTGTATTAGTGGTATTTAAAAAATTTCAAGTACTTTTTAAACATAGTGGTTTATACATTATTGCATTGTTACTAAACCCAGAATTTAGTTTTTCCACTTGAGTATATTTACACAGTGCAATGAATATGTTGAAATGAAGACTCTAAAGATTGATGGGTATCTGTGTCAAATTATATGTATTTTTACTAGTTCGTTGTAATGTAATCATTAAAATTTTATTGGATCCAGAGGGTTAAATTACCCGAGAGAACTCACAAGTCCAAAATCAGAGCCTGTTTACAATAAACTTACAGTGCTTTTGTTTCCTTCTTGCATCAGGAGGGCTGCATATCGCAGAAGAGATTTACCAACTACAAATAGGAAAAATATTGTATTTATTTATTAATCAAATGTGAAAAATAAAAGCAGCAGGGCTACAGCTGAAACCTGGGGCTGCACAGACGCTTGTATGAAAACAAAAATCTTTCCTAGAAATCCCTGGATTTCTGCTTCCTTTGATACTAAGAAGAAACATAAATGTTGACAAAGATAAAACAATGTATTATTTAAGTAATCAGGGGGGACAGAGAAACTACAAAAGTAGAAAGTTCCACATGAAAAATTAAATAGTTCTTCTAAAGTTGGGGTTAATCCTTAGTAGATTTGGATTGCACATGGATATTTCTGTGGAAAGCTGGAGTAATAGAATGTGTTTATTTGTGGTGAGGACAGTGTTAGCAACGATAATTATAAACAAAACCAGCAATGAATGCAAGAAAAAGATGGGTGTGCCAGTAGGTCTCTATCTCTTGGGGTTTTTTTCCTTCTGTGGACTTCCATCTTCAGCTGCTCCATGTGCTGTCTTTGTTTCCTTATCTGTGACATGGCCATAAGGTTTAGAAGGTCCCCTTGCAAAATTTCTTGCTGACCAAGTAATGATAAACCCGAATTTTGGGGGGTTCATGGCTGCTTACTCTCCACGATTCCTACTGGGAGCTGGAAGAGCAGTCCCAAGTTTTAAACTGGCTTTTGACCAGGGAAGAGTTTTGAATATTTAGTTTACAAGTGCGGGGGTGTGGGATCCTAAATGTTGACTGGGTGTAAAAATGTAAGGGTTTTATGCTGCTCTATGGTTTGCTTTCAAAAGCAATCTGGTGGAGATGATTCTTAAAACATTTTTAATAACATGCAGTACCATAAGGTACAAACGAAGTGTGTTCCCTGCCAAATCATTACGTTTTGTCTTTTTGCTTTTGGCTGGATGCAATAACCTCTCTGTAGCTGACTCCTTGTTAAATTCTGTAGTGAGTGTTTTGCCATGTAAGGAGTCCACAACTCTTAGCATTGGGACCTTCAGTGAAATATAAACTTTGCCGTTGGAGCCTCACTGGCAGTGGTCTTACTTTTTAATTAGATTTAACCAAGTTTGTAGGTGGCATCTTGTATTTTGAGGGCTTTTTGGTTTGAGGAGAAGGGTTAGAAGTGCAGTAAAACTAATCAATTTTAACATATCGTGCCAGAAACCTCTTTTAACTGAAAGCAGAAAGTATTTAAGTTGGTTTTGGTCCAGAATGAATCATGGTCTCTACAGGAAATCACAGCAGATGAGTTCTATTACAGAGTTTCCATGAGTGCCACATGAGTTACATGTATTAGCAGGTATTTTTTCTGTAATAAATGAGATTACGGCCATGAAACACAAGGCCTGGACAACTAGGGGTTCCTAAACCTGCTTTTCAATTAATTCATCATCACTTTCCACTTTCAAATATCCAAATTAGCAAATGTATTCACTAATACTGGTGAGTTTGGAAGTCTGTGGAATTATGGCATGACTTTTCATTCATGCACAGTTCTGTGCATTTCATGAGAACATGAAGCCAATACTTCTGTAATTTATAGATAATATAAGTCAAATGGCTATTTCTGCAAATGCTGCTGACTTTATACTAAAGTATTTGGAGTATTTTTTTGGGAGGAGGGCCCATTTCTGAAACCCTTTAAGATGCTGAGCAATTTTATGAATAAAAAAAGTCCCTAAAAAATCCTGTATAAATATGAAAAAAAAAAAAGATTGAGGTCTGGTTACCCACATTATTTACTGATCAAGACTCCATTTAGAAGCTCTACAGAGTTAGATGTTTTAGGCTTTATTTAGATGACAAATCCCTTTGAAGCAAATTAAGTCCATTCTTTATAGTTCTGGTATTTGGACTTTGAATCCCTTTTTATGACTGTGTTCCCACATATAGAAATTCTTAATGTCCTTGCTGCCTTCCTGAGCACTGCTGTGTATTTATTATTATCAGCCCTACCCTGGCTGTTAACAGTCAGGGTAAAAGAAACTCTGTGTTCATTTAAGGAGCTACAAACACACACACCAAGATGCATCTTTCTTAAAGTACCTATTTTAAGGCTGCTTGTGCATGGAAGCTCTTCAGCTAAGGAAAAAGAAATAAATGAGAGAATGATGTATTCTGAAAGTTATTCTGGTTTTTTTTTCTTATAGAGGTAAGAGAACTGATGCCATGTCACAGTAAAACTTGGGGTTTGAAGCCCTTTGGCCCTCTGCCTGCTGTTGCTTTTTAATTGAGATGAGAGCAGGAA
>NW_008238440.1:2815030-2859085 GCF_000691975.1 Corvus brachyrhynchos | reverse complement strand
TGAAAAATATTTATAACATTAAATTTATGTGGTTGAACCTTGATACAACTTAAAATAATTTTCTTCTGGTGAAAACAGTATTTCCTTGCCTTCCCCCACTGCTGCATCTCCTAAACAGAGAGATGAAAGAAAAATATTAATCATGATATTATCATAATATTAATGAGCATGTAATGTGTAGAATAGCCAGGGAGACTCCATTGCTGTGCTTAAGGCAAATTGGAAATTGCTGCCCAGAGGGAATGAAGGCGTTTGTGATGGAATTCTGTTTAAAAGGCCAGGTCTGCCCTGCCCTGCTCCTCCCGGGGAGTGCAGGAACCTCAGGGTGCACCACAGCCTTTGGCTGTAGCATCCTTTGGAAAGACACACGAGGTAGGGTTAGGAGGAAGTTTATGGGTTATGCTTTGCAAGGCATTTAAATGTCCTAAATTTCAGTTCCTTCCTAAGAAGGGACACTCAGGGGTTGTGCAGAGCTCCCTGAAGCTCTGAAAGAGCCCTGCAATCCAGGGTTGTCCACGGCTGTAAATCCATCATGTCCAAGGAGGGCTGCGCCAGGGAAACTGCACCTGGAGACACAGCATCCCAGGAAATACTCTGTGAGACTTGCTGGGAAACACACAGAGTTCTCAGTCTTGAAAAAACAGGAGGGGTTTCCTGGCTGAATTGCAGCCTCATCCCTCTGTGTGTTTAGAGAACTCACCTCCCACACCAGAGGGGTGAGCGATGACCAACACCAACATTTGGCAAGGCTGCTTCTGACCCAGTGAGGTTTTTCTCTTGAGTCACAAACAGAAGCCAGCATGATGTGCAACTACAGCTATTAAACCTTTAGCAACATTTGAATCCCAAAACCACCTTCTCAATATCACTATTGCTTGACAAACAGTGAGACAATGCACTCCATAGCTGCAGGCAAGTTCTCAGAGGTTCATCCTTTTCCTTAACCAGCTCTTGCCTCTACTTAGGTGTGGCCACCTCAATTTTTTCTTTTTTTTTTTTTTCCTTTCAAACTGTCTTAAACATGTGGGTCTCTCCATGACATTAACGTGTTTGATGTTGAGAAGAGATGGGCTGTAAAAATTCTGGCATAATTTAGGGCTCCTTGGAAGTGTCTTTTGATCTGTAATCAGCTGTGTCTGATGATGAGAAGGACAAGCTGCGCTTTAGGGACAGGTTCAAAAGTGTTGCTGTGAGAATATGGAATAGGGGGCTTTCCACTTAAATGGGAGATTGACTCCAATTGGCTCCAATCCTAAAACAGGGTTTACTCCTTTCCTGATATAATTTTTCCCTTCTTGTTAGCTAGACAGATAGATAATAAAAACGTAGGACATAGAAAGGACTAAAAGTGACCATTGGCTTTGTGGAGACCCTGCAGCTATGAATAGATGCCTCATTCAAAGTAGTCCCACTGCTGTGAATTGTACATCCTACCAGGAGGAAAACAATGGGATGAAATACCAGCAGCAATAATGGAAGAGTTATTATAGGCTCTGGGGCTGTAATCCTCTGGAAAGTTTCATCACTTTGCAATGAAGCAGAGGTTTGGAGTGTGATTTTCTTTTCTAGTTGAGTTGGTTGGTTAAAAAGATGAAAGAAATCCTGGCTGCCTACCTGTGATCCATGTCAGGGATAGGTCATGGGAGTGCTGATTGTTCCAGAGGGGCTTGAGGCTGGGATGGCTGTGGAATACCGACAACCATGGGTGGGCAGGAGCAGGGAAAAATCAGGAAAACCCTCCCTATACCCATATGTAGGACTTCTAAAACACACAGGGTTTATATTTGAAAACAGCTGTGGCCTTATAGCCTTATATAGTGTTTCTTGAGGGCTCTGTGAGGTTCTCAGAAAGAATGGACCCAAGATAAAAAGAAGGAGAGAAATAGCTAAAATTAAAATCTTTGTGGTCTCAGAATATTAACTATATATTTAGAGCCTGTCAGTGACACTGATGTCAAGGGAAGGACTATGAAACATGGTAAAATAACTTAGAGACAGTTTGAACGGTCTTAGCTAAATTTGTTTTAAATAAACCAATGATTTAAACAACATCAATTTTATTGAAACTGTTTTAGATAATAAGTGGCTGTAAATAGTTGAAATTCTTTGGTTTATTACTATTGACATATCAACAGGAAAAGCTGACGTGGGTAGCTGTGTCAGCTTTGGTCTGACCCGTTTGCTGCTGGTTTGTGTTATGCAGAAGCTTGTGGATCAGTAGAAATGTGATACAAAAAGGAGGATATTTCCATAAGCAAAAAGCAGAATATTCAACATCAAAACCTGGGAACTACTCAAATATAGTCCAGTACACTCTGTCTAGAGCTGGGTGCTTGTTGGAAGTTGAGATATATTCTGCCCTCTGCACTTATCCTGAGCTATTAATAAAAGGAAATCAATACTTTCATTATTATTACTTGGCAAAAACAGTCTGGCAAACTTTGGAGTCTTTTTTGAAACTGATTACTCTGTTGCATCACCAATAAATTATTTAGCTTCTAGAGGGGTAGGGGATTTTAAGAGGCATCTCAGCATCTCCTGTTGATGTTCTTTGTTGATTCCCATGGCAGCCCATTTCCTCTAAGGCAACTAAAACTCCTACTTATGAGATGTTTAATTATGAATTCCCCAGCGTTATAAAACACCCAAAATGTTGTGCTTAGTCCTCAGCACTAGGGAGGACTAGGTTTTTTTCTGGTTCTAATTCTCTTTCCTTATAACATGAGCTGCTAAACCTGCTGATCCAAATATCAGGCTCTGTGTGTGCCTGTCCACCAAACTCCACCCTGACACACAGGGGCCGTGGGTTTGATGCTCAGATGAATGAAATCACATTTGCTTTTATTCTCCTGTAGTATTTTTCTGCCATTAAAAAGTTCAACCCTCAGGCTGGTCTGAAGTCATAGCAGAATTCCTGGGATTTCAGGGGATATCTTTGCATGTAAACTCGCAGAGGATATTTTAAGAAACTGTATCTGTAGTGTTGTCTGGCTTAATATAATGTTGCTCTAAGAACCACACTTTGAAAACCGTTACGTTTCCCCCTTGTATGGCTGATTTGTTGGATTGATCCTTTTTTCAGACAGGAGGAGGAGAAAACTCCTAATACTGTGTACCTGGGTATTTAAAATAGTTAATGTGATGGAGCCTGGGTATATGGGTTAAGGTTTTAATTCGTTCATGAATCTTGTTATGTGGTGCAAGGCTGAATGAGGATCACTTTAGAAACCATTGTAAAGTTACAGTTTGGGGTTTTTTTTTATGTTACAAAATTGAGAGTTCCTTAGATGTACATCTGATTTAGGAAGCTCTGTACCTCTCCTTTCCCATTCAGGTACACAAAGTATATTATGTTATATGCTTCATGATTATAGAAATATCTCAGCAGAACTAATAAAAATATCAAAAAAAGACAAAGGCAATGAGAGTTTAAAAAATAGACAATGCTAAAGGTAGATCTTATTAGTTCAATTCTAGAAAAGTGATTTTTAGCAGACGAAAGACTGCTTATTTCACTAAGCCTTGTAGATGCAGCTTTTGGGTTTCTGTCGTGCCATTTGCCATTCTTCACAGCTGAAACTCCACTGAAACTTGAAACCAGTGTTTCTCATTCTTTACCAAGCCATGAGGGAACCTATTCTCTTCAATATTGGTTAAATCCAGGAGTTTCCTTTGGAAAGGAGCAGAGAATTCTTATTACAGGAAGGTTGTAAAGAATTTGGTATGAAATGATGCAATTAGGCAGTTGTGGAAATGAGGATGTTGGAGCATGAGAGAAGAGGGGTTTGCAAGGCAGTGTCTGCTATTATTTCTAATAGGATTTCTTAGGATTAATGGATCAGAAAAAAATGAAAACTGACAGCAAGAATGCCTCTGTGTCAAAAGCTGAACTATTCTGCAGATCCTGGTCTTGGAAATATTGTTGGTCTGCAATTGGAAGGCTCTCCCCAGGTCCCCACAGCTGAACACTGAGCAGCTCCCAAAAAGAGCATGTAGGTGATTTTTTCACTTTCACAGACAAGGACAAGATGAATCTAAGGAGTTTATTTTTGAAGGTGAGTCCTTGCTGAACCACAGTTATGCTGCTAAATTTAGTAAGGGTGCACTAATAACATTTAGGTTGTCACTGAGATGAATCGTGGGCTGGATTTGCCCAAATTGGGGTTTTTTGGTGTAAAGAGCTGAATGTCTCACCCAATGCCAAAAGGAGGAGAGCAATGCTCAGCTTTGTGATGATGTGGAAATATGAAATGATGTGGAACTCTTTCAATTTTAAAAGAGAGATTTTTTTGTTGTGTTTTTAAGGAGAGAGACACAGAAGAAGGGTGGAGCTCCAGTGCAAGGAAAAGACAAGCAGTGACAGACAGAAATGCAGCAAAGCGGGAAAATGTGACTGGGGAAAGGTTTATTGGTCTTGTTCCTGTTTGGAGCTGAACTGGTGTGGCTTCCTACACTCTGAACCAAAAGTGCTGCTCCGTGTGGAAGTGGTGTCCAACTGGTTCTGGAGTCAACGCTCAAACTCTGACAGAAGCGCCTTTTGTTTTAATAATAAATGCATGGTTAATGTTCTTGCTTTGGTCCTGAACTAATCACACAAACATGCTGAAGTGGAGATTTTCACTGGTTGTGATGAGGATTTGTGTCCCTTTCCGTGAGGTCACAGCTAAAATCAGGGTCACAGCTAAAAACTGGGCCTTCAGCCCAGTCCCAGTATCCTGGGCTGTGTGTCCTGAACAAATCACCTTTGGGCAGAGCACAGGATTTTTGCAAAGCAGACCTTTCTCCTTGATTAAATCAACACTACTTTCATCCCTTTGAAGCTTTCCATGGATATTGCTTGTGTCAGAGGGTTTAGACATTGCATTACTGCCCCAAAACGACTGCAGTGTAGCAGTTCTGAACAGTGTCAACCTGAGAACCTGCACCAAGGAGGCGTCAGCAGCAGCTGGGTTTATTCCTTAGACTGAACTATAACTCTAAGAAACAATTTTTTCAATTAATTTTTTAAAAGGCTTTATAAACAATTAACTTGTACTTCAAAGGTATAAACATAACATAATACACTAAAAGTAGTCCAGCTATGAAAATCACTGGTTCGGTATAAACAGGTGGATCTTTGAATTCTGAAAGGCCAAAATTAGTTGTGACATTAAAGTATTCTAAATTTCATATTAGCTAGTGAGACAATATGACCTGGCCTTGGCTGGCTGTAAAAAGTGCAACAAGAAATTGATGGAGGAAGGAAAAGAATAGGAAAATGAAATTTCAGGAGCTGCTGCTGTAGGAAGAGGTTTAAGCAATTTGTAGATAACAGTGTATCTCTCACAATTCAGAGCCATGTGATTAAAAGTACTTTGTAATTGTCTGCTCTCTGCTAAACCCTTGTTGCTGGAGCCCACTGGAGCTTCCAAATTTTCAGGCAATTCAGATGATCCCACCACCCCAAAATTGTAGGGGTTTTGTGCCTTCCCATTTTCTCAAAATCAAATTAATCCAGGACACCTGCAAATAATACTTAGTCCTGATTATGAATGTAGAGCCTGCCATGTTATTGAGGCCATGATGATTTTTTGCCTTTTCTTTTGTACCCCTGTTATACCTTTTTACAACTTCTGTATTCTTAGTGCTTTTTGCCTACATTCTTGGACTTGTTTGTTCAGCTAGGAGACTCAACATTTGAGAAGCTTTGTAAGTAGGGGTTAGTGTGCCCCAGACCCCAAGGTCCTCTCCAGAACACATTCTGTAAACCAAGATAGAACCATCCAGGGGAAGGTTCCTTGGGGAGGGGGGCTCACTTGAGCCTCTCATTGGGGAATCTTTGATAGATCTGCTAATTAGTAACACCTATAATGTTATACCCGACCAATCGGGGGTGTGCACTGCGGGGTGCATGGAGGTGCATTCGGCCTGGACGTGTGCATTAAAATGGACGATGCTTAAAATAAACACCAAGGTAAAATCCCTTTTTCCCTTCTAACCCCGTTTGACTCTTGATTTTAAGACCAGGAAAAGGCATCATTACAACTATTTTTAAACTGTAAATAGGATTCTAGTTTTATTTTTTGTCATTGGGAATGGCAGAATGCTTCTTCCTGGGAGAAAAATCTGCAGTGCCTACTGTGGCGGGTATCAATTACCTCCGTATTTCAAGCTAATGAAATAAACTACATTTGGTTTATGACAAATAACCTTGTATTGCATTAAACCTTCAAATATTTCACTGTTATTCATCTAAACACCATCAAAGTTATACTGCACAGAATCTCCATAGGAACTTGATTTATGCTAAGCTGTATTGTAAAAGAAAAGAAAAACAAACACAAAACCGTACTAAACAACATAAAGACTCCTGTTAAGAATAAAAAAAATGGAAGGAAAACAAACCCCAAGCCACCATTTGGGAGAGGTTGGTGCTGTCCAGGTCTCGTGTTCAGGTGAAAAGAGCCATTGAGAGCAAACTTGATTGGATTGCATGGGTCAAATCCCACTGGGGTGGCCTTTGGGGTGCGGGGCAACTGGGCTGGTGCCAAGGCCTGGGTGATGGGGGAGCAGCAAAACTGGAATATGAGAAATTCCCCTTTCTTCTCCTCCTTGCTCATGGTAAGCAAAACACATTCCCCATTATAATTTATGAGTAATAATGTTAATTGCCAGCTCTGTGTAATTGGTGTGGATCAAATATGGGCTGTTAATTGTTGTTTGTATGAGTCCTGACTTTTGTGAACAGCCATAGAATGTGAGTTTTAATTACCAAGTTCCTTGCTGCCATAAACGTCCACAAGTGATTTAGGAAACACAGGATGCCATACCAGGTTTTGACAGGTTTTTTTTTTTTTTTGCCTTGCAAGCCCTTCAGCCTGCTGGGGAAAATAACTCCAGTAAAACCAAAGCAGCACCATCAAAACACAACAAACAGAGTCACAGTTACACTGCAGCTTCTGTAAAATGGAGTTCTTTATATGGCCAAAAACTAAGAATGGGGTAGTGATGCCAAAACAAATCAATTAGGAAATACATGTTTCTTGACTTTTAACTGGTTTCTCTGTCACAAGAAAATGGGTAGGTTTGAAAATTCATGATTTTCATGAGTGAAATATAATTCCTGGAGGGGTGGGGTTTGTTGGTTTGTTTGTTTGTTTGGCTTGGTTGGGTTTTTTGTTTTGTTTTCTTTTTTTTTTTTTAATTTCATTTTTGTTTTGTTTTCTTTTTTTTTTAAAATTTCATTTTTGTTTTGTTTTAATTAAATTTAACTGAATCTGTATTCAGCAAAGACAAGAGCTTCTTGTCAGTAGCAGGTTTGGGGTCACTGATGGCACTGATGGTCACTGATGGGCTGCAGCTTGCAGTTTGAAGGGTACATAAACCACTGGCTGTGTTCCACAGTGTGCATTGGTAAACTGCAGACTGCAGTAAAACCTCCCTGTTGCAACGTAAATATAGCATGAAAGTTGATTAACCAGGTTTATGTTGTTAGCCAAGCCTGCAATCCATCTGGACTAAAAGGATGAAAATGAAAACTAGGTTGTTCAACAGCAAAATAGTGAGCCTGGATTAGAAAAGGCAAGGGTTTGGATATTTCAGTTCGCCACAATATGAGCAGTTATTTGTTCTCTCTGGTGCCTTGCTTATTTTTTTTGTGAAATAACTGTAAAGTGTTGAATTGAGACACTTATCATCAAAGGAAGAGCTGTTTGTACGTCTGAGTGGACACTTAGGAAGTGTGGTAGAGTCTTCACCTGTTCAGGGCTTGTTCTGTGTGTGCTCACGAGGAGAACTGCTTGTTTGGAACATTCACTTTGAAACTGGAACAGTCCTGCATCTCTGAGATCTTCATCCTGCTGTTTGGAATGTCCTCACAAACGCCCTGCTCAGCAGTCACGTTTGGAATGAACTTTTTCACTTGTTGTGCTGATGTGTTTGAAATTGATCCGTGGTATTCCAGGGGCTTCATGGATCAATGTGATGACAATTAAATATTCCAGGTGTTGTTGGCGTTTGTACTACGGCTATTTAGGAAAAACAGTGTCTGAAGGTAAATTTATCACCCCAAATTCTGGTATGGGAAAGGTGTGCATGTTGCTGAGACATGTTGCTGAGGCAGCAGCTGTGCCCCCATGAATGACTGAATTTATTGTGCTTTTTCATTATATGAGCACAAAATCAGAATTGTCTGGCTGACATGGGGCCTTATTAGTGGCAAAATGGGCTCAGTAGGAATCTTTCCACTGGATCAGAAGCAGCCCCGCTGATTTGATTTATGTTTGCTGCATTCTGCTGGCTATCCTTGTAAAGTTTTATCCCTAATCAATATGGGCAGAGCCCTGGCAGTGGAGCAGCTCAGGAAATGCAGGAGCCTTGTGTGGATCTGCAGAAATCCATGGGGTGTGTGGTAGATAAAGGGGAACAGTTCTCACGTCCTGAGCTCTTAAGGCTCCATGTCTTTCCTCCCAGTGAAAGATTCCTGTTTATTAACTCTGACTCCTGCAGAACTCCCCCATTCAGGTTGAATCTGCAGCACAAAATCACTCTGTTTCTAAAGAAATATGATTTTCTGTTCCCAAATGGATGCTGTCCTAACTACTTTTGTACTTTTTACCGGCTTCTTCCCCCTAGTTCCCCTCCTTTTTATTACATTTAAATAGCAAGGCTCTTTTCCAATCACTCAAGTGTGATTAAACCTAAATTTGGGGGGTGTCTCTGCTCAGCATTGCTGGTTTTGCAGCAGGTCCACTCCACATTGATGTTTGGCACGAAAAAAGCCCCAAGGGAAATTGCCTATTTTAAGTGAATATCCTGTTTTTTACGGAATTGTCAGGATCCTAAATCAGTAACCAGAATCTGAGCTTATCTCCATTTATTGCTGAACAGTGTGTAAATAATGTGCTCTTGCTTTCTTTTGAGACTCTGAAATTAAGCCTATTTATTTAAGATTTAAACTAATTATAAGTGCATAATTCTGCAACATATGAAAACAGAATCTCTCCTAAAGAGCTGATGGGGAAATAGAAGTTTAATTCAAGCCCACATGAGCTATTATTGGAATTTCAGTAGAAGGGAGACTGGTCTGAAAGTACAGAAATGGCTGGGTTTACCCCTGCCTCTTAAAGTAATATTATGAATATGAATACCTGTATTTAATCAAGCCAGCTGTGTCCTGGGAAGGTGAAACACTGGGTAATTTAAAGGCAAATACAAGAGCTCACATATTTCTGGAGATGGTGGTTCTGACATTGCAGGATCAAGGTCAGGAGCTCTTCAGGTTGAGACACAATGACTTGTCAAGATTTACTGGTATTAATTAGGGCTTGTAAACAAAAAATTATAATGGGCACATAATTCCTTCATTTTTGTTCTGCTAATTCATTGCTTTTAATAAGCATGCTTAAAATAACACTATTTTTAAGGTCGATTAAAAATCAAACCTTGTATTTATTTCTTGAGAAGAACCCAGAAATTTTGTTCTCTTCTGTTTATGGAATTTATGCTGCTTTTCTGTTTGGAAGGAGGGCTGGCGTAAAAGAGATTCTCACAAAACAAACAGGAGTGGAGGATGTTTTTAGATTGTCTTGTAATTTTCGGGAGGAGTGAGAGGTAAAATTATCCACCCTAGAGAGAAAACATTTGCAGAGAGGAAATTCTGATTCAAGCCTTAACTCGGAGGCAGCTGAGAGCAGCTTTTGCAGGCAGAGTAACGCCACGTGACTGTGGTGATACAAATTTTATTTCAGGAGCACTTAAGAAGCATATGCTAATGTTTTGTGAGGGAGAATGGCTTTGGAATGTCCTTTGAAATGAGAATCTCTGCCATTGTTTAAATAGAATCTGTGTTTGCAGCATGTCTTAATTTATGTCTCGTCAAGGGCAGATGAGACAATTCCTGTCTCTAAAGATGAGATACAGATGGCTGGAAAGAAATCCAAATAAACCAAGTGCTTTAGGTGTGGCTCTGGTGGCATCTTTCCCCTGCCTCCTCCCTCACCTGGTGCCTCTTGTTGCACAGAACATTTCACCTGCCCCAGTGGCTGTCACGCACTGAATAAACCCAAACAAAGTCTCCACCCTGAGATTCCAACCAGCACAGAAGTATTCTGCTGTTCCTTCATGCTTGTAAGAATTAGTCCTTCCAGATCCTGATTGTTCAAGAGCTGCAATTCAAGGGAAGGACAGCATCTGCTGGTTCAGTCCTGCTTTTCTAGGCCACGTTTGGTGCTGCTATTCACAATTCAATTGCCATCTTTGGAGGGTGGGATCTTCTATAAATGAAGTTGTAGCTCAAGACATCAAGAATGTACGTGGGAGTGGAGTAGCAGAGCTGAGGGAAGTATTTCTGTCGTTTATGAGAAAGTACCTTTAGGTTGTTATGAACTGCGATTTCATTTCAGAGAATGCCTTGAAAGAGGACCTGGGTTTGGGCAGGAGCTGTGTGTGAGCTCTGGCATCAGTATAACAGCAGGAGGGGGGAAACGCTCACTGTGGATGTATTGGGGCAGATAGTGAAGAAAAGTGTTCACTGTGATGGCTGAAAAAGGAACCACTCATGATTCAGGCTTTCCCATGGTCCCTGTGGGTCAGCTGACCATGCAGATATACAGGGAATTCCTGTTCCTCAAAATAGGTGACTTCTTTTTTGCTACTGGCTCAGTTCATAAGCTGCATATGTAGGTGGAAATCTAAAACCAAGCCCAAAAAAACCCCAAATCAACGTGTGCCAACACTTCACACTGTATGGTGGAAAACAATTTGAAGGGAAATAAAGCCCTTGGGTTTCATTTCTTTAGAGTCCCTTGGGTTTTGTTGTTTACTTTTGAAGGTGCATTCTTGGATGCAGGCAGGTTCAAGACTTCAAACTTCTAGTAGAATATCAACAAAAATCTAAGATGGGTATTGAAATAACCTGATTTATTTTCCTAGTGATGGTACTGTTGGCACAGTTTTGTATTTTAGAATTATTGTCAGATGGCTTTTTCTTAAGGGTTTTGTGAACAGTAGGATGAACTAAACCAGAATTTACCAGTGAAATCATATGGATTTCAGGGTGAGTATTCCAGAGGGTAGAAGATTAAAGCCTGACTTCTATGAGGAGAGTTAACAGCAAATGTAACACAAGACAGAGGGTGAGGTGGGAAGGTGGGGGGGGAAAAAGGACAAAGTTGTTTTGTACTTTTCAGACACCCTTTTTATTCAGCAGCAGTTGATATTTGTGTGTAATTATAGTATAAAAACAGTCTCTATTTTAATGAAGCTTTAAAAAATAAAAGCTCAAGTTTAAATGGCCAAATGGACACTTGTCCAGGAAGCTGAACCAGCCCAAACTGTGTGATGATTTAAACATTCTTTGGTGTTTATGCTGGACCCCAAAATTGCTGGATTGTTTGTATTTGCAACCTCATCAGAGGGACTGCAAAGCTTCCAGTGATCTTTCCTCTTCACTTGTAGACAATGCCTGAATTGCAGGGACGATGCCATGTTGGGGATTGTTAAAGAAACCTAATTTTTTATTCATCATTTTAGACTTTCATATAGCAATTATTTTCCTTCCCCTTTCAGCTTCCCACATTTATACAGGTCATGGGAAAGATATCCTTATGAAATTATATTTAACAATTGAGCTCTTAACACATTTCTGTCAAGGCTCTGAGCATATTGATGGTGACCCCCTTATTTAATAGTGATTATAATTGATTTCTCACCACTCTTAATGCCAGGCAATGATTAGAGAATGAGCTATGGCCAGCTTTCTCTCATGGTGAGATTTTTTATCAGGCAGTGTAAGATTTGAGTAGAACTGGAGGGGTGTTTTATGCTATGAAAGCCTTTATGAGTATTAAAAAAAAAAAAAAGTAAAATGTGATCATTTTAAATGACTCTCCTGACAAAACATTTAGTAATGAATGCTGCTGTTTGTGTTATTGTATTATCTCTAAATGCCAAGCTAGACTAACAGTAGAGAACTCACAGTCTGGCTCCTCTTTGGCACTGTTTATTTCATATTACTTTATACTTTTCTTACCCTTAATAAGGCCACCCCCATCCCTGATCAGATGCTCTCTTCTCCACAGGGAGGGCAGTGAAGAGAGGAATGGGAATGACAGAAAGATTGGATTTAACAATGCTGGGACTTGTCTCTGAGGATTTCGGAGGAATCCTGTCAGGATTACACACTGACATGTGTACATATTTACATCCTGACGCATTCCCGCTGCCGGGGTGCTCGATGCTGGCAAGTTAACAGGATCTTCAGCACTGGGCATGGCTTGGGAGGAAGGAATATCTCTGGATGAGGAGCCTGAGGAGGAAGTACCCATAGCCCTGTGGGAATCATCGAGCTCTGCGTGAGACAAAGCAGCGGTGGGCTTTCTTTGCTCTTGTTCCGCAGGCCTGGCAGGGTGTATGCACAGTTTTAATTCCATGGGAGGTTAAAAGGCTTGGTGGAGCTGGGAGTTCCCCCAGCCTGGCTATTCCAGGACAGTGCTGGCAGTGTGAAGCAGTCTGCTGCATGTGACTTCATAAATGAGGAATCAAACACTTGCAGAATACCAAAAAACGTAAAGGAAATCCAGAGCAGCCGGAAAACCACAGAATTGTGATCTCTTCTCTTGCCCCATCACTTTCTACCTCCCCCAATCCAGTCAATCAGTGTTTCTTTACTTTTCATTGTTTTAATCTTTTCTATTATTTTTCTGCATACCCCAGCTTGGCTAAATCTACTTTTCTCTCATTACAGCTCTGCCCTGTGCAGTCTGTTGCTGATTGCCGTTCCTTCCAGCTAGTTCTCAATATTCAGATCCCACCTACCCACAGCAAGATCTGCTTGACATGGTTATTTACAGCAGACTTTCACTTGTAAACACACAAAATTTAATTGCTTTTCTTGTTTCCTGTGCTGCCTGTGCTGTCTAGCTTTTAAGCCTAATGCCATGCTGCATCTGACAACATAAATGAGAAGGAACAGCGTAAAATCTGAGGGTTTTGTTCAAAATAGCATATGGATTTGTGAAACTTTGATGTGAGTTTTCTTCTATGACTTAAAGTCTTAAGAAATAGTAATATAATTGTGTTTTCCAGCTTTTTAAAGGAAGGTGAGTGTGGGGAGAGCTCTGTGGCGTAGAGAACAAACACAACATTTAGCCATTAAAAATTCACTGGCAGCATGGTAAGGAATCAGAAAGTTGTTTTTTTTTCATGTTCACTTTCCCCACTTCCTTTGTTTCCCAGAAATGAGGAAAGCTGTGCTCTCTGAGCTGCTGACCTCGGTGGGACTAAAGCGCTGCTGTGCGGGGGGCTCCCCAGCTTGTGAAGAGCAGGCCCTGACATTGATATTTATATTTTTTTCTCCAGAGCTGGTTTGATTTTGGTCTCTGAGATGTCCCCCTTGGGGGTGGCCAGGGGGCAGAGTGGGGACAGGGCCTGTCTGTCAGGGCTGGGGTGAGTTTAACCCAGCACAGGGAACATCCTTGGAACCCCTGCTGTAATTCCATCCCAAATTAGCACATCGAGGAGCACTTGCTCTGTCAGATGTCCAGCAGCCTGGCTGCTGCAATCCAGCCCTATCCAAAGATCTCAAACTGCTCCTGCTCAACGAACACTGATCCTCTTTAACCATCCAGTTGTTCCTCAGTTTGCTCGGATTTTAAATATGTGAGTATGCACAGCCATGAAGCAAAAGGAAAAAAAGTCATTATTCAGTGGTGCTTCACACATCTACAGCATAAATATGAGTTTCATCACAAAAGCATCACCTTTATCCTGTTCTCATTTTTTCATACATGTATTTTTTCTGTCTGCTGTTTCAGTTTTAGAGACCTGATGATGAGGTAGATTCTGGGCACTTGCAAACAGGGTCTGGGCAGGGCAGTTCTCTGTCCCAGCCCTTGAGGTTTCCATTGCTGTGCTCTCAGTGTGAGTGGGAGAAAGATCTAATTGGGTCCTCTGCAGAAACCAGCAACTTTGTACAAGATCTTATGGAGAGCCATAAAAATTTCATTCCCAGGCACTTCAAGACTATACAAGAATTTGGGTATGGCACAGCTGTGTTTTATTTGGGAACTTTTGTGATTTTGATTTTTATTTTATTTTTAAATCACTGTGAAAGTGTTGCTACAATAAAGGGCTTGGGGAACTCTCATCTCTCTTTATAACTTCACGTAGCAGGAGCTACTAAAAGAGCCAGTCTGGAGAAAGCTTTGAGGGATCAGGGCTTCACTTGCCTCTCTTTTTCTAAAAAGTCCTGAACCTTCAGGCTCCCAAAATAAAATCTGGTTTACAGGCTGTTGTCTTCTGGCACCATGATGATCAAATGAGGGGCTGGTGGGGGAGTAAAAAATTAAAAGCTTCTCCTCTGTCTCCATTTATCTTTGCTTGTTTCTTGGATATGCCCAAAAATAGGCTAAAAGGGTTTGGGCTCTCCCTGTTCCTATTTATGGACATCTTGAAATGACAATGTTTGAGGGATTACATGTTGAGGGGGGCCATTGTAGGATTAACTTGGAACCATTATAAACAGGCCTTCATTTTGCCCTCCTTTTGAAACTTACTTGAACCAAACAAGCACTATTTGAAAAGAATCTCCAATAGTAAACGGTTTAAGTACAAATGCAAATTTAAAGTGTTCAAGATGGAAGAATTACCTTTCCCAAAAGTAGGAAATAGTGTGTATTGCTCTTTTTTCCTTGGTTTCTTCATATTTTTTTTTCCTTTATCCAATGATAAAACTGGAGAATGCATGCACTTTTTCAACAGTAGAGCGAGAACAGAAAGATTTGTCCACCAGAGCTGTTAAATCAGAGAGATTTTTTAGTTCTGCTGTTATTGAGAAGTTGATTTTTTTTTTGCCAATGATTTGAAGTAATTAAATACTTAAGATGTGGTAAATCTATATTAGATATCTATTGTATATTAAGCTATATGTATCTAATGCATTCAGAGAAATCCAATCCACAGCTGAACTTTCTGGCCCATTAAAGACTCTTTCAAATGTGCATTCCCAAGTTAAAATTGACTTTGTCAGCACAAATACAAGTAAATGGAGAACATTTCTCTGTTCTGGATTTGTTTTGTTCTGATTTTTAAATGCATTATCCTAGTCTCACCAAGACAGTAGTTTAGTGTGGAAATTCAAGTCTTGAAGGCCCAATTATAAGAAAATCATCACTTGATGGGTTTGGAAATCAGTTATCAGCACATGAACATCAAGGTCAACAGCAGGATGCTGAAGAAATAAAGGGAAGCCTCTGCAGAGCACTGGGAATGTGGAACTTCCTGGAGTTTGCAGTATGGCTCAGGGGCAAGTGGATTATTAGGATGAATTTATGGAAGCCTGAAGATGTTCAAGGCAGTGCACAATCTGAAAGAAGAGCAGAATTTAGTCTGGGTCTTGCTCGTAGCTCTTCCTTTGAGCTGTTGTTTCTGAAGCTGCAGGTGGGAACAACAACTGCAAGGAGGGAGGACAAAGCTTCATCACAGTTCCTGTGCCCTTAATTCAGACATGTCTGCATCTGAGTCAATTATGGGGTAGGAGTTGTTTCTCCTCCTTGAGGAAAGCAGGATATTTTTTAATATACCAAAGGAGATTAAAACAAAGAGTGCACAGTGCTGCCTTGCTGAGAAATGGCTTCTAGATAAGGTCTGCTGCTCCTAGTCCTGCTCACTTATTGGGATCATATTTTCATTTGCAGTGTATGAAGAGAATGCTGTGGAGACAAGGGTGGGATGGTTGGGCAAAAGGAAATCAGGGCTGATATGAAAAGATGTGACAAATTCAAGCAGGAGGATGTTCCTGAATATCTATGAAGGTTGCAGAGTCAGGCTCTTTATTTGAGCTTCATCTCAATTATAGTGGCCCCTGTTTAAATAAAGGACACAGTAATATTATTTTGATGGTTTGTTCAGTGCTTAATAAAACCTGTTTCTATTCTATTAGAATTGTGTCTGTTACAGACTGAAGACTGGGAGTTATCTTTATGAACTAGCTTTTCCTTTTCATTCTCACTAATAACTCTGTCTGTGGCAGTTTGTTTCTATGGTAATGTTTGTGATGCAGCTTCTCCTTTTATTTTAAGTAGAATTCTGGAATGCTTGTAGGGACAAACACTCTCAGAATCCCATATGAGACTTTTCTGCAGGAAGATCACAAGATTTGACTCCAGAGGATGGAATAATCAGAACAGCGAAGCCATTGCCAGACGAAAATACTGTTTGACAAAATTAACAGGAAGGTCAGATAAATTTACTCAGAGTGCTTGGAGAATAAATTGATCAAAGGATGGCTTAAAGGATGACGATTTTTTCTGTCTTTATATAAACTCCTTAGAAATGCATATCCATCCCTGATTCCACAACAGGGTTTTCTTTCCTGTACCCTGGGAGGTATGAACTGAATCACCAGCCTGACACAGGGTGCAGATTAGGCAGAGTAGCCAGGGAGCTGTGGAAAATTTTGAAGCTAAAATTCGTTTGGAGGACAATCTTGCTTCTGCTATTTAAAGCCTGTACAACTCCTCTGAGGACAAGTCCCGGGGAATGTGGGGGGACACATCTGCAGCCAGAGCTGGGTGTTCCTATAGACATAAGAGATGATTTCTCATGTACTTTTTGAATTTCCAGCTACTGCTCAATGGAACAGTCATTGCTTGAAAGGGAATTAAAAAAATAGTAAAACCCTCAAAATGGTCAAGGTAATGAGATTAGCCTTCCCCATTGCCATGAATTTGGGGGCAGTTGAATCCCTACCCTTTACAGCCCATTTTGTTCAGCCCCTGATAATTCTCCACGTTAATGTTTCAGCATTAGAAAGTCTTTTCCTTGGAGCTCCAGGTGCACCTGAGTAGGGCTGGAGTTGCACAGAAGGATTTGTACAGACACATAAGGTTTTTCAGGCCATGTATGTTATTTTTTTTATGTAGCTAAGAAATGTTTTAGTAGGGATTTTCACCCCTTTCTTTTTTTTTCTGTTTTTCCTAAGAATCTCAGGAAGGTTTTCATCCCAACTGTGCTGTGGCACGTGACACTTCAGAGAAACAGATTCCCTTTTAGAGGGAGCTGTGGCAGACGAAGCAACCACTGAAAAAATGGGGTTTGTCCTTAGAAATGCAGCTGCAGTGTTAAATTATGGAACAAATAACACTCCTTGATAATAAATACATCTTAGTAGCTGTGCTTTTGGGGGTTTTGCAAATGCTGAGAGTTGGTCTCATGCTAGAACACAAATAAGAGACTTATGAGCTTCCTCTGCCTCATTTTCATTAACGCAGAGCATTTGTGGTACACAGGAAATTCATGGGCTGGGGCTGCCAGCTGAAATATGGGACATTAGCAACAGCCCCATTTGCATTTGCACTCCACAAACACTCTAGAGCTCAGCTTAATGGTCTTATAAATTGTGGGCTGCTCTTGAGGAGCCCTTTAATGTAGCCAGGAATCTTTATATGACTTGTCACTAATATTGGGAGGATGACGATGTTGGATAAAGAAAAGAAACTTCTTAGTGCAGCCCAGGGCACGGATCTGATTTTGGAAATGGCCCTTATGAGCAAGAACTACACATCTGCATACGTGTTCATCAACCTCACTGGCACTGCTTTTCTAAGTTAGGAAGATTTAATTGGTTTTTTTCCAGCAAGGATTTGAGGATGTGTATGCAGATTAAGCATATATACACAGGGAATCTGGATTTTTTACTTTTTATTATTTTGTTTTGGTTGTTTGGTTTATGACAACATTTTTGTGGAAAGAGTTAACTTTAAAAAGTGTAAAGTTAATAAGTAATACTCACACCATCCTGTCAGCATCTAATTCAGAGAATACTTGATGGCTGAAACCCAGGATTTCTGATAAGCCCTAAATTGTTTTTATTCTACATCAAGATAAAATAAGCTTTTAATTTCATTTATCTGTCAGTGAAAAGGCAGATAATAAAAGCCACAGGAAGTCAATAAACCCACGGATTGAGGCTTCAAATGTTAGAATGCTGCTTCTAATTCCTGCCAGGAAACGTGGTCATGTCCCAGCCTGTCTGTTGGGCTGCTGCTTGTCCTGAGCTTTACTTCTGCCTGGAAGTTCTCCTTGAGCCTGAAGAATTTTACAGACAAAAGTGGTGTCCATAACTACATTTCTAGGTCATCTTCTTTCAAAACTTATTTTTTAAAAATAGGTGGTTTTTTTCCACCATAGAAAATGGATTCTCAGAAAGTTCCTGAGTTGTTCCTTTTAATGGGATGTCTAAAAGTCATGGACTGGGGAGGGGTGGGGGAATTAAAAGATGTTTGGGTGGGGAAAAAAAAAGTAAAGTTTTTTTCTCCAGTTATGTGGGAGCTAATTGGTCAACTGTTCCTATTACTGTATATTAGACAGCAATAAAATCTAGTCTAAAATGCCAAAGGTGCATTTTAGGTGATGTATAAATAAAATTCTATGTGGGTTTGAGAATTTGTGTGTTAAAAGCCAGACTTGTGAACACTGGGGGTCCTTCAGATGTAAAGAGCTTCCACAGGTCACACTTTATGTTAACCCAAGCACTTTAAATGCCAGATACAAGAGCAGTTTAATGATATTTAGTCATCACTGTAACTGGTTTTGGGTTGTTTTTGTTTTTTAAACCAAAGCAAACCCAACAGCAACAAAAAGTCCTCCATTGAAGAAACACCATTAGAAAATGAAACAATGCTTCTAATCAGACAATGAAGCTTTTTCAGGTGAGCACGAAAGAAGAAGAGCTGCCTTTAAGGCATTTTAGGGTTACAGGTATTTTAAAGAAGGTGTTTTGCATTAGGACAGGGGACGGGAGGCAGCTGTATCAGAGAATCACACTGTGCCAGGCAGACCTGAGGGGCTCTTACAAGAGCATGCAAAGGGGCATAGGGCAAGGGGATGGATGGGAGATTGGGAAGGAATTGTTCCCTGGGAGGGTGGGCAGGCCCTGGCACAGGGTGCCCAGAGCAGCTGGGGCTGCCCCTGGATCCCTGGCAGTGCCCAAGGCCAGGCTGGACATTGGGGCTTGGAGCAGCCTGGGACAGTGGAAGGTGTCCCTGCCCATGGCAGGGGTGGAATGAGATGAATTTTAAGCTCACCCAAATCTAATCCAAACCATTCCATGATTCCGTGATTTGGTGATTCTGGGTGAGGTTTGATTAGAAGTTGATTTTAAAACGTGGTAACTCCAGAAATTCAGGGGAACCCCCCTGATACCCTCTTGTGCTCCTTGCTTCCTACAGAAAGGTGTCCAGGTAAGAGCCCTGAACCTGTGGGTTAAAGAAAATGCTTCCTCAGTGATAAGCAAAGTGTTGAGGCTCTGATGGTCCAACACAGTTGATGGAAAACTTGAATATTCACTTTTGTTTATGCATTCTTTGAGTTTACCCAAGAGTCTGACATGGAATTAATATTGTGCTTCATATGAGTTTGTGTTCTCCATCAGCATTCAATAAGTCTTTAAAGGCAAATCTTTCCTAATTGGCAGTAATGAGCCACTAAAACTTATATTTGATTAAGAGAAGACAGAAACCCACAAGAAGTCCCTGTGCAGTTTAATCAGTAAAATTCTAGAAGAAATTCATTGTTTCAGTTCTGAAACCTGGCACTGCCCTGTGGGCTGCCCTGGGTGCTAAATCCGACTGGTTTGGTTTCCTTCATGTCATTCCCAACAGTTAATAATCCTCTGTAGCTCTTCAGCTAATGGTGTTCAGGGGCAGAAACCCCCCATTTTTAAAGCTGCAGGGGAGAGAACCTTCCAGGTAACTCAGCCAATGGAGTTATCATGAGCTCTCCTCACCAAAGGTCATTGTCAAGCTCTACTTATGACTGGAAATTGTTTTGCAAAGAACAGAATTTTAAACTTATGGAGCACTGTTAGACACCTCGAGCTAACAAACTTTCCAAATCATTCCTGAGTTTTCCAGGACAAGATTTAAAGCTGATGTAATTTTTGTGGCGGATGTGCACTTGATAGCAAGTTCAAAACCCTATTTGTTTATATGGATTATGATATTAGATCACAGGGACTGTGATTTAATTCAGCTGAGGTGATGCTTGCATGGACTGTGGGGATTTACATCAGCAAGGGTTTGCTGCAGGTGGCTGAAGAGCCTTAGGTGAATGAAGGTTCTGGAGGATGGAGTGGGGAGGGGGAAAAGCTTAACAGCTTTTAAAGTGTTTTTTAAAACACTTTAAAAAACCAGAGTAAATTCTGGTTTCTTTAGCCCAAAAATCTCAAGTGTCATCTCTTCACTCATGTGGGTGAAGAAAGGAGGGTTTGGCCTTCTAGTGCTTTGGAAAAATCCTGTATCTGCCTGAGTAAAAGTCCCCACCAGCAAGAAGGTAAGTCACCTCTGCCATGGCTTCTTTCTGTACTGCCAAGGTTAAACCCAAAACAAAACCTCACACAAAAGATTGAGGCCTCACCCTGTAATTCTGGTTGAACTTCATTCACAAAGCAGACATTGGCCGTGATGTTCTCCTCTGGAAGGTTTGCAGAACAGCTCAGTTGGATTTTGGTTTCCTGCCCAGAACCTTGTTCTTTATCTGCCCAGGTGGGGTCCATGAGCTCCTCTGCTGGGGTGACACACCTGGGAACAAGGTGGAATGACTGGAGGGTCCTACCCTGTTGTCCTGAATGAAAGCTCAGATTTCAAGTCTGCGTCCCATGGAAGCTGTTGAATAATGCCCAGTAAAGTTACACATCAGTTCCTGTGGGGAAATGAAGGAAAACTAAGTGGTGGAAACCCAACACAAACTGGGTTTTATGGAATCTTTTGGTATTTGAAATGTTCATGACATTTGTTCTTCAGGTTTTGAAAGCCTGGTTGTGATTAACTCCAGAACTGGCTTTATTTTATAAAAACAATACAGTTGTGATAGGAAGCTTGAATCAATATTGACTCAAAGGAAGGTGACACTTAGAAGGAATAGAATGTTTACCTTTTTACCTTCAGGCTTAAATACCTAATTTAGGAGTTCTTCCTCTTGTAATTTTTATGGCTCTAAGTTGAACTGTGTGAATAGTCTCTGTGTCAATCACCAATGCCACTCCTTGCAACGGGAGTAATGTCAAATTGGTGTTTTATTTCTGTAATTCCTGATCTTTTTAATATTTCTCACACAGCAGAACCACCATATCAGCAGTACATGTTATATTTTCCATGGTAATTGGGTACTGGAGGGGTAGAATTTATTTCAGTTTATACGTGGAAATAACACGCAGAGAAAGAAATTTCAGGTTTGTCCTTCCCTCGTGGGTCAGGCAATATTGGCAAGGGTTTATTGGGTTTTTTAGTCTATAAATACTTCTTAATCTATATGTCCTGCTGGCATCACTGTGCCTGTGTCACCTTTCCATCCCAACATGAGTTCATGGCTGCTAAATTTAGTGTTTGCAATACAGGGAGCAAAGCTGCTGTGTGGGGCAAGGGAAGAGTTATTTTTAAATGCTCTGAATACAAACAGTGACTTCTGGAGATTATGGAAACCAGGGTTTTCAGGAGAGAAAAAGCCCCAAACAAAGAGATGTTTACCAGTTCTAAGTCAACTTTTACTTCTTCAAACCCAGGTTGCTGCTGCTGAATGTTTGTGAGGATGATCATAATGGTGGTGTCAAATTGGTAAAAGACATTTTATTTCTGGCAGAAACAATTAACCAGTGGTGCAAAATGTCTTGGGTAGCAAATCTGTGAATTCACTGGGTTCTGTTCTCTGTGTTCTTGGCTCTGGCCTGTACAGAACAATAAAGCTGAAACACATCTCATATGAGAGAATGTCCAAAATCTATATAGGAGTGTGGCTCCAGTGCCAAAAAAAAAAAAAAAAGAAGCAGATTTGCAAAAAAATTAAGCCATAATGGAGTAACTTCTTTTAGTTCACTGGAAATTTTAAGAGTCATTATTCTAGGAACATGTACAAGTTCTTCATGAATTTAAGTTATAATTATTGTACTTTTAAGTGTGGTCAGGATTGTGGAGATAGAGGTTTGTTCCTGACAGTATAATTAAATAAGGGACATAATATGAAGTAGAAAGAAAGGCCTTTTAACTCCTCACCCTGAATTTGGGTTTTCCTGCTAATGTCAGCTGTGGTAACTTTAAAGGTAACAGTTCGCTTTTTAAAAGAATAGATCAGCTTAGAATGAATAAGAAAAGAGAGTGACCCTTTCTATAAATGCTTAAGTTTGGACAAGTTAATAAATTCCTTACATGATTGGAAAAGTAAGGGTAATATTGTGCAGCAACTATCTTCAAATTCTGTCTGTAGAAAGACCTTTGTATGCCTTTTGTTTGGGAATATGGAGTTGTTTGTGGGGTTGAAACCAGGAGCTCCTATTCTGAAGAAGTTCCAGTGTTTCACTTGGGTTTTTTTATTATTGCTTTGAACTAGAACGAAAATATAAATATCTCATACAAGAAAATATTTAAATTACTTGAAAAAAAAAAAAAAAGAAGAGAATCTTCATGCCAAACTTACTGAAGTACATTTTGGAACATGCTGCATTGAACCATTGTGTTTTCTGCTTAGAAATGTTGACAAATTTGCTAATAAAAATGATTATGATGCATAATGTGGCTGACCTGAGAGAGGAGGGGAGCAGCACTGGGCAGGGACACGCTGGGCAGGCAGCCTGCCTCTCCCTGCCAGCCTGGCTCCCAGGCAGCCTTCCAAGACAAGCTGCCAGCCCTCCAGCCAGCCTGCCTGCTTGTCACAAGTTTTAGTGGAATAAACATTCCCAGAGAACGTTTTGATCCAGAAAATCAGCAGTTTTTGATGGCAAATTGTTCATCAGAAGAGTTTTAGCCTGCTCTATTAAGAACATAAGTCTCTCAAATTGTTAGTCTTGAATAGAAGTGTAGCCAAACAATTGAATGTAATAGCCTTCACTGCCTGGAAGGCTCGCTCACTTTGTCTCTGTAATAGCCCTTGGTTTTCTTTTAACACCCCCTGGAAAGGAGTAAAAGTTAATTAAAGTGGGTATTTTTCTCTGTTTGCAGTCTGTTGCCATTGAAACAAGTGTGGACAGGGTTCAATGAAGTGGAGTTCAGAGTCAGCTGAACTTGGAGGTGTCAGGAAAACAGCTGTGTTTTGCAGCATGGATTATCAGCCTAATTAGTTTGGAGGAGGAAAAAAAAATATACATTTCTTAAAAGTAAAAAGTTGGAATATGTTTCATTAATAGTCCTAACATTTTCAGTAGTAATTTATATATAAAGCCATTGAACTAATTAAAATTTTGTTCAGCTCTGGGTGCAGCTCCCTCTGTTAGAACCCTTCTCTGTCAGCATGAGTGCACAAGAGAGGGTCAGTGGGAATCAGGGAGCCTCCCTTTCTAGGGTACATCCAGCCACATTTGCCAGATGATCCAAACCAAGCTCCTGCATGTTCAGCTTTGAAGAGAAGGGACCTTTGCCAGTGTGGGCTGCAGTGTCCTGGGCAGGTCTGCAGATCCTGGGGTGATCTCTGTGTGAGGCGCTGCCCTGTGGTCCCGCAGTCCAGCCCCGGAGCAGGGGTGGAGGAGAGATGGGTGTGGGATGTGCTGAGAGCAGCTCAAGGTGTGCCAGGTGTGTGAGGGAGCACCTGAAAGTGTTCCTGTGCAGCCCCAGCCCTGGGGTTGTGCTGCAGCACAAATTCCCTGCTTTCCCATGCCTTGGCCTCAAACACCAAACTCTGTTTCTTCTGCCTGTCTTTGAATCTCCAGTTTTCTATCCAAACCTCTTTTGCATTCTTCTTGTTTTCCTTTCTTCTCCATTCCCATCCATGCCATTGTGGTGCCATCTGTTTTCTAGGTGAGGAAGATCCATTTCAGGCCACTTACACTGATGGCAGTGCCAAATTTACATTCATTGAAAACCCTTTCATACAGAGGAAATTTGCATAAGAATACTTGAAACCAAATTTTTGTCTAATCAACAGCAGTGAGGACTGGACTTACACCAGTGTGCTGGGTTCTGATGAATTGTTCTGTTGTGACTTTTCCTGTTATGAAACCCACTCAGAGAACAGAAATGCAGCAATAATAGCAAACATATCTACCTGAGTGATCTCTGTGTTTTGCCATTGCAAACGTTCACGTTTAAATGCCATTCTGAAATTTTGATCAGGACATCAGCCATGTTAGATCTCAGTCTTAAAACCATCTGACAGACTTTGATGTAGAAAAAGACTTAAGAGAGTTTTATACTCTATTAACTAATAAACCCTCTTTCCCCTCCTTATGTATTCTTCTCCTTCACAAACTTTAATGTGTGACTTTGATTAGGCATCAAAAAAATACAGGGTACTTAATTTTGGCATATTTTGAAAAATCTCATCAGTTTTCAGGGAACAAGATGCCCTTGTCTGCTCAGCATGTCCGAGGCTGAAGACAATTTCAATCAGACCTGGTTTCCTACCAAAAACTCTCCCTGCCTTTCCTTCAGGACATCCTCTGACTCATCAGCACCTGAGAGGTTCAGATCCAGGAGAAAGGGGTAAAAAATAGGAATTCATAAACTCTTCAACAGGAGCACACAGAGGAGGAGCTGAGGAGGATGAAGGTGAATGTGTTTTTACCATAAAAGCCCTCCCTGTTCATCTGTGTGCAGAGGACGCTGATGGGAGAGCAAGGCAGCTTGGCGTATGGGATTAAACCTCTTTCATTTCCTACTCTCTTAGATTTGCTGTGGAAAATTCCATCCCAGAATTGTTCCTCATCTCTGGGTCTCTGACAGGAAACAATTAACATTCCTGTTCCATAAACAGGAAGATTCCACAGTGCCCAAGGGGCTCTGAAGGGGAATGAGCTCCATGAAAATGAGAAGGTGCATCAGTGAACCAGCCAGAGACGGCAGCATCTGAAAGCTCTGCTTTTCCTCCACAATGTCAGCTCCTAAGTTGTTCATGAAAAATCCTGTTATGTAACTGAAAACTCTTTGTAAGGAAAGATTTCAGCACAATGAAGAGCCTGCTCACAACAATAGAGGTGGTGGACCAGACACTTCATCATTCCTTATTATGCTGTTGGAGCAGCTTCTATCTGAGTTACACTTTGCCTTGTTTGTTCCCCCTTCTTAGACTGCCATTGGTTCAAAATGAAAAGGGGAAGAAAAATCAGGCAAAAGGGTTCTAAGGTTGTGTGTGTGTCTTTAAAGAGGTGGTATTTACATGAGTGAGTGTGAAACAGGGTTTTTTTTCCTCACATGTGGTTTTACAGCAGAGGCTGTTGAGTGGGAATGGCAGGAACTGCTTTGTGGCACTGTTCAAATCGTGAGGCAGGAGCATGAGGTGGGAATTCCACATTCTTCCTACAGGTGGGAATTCCATGTTCTTCCTACAGGAAGCCAGATGCTGGTTTCAGAAGTAGAAACTTTCACAAGGAAGACGTATTGACATTTCAGTTATTACCCAGCTAAGCTCTCCTAAGGCAGCAAACAGCAGATATTATTTATAAACCTTTTAAAGGAAAGAACTGGAGCCACTTCATTATTTCAATGAGCTCTTAAAATGTTGATGAGTAGTGTGATGTTTTTACATAATAATACCATTAAAAATTATTGCTTTTGTGTATGCTTTTGTGAGAATGCATTTATTTGGCATTGTTAAAACCATTTAACATTTTTCAGAAGTTCAGTGTCGGAACACCAGATAATGAGAAAGTTTTAAGCCTTATTGACATAAGAATAAAACCTTGAAGAAGTCATAAGGATAAAAAAACCCAAACCTACTTTGTTCAGGTGCCATTCAATTGAAATCAAATTCCTATTATCAAAATAACGAAAATTCCTATCATCAAAATAATTAAAATTCCTATGATGTGAAGAATTTCACTCAAAGATTTCTTACCAAAAGAAATATTTAGTGAATCAACCCTGAGCATCTTGAAGAGCATCTCTGGCTGGAAGCATTTGTGTGTCAATAATTAACAGTTGATAAGGAGAGCAAGAAATGGTTCAGTATTTTAATGACATGGGCTTGGCAAAGATACTGATTAACCTCTGCTCATGTGCAGATTTCAGACCACTTGAAAGGCCAGTCAATGGGGTTTTTTCCTATAGTCACTGCAGAGGTCTGGGATCACTGTGAGGTCAAGTGAGAAGATTTAGTGGTGACAACAGAAGTCAGGAGTTAGCTGTATCTTCTGTTTGAGCCATCTGCTATTGAAAGGAAGAGACCAGCAAAGCATGAGTGGAAGAAAAAGGGTTAAAAATCTGAATTTATAGTTAAATGAGATACTGGAATATTCTTGGAGCTTTTGACTTGAGGATCAGCATTTGTTGTTTTTGTATTTGTGTATCTGTTTATCGATGTCCTTATCAGCTGGTCCAAGCTTTTGTAGGGCCTAACTTAATTTCAAATGTTTAGCAGAGCTAAGACTCTCCTGAACCAGCCAGCATCAGTTTAAGGAACAAATGTCTCCTTATATTTTGTGGGATACAGATTTTTGATCCCCTATATTTGTAGTTGGGGTTAGGACAACTTTAAAAGAAAGAAATGATGCAGTTTAGGGTATTTTTTTCAGGACAGAATAACGTTCTTAAAATACATTGCTTTCATTTATTGCTTCATTTATTATTATTCTTTGGTAATAGGAAAAACAGAGCATTATAGTTTAAAGGATGCATGATAACCTTGTGTACTAGCCTGTGCTGGTACCCCAAGACATGTGTATGCAAGGATCTCACTCCTCTTGATCCAGATGTTCCACGTTGCCTCTTTCCTGGTTTTTGTAGTGCTTGTTTTGGAGGTATGATAGGCAGTTCTGTTTCACAAGCATTGGCACATTATTTGTTTGTTAGATGGCTGCTCTGCTTTTGTCAAAGTAGGGTAAAAATGCATTAATTCACCTGTGAAACCACTCTGTGTTGCACTGAAACAAGGGGGATGAGGAAGGATTGGGGGATGTTATCCTTTCTACCCATGCTAGAATATGGATTTCCACAAAGAACAGTAGAAAAATCTTGGAATTTACCTCATTTCTAAAAAAATGTGTTAGAAGTCCATTCTATTCTGCAGGGCACAGTCCTTGAAAAAGCTCAGCGAGGATACAGTGGCATCAAATAAAGCATTTTTGGTCTTTTTGGCTGTAACTGAGGATTAGCAAAATTAAAACTCACATGTATAGGTTGCTGTTCCTCCTTCATAGAGCATTTAATGCCAGACTATTAGGAGCACAGAGAAATGCAAGGTGAGAGGTGTGGAAAATAAGGCTGGCTTATATTTGATTCCCAAAGAATGCTAAGGAGTTTCTCTAGAAAAGTAAATTTCAATCAAATCTCCTGAGATAATCCCCAGGGCTACAGTTTTGCTCCAAGTTGAGTTAGATGATACTGTAAATTTGGAATGGATCCCAAAGAAAGGATTATCCACTGATATCCTTTCCTCTTGAGATGCACCCACAGTGCTGAGGCTCCATGTAGAGGATGGGATGTTTCCAGAACATCCTCCCTCACCAAAATTTATCACTGCCTTTTCCTCAGGATTTTAAATTCCTTGTTCCTGAGTGTCTGAACTTACCACAACACTGTGACAGAAGAGAAAATACCATCAAGAAAGCAAATAATTGTACCAGTGATGCTGTTATGCTTCAAGATTAGGTGATAAAAATGGAATTTACCTCTCATCCTAATAATGTTTAGAAAATTTTCAGGAGTTGCAAAGATAAAATCTCACTTATTATTTATTTTGTCAAATGATCCAGATCTTAGATAAACATAGTCTTCAATGGAGGTTATTCGAGTTAGAAATGGATAAAAACCTCAAGATAAATAAAAGCAGAAGGCAGGCCTGGTAATTTGTCATTGAGTAGAATGGAATTAATTCAGCTTTACCTGGTTAGGATGACAATGAGAATTAAAATTCAGATCAGTATTAAGAACAGTATTTAGCAATGCTCAGGTACTGTAAAGCTTCCATCTGTTCCAAGAGCTGTCTGAATTTTCTTAGCAGTACCAAGTTATCCCCATGTAAGTGCTTATTAAAAATAAAGGCAGTTGGGTGTTTGCATAGCTACAGCTTGCACGGTGGAAGGAAAGAGCCAAAGAAATAAATGCCTCTTTGTTCCAACATTTTCTTTCAAAAGTAAACTTTTAGCTATACTTGTGCAGAGTTGTGCAGAACTGGGTGTACTGTGGAGCCCAGTTTGTTGAAACCCACTTTAATATCTTTAATATCAAGAAAAAATTTTTGCACTCACCCAGAGTAGTGAATAGGCTGTTATTCTTTGTATTATTATCCTTATTATGCTGCTCTAATCACACGACCCTGTCAGATGTGTAGTTGGGTTTCCAGTGTGAAGTGTGACTTTAGAATACACAAGCTGCTGCTGTGCAGTCATTACAGAACTGCACACAAATAGACTTTCCTGCTTTAATCCCTGTTTGAAGGTGGCTTTGGTGAAATCCCTGTTACACCAGGTATTAGTCTGAAAACAAATCTCTAAATAAAGTATCTACTCACTATCTAAGAATTACTGCTCTTTTTTTGGTGCTTGTTACTTTTTATGTGTACGTGGAATAATGTCACATATCAAAGTGATGCTGAGCTTCACACAGCTCTGTGGAAGGCAGTGAGATCATTATTTCTGCTCTGCAGCTGAGGTTTGGAACTTGCAGACTAAAGCAGCCCCTTGCTTCTCTTTCCACCTGACCTTTGGTGCATTCCCATGCAGTAGCAATCCTTACCAAGTGGGCCTTTCATTAACAAATTCAGGGGACAAAACAGGTTAGGCACTAGAAGTTATGCGGAGAAGAAAATGAAACGAATGAAAGTTTTTTTTTCAAGTCAGAGCTGGAATTGCTTGTGCTACAGGTTCCACTCTGCCCTCAATCTAAAGCAAAATGTGTTGCTAAAATTTGGTTTTTGGTTTATGTAAAACAGAGCATCCTTCACACAGTGAAGCCACCATGAGCACATTTCCCCTCATTGGTGATTCCTCGCATCATTTCTTCCCCTGTGGATTTCTTCTATTCACACCTTTTCCCTTTTCCTTCTTCTCAGTTGCATTTCTCATTTGATGGCTGAATTGGCCCCACCAGGCTTTAGTAAATCCCTGTGTTTAATAAAACAACTGTCACCATCCTCCACCCAAAGCCCCTCCTATCCCAACATCAAAAGCTCTGCTTGACTCGTCAGAGAAGGAGGAAAATTTGCAAGGAATAAAAGATTGAGGCTGCCTGCTTGGTGGGACTTTACTTAATTAACCTAATTGAAATTACAAGTGTTGCTAATGAGACAAAAATAGGCCAACAAATAAATTATTTCCATTACATGTCATTTGAAAATAATTAGCAGAAGATAAACATTAGGTTCAGTGACCAGATTTGGCCTCTAGTTCTCTGTGCTGCTCTTTAGCACGGGGGACTTTGTGATGTGTAAATGAAATTAGAAACTGCAGCTCTGTAGCAATGTACTGTGGCCTTCTATAAATCCCTGGTAAGCTCTGACAGCAATATCCAGGTTAGTACACAGACCTTGAGTGAAAGGGAGGGATTTGCAGTACAGCCACAGGAGGATGAGAATTTATTGAGCACTACCTTAAAAAAAAAAAAGGGGATGTTTACCAAAAAATGAGGACAAATATGTACATTGTTTTGCAAATATTGCCTTGGTCTCTATGGCAAAAGTGCTTCTGTAGCTGCATGTGTGTGAATTTGCCTCTTCTGAAGAAATGAAATCTAAATACTTTTAAATTAATGGATTCCAAAAGCATCAGGTGAAAATATCTGTAGCAGAACAGGGGCTCTGTGTTTGGAGCTCGCAGTCAGGTTTCTGTACCATTAAATCACGGCTGTTTAGGGAGGAAAGTTTCAAATTGACACCCTGGAGTCTGGGCCATGAGGAAAGTTCTGCACAAAGATTAGTATGAAAAATGACTGCAGGATTCAGCTTGAGTTTCTTTGGTTAATTTTGTAGCAGAGGGGAAGTTTAGTCCCTGTACAGTCGAAGGCCTTGCCAGGAAGAGAACCAACAAAAATACGTATTTTTACATTTTCTTTGAAATGTTCTATATAGAACATGAGATCTTCAGGCAAATGAACTTTACATGTGCCTAAACTGCTTCAAAAGCCACTTTTAACTCTTGAAACCCCACCAAATTAATGTATTTTGTTACAGTGCAAGGCGGTTTCCAGATATTTCATCAAAAGCTGAATTTTTCTACTAGATAACAAAGAACATTCCTTCCTAATTTATCCCTTCTAAGATCATCATTTATAGTAATGTCCATTTTTGGCTATAAGATTTAAGCCACATGTTATGTTTATTTTGGAGCAATCAGTTTTAAGTCTTACAGTGGGAGGGGATAAAACCATCCAAGCCAGCCCACCTTCCCCCACAGCTCCTGTGGCCTGAGGGTACTAAAGGGGTTTCTGGGCTTGGTGGTGTCACCACAATTTTCTGGCTGGCATTTCACAGAATTTTCATCTTATTCCAAAGATCTTCTTGTCTTCCTGGGGAATTTAGGTTATCCCAGGTCTGTGGGCAGACTAATATAATAAGGCCAGGAATTACTTATATTTTTGTTGTTTATTTTGCTTCTTTGCTACTTTGGGGTTGGAGGGATGGTGCAGATGGCCACAACCACAGCTCTCTGATGCCTTTGCATCCTTTGAGAGCTCAGGATTCCAGTGGGAGATTCCTGTACCTCCCTACCTGGAGCTAAAGTCATTGTATTGCTTAATTTGGTGCCACTGTGTGGGACAGCAGCCTTTAGAGCTTCCAGCTGAGGGCATCCTTTGCTCAATCTATATTTGCAATCTATGCATTTCTTCAGAGGTATTTATTTCCTGGGAAAGGAAACTATCCTGTGATCCTTGAACAGGGATTGCTGTTCTCGCAGTGTGGCTTGGAGAAATTCCTGGGAGTGTTGCTGACAGAGCTGCTGAGCTGCCCCTGTGCTGTAGGAGCTGTCAGCAGATGCTCGTGGGCAAAGGACTTGTTCTTTGCTGCTTGTGTGGCAAAACTTCTTTGAAATTTGGTAGGGACAGGCTGTGTCCATTGAAATCCCCTCTGGTGTTGGGAATCCCAGGCAAATCTGCCAGCCTGAAAGGAAAGCCCCTCTCTGTCAGGGGGTCTTGGGCTCTCTGAGGAAAGGCAGCCAGGCACTTGCCACACTTTGCAAACAAAACCACCACCACAGCAGAAATCTAAAGTTCTCCTTTCTGCCTCCAACCTGATGGTTCTGCTCCAGACAAAACCCAACACCTTCCTTGGACCACTTTGCTAACAAGTTAACAACTTACTAGGATGTAAAACAATACTTTATTCAAAATAATTGAGCTCTGCCTTTGCATAAAACTTTTGGTTATTTACCATTAGTAAAATTTGAACATTTTCTGCAAATGGTTTTCAAATATGTCTGTCAGGGCCGTCACACTTTTCTAGCTCTGATAGCCCATATTTATCCCCACAGACTCTCTCACAGATTTGACTGATGTGCCATGTGATGCTCTGGTCTGGCTGTCAGGAAGTCAGTGTTGATTTTCTGCCCAGCCTGAGCTGCTTTGCCAGAGAAGTGGAGTCACAGGAATCATCAGCTGGCTTTTACTCTTGTCCCAAACTGTACTTGCAAACTGGCTCACTGGCAGATTGCTCTGAACACCAATTTATTGAGTCCTTTGCAGGACCCAGACCTGATAGACAAGCCTTTCAAAGCTAATAGGTCAATAAATAGTCAGAAAGTGAATTCTTTATTTATTCCAAGGTTGAATGCTTGTCTTAGTGGCTCTCTGAGGAAAGCAGAGCCTCTTCAAACAAAAAAAATCTCTCACAAAAGGACAGATAATCATCCTGCCGTGCCATGGGGAAATCCAGGCTTGTTTGTGTGTGGGATTGAACTGAGGTGCTGGATGGGAAGATAAGAGTGGGAACAGGCATTGCCACGAGGTGGGAATTGTGCAGGGGATGATGGAGGGAGCAGGTACCCAGCACCAAACCAGCACTGGAGCCCCTTCCTCCCCCTCTAAACACACGAGCAAAGAGAGCAGATTGAGTGACTGAATGTTAACAAAACAAAGCCCTTAAAAATAATTGCATTTTTCATATTGTGATTCATTTCAGTTTCATGAGTCTCAAAACACCACTTTTCAAGTGATTAATGTTTTCTCCATTGATTGCAACTGCACTTGAGTGAAGGTCTTTCTTCATAGTTTCAAACAAAGAAATATTTTAAGGGTCACAAGATTAATGGCCTGACATTGAGGAGCCTTTCCACAGCTATGCAGGAGAGCAGGTGGGTTGTAAAAACAAACACAATCTTAGGTGATGTAAAACCCCAAATTGTAATCCACCTTTCTATATAAAACTTACCTCATGTGATACCATTTCTAGGTCATTTTTTCCACTCTTACTGCCCTGCAATCTTTCTAATGTTTTTTTGTCTCCTAGATTTTTCCTCCCTCTTTTGTACTCCTTACTTGTGATTTTTTTTTTTTTTTGCCTCATCATTGTATTTGAGTAAATAAAGGGATAATAAAGATGTAAGCTCCAAAAAAGTGTGAAGGTCTTCCCTCATTAACACTGGCGAGTTAGCAATAGAATTTGGCTCATGTTGCCTAAATGTAATGAAATGATGTAATTTACAACCTAAAAAATCCCCAAATCCTCTCGAAACACCCAGCATAGCTGAAGGGTCCCAATATTAATTAACAGCCCTGTATACACTCATTTATTGGGTTTTTTTAGCTGTAGTTTCTTTCTGTGCACTGGAAGTGGTAGCTGGGGTCAGTGTGTGTGGAGGTTTGGCTGCCTTGGTGCACAGGGGAAGGAGGGGACAATTTGTGGGCTGGAATGACCCTGTGGAACTGGAGACACCCCCACCCTCAGGCAGAACTTTCCATCCTGATCCACCCCAAATTCCTCCAGTCATTCCGTGCCTCAGTTTATCCATTTTTACCGACTCACAGGATATCTTTGTGAGATACTTTAAGAGTGCTTCACCTCTGCCCTGGTGAGCTGGTGAGAAATTTACATATCTTAAGTACATTAAAATGCTGTTTGTTTTGTAGTTTGCAGTCTGTTCACCTGCAACTTGATTTAAAAATGAACAGAGTCCATTTAAGGGATGCAGCTCTCTGAAGGTGAGGTTATGTTTTCACCAGTGAGAATCGTTCTGAGCAGGCAAACTGGATGCTCTGGGAAGCTGGGCAGGGACCCCAGGCCTTGCTCACCTGTGGTAGGTGTTGCTATTATATTTTTAGGCCTAAAATTTCTCACTTTTTTCCTTGATTGTCTGATAGAAAATTCCAAGCTGCCTCACTTGCACCCATAGTGTGTGAAAGAATTTAGCTGTGCTACCATGGAAATGCCATTTTTTGGTTTTAGTAAGACATTTGAATTAATTAATGGCTGCTTTTCTTCTGGGCTCCAGCCTGGAGCAGGGAGGGTTCCATCAGAATTTGTGCTTTCTCAGATGTAATCTTTCTTCCTAGGATGGCATCTGGTTTGAAGCTGTTTCCATGCCAGTGTCATTGCTCCCTGTAATCATTTATGAACCAGAGGGTGTGTTTAGACAGGCTCAGAAAAACCTGAGAGGGACAGGACAACCCTGAAGTTCTCATGGTGCAGAGCTGCTTCTGCCCTGGATGAAACGTGGGGTGAGAAGCAGCTGGAATCTGAGAGAATATAGATATTTTTATAGGTGCTTGGGATTTTTTAATACCAAGAGAAAATAAATGATTTGTGATCACTGGCACAAAACTGTGAAAGGTGCAGTAGGCAGCTATTAAAAGGCTTTTAACAAAGAAAAATATGTTCTGGAATATTCTTCATCAGTAGGATACTTGTTAATTCTGGGTTTGCAGTAGATTAGACTTTTAAGCTGATTATTTGTAGATAAAATTCATTCAGGTACTCAACTTTGAAATATTGCTTTGTGAATTCTCTTTATTCTCTACACATTTATGGAAGAGTATTTAAGATGTTGGCTATTGAAGTTTTTTTCTTTCAGGAGAAAAAATAAATGAGTCTGAAAAATGTGGGATAAACATAACCAAGAATAACAAATCTTTACATGTCCAGAATAAAAATAAAATTAAAATATTAATCTGAGGAGTCATGTTGGTGTTTGAATTTGCAGTGATCCTGGTTTGGGCTTCAGCACTCTCAGAGATATCTGACTGTGTCTGGAATGCAGCACATGAATTCAAAGCTTTTGGAAATGATTGTTTCACTGCAATTAGCAGCCGCACTCAGCTGAGATGGCAACACGCTGAAAAATGAATTGAGAATTTAACCTTCAGATGTAAAATGCATAGGACACACTTTATTATAATCAGCTCACACAGTCATCGATGCCTTTAGAGATAATTTGAGTTTCTTACTGTTCTACTTCTGACCAATTAAAACAAAAGCCGATTTTGCCAAGCAGCACTGACTCAGGGTCTGCTGTCCTGTGTGAGGGGCAGGTTCTGAGGCTCCTGCCTCTGTTTGCTGAGTGGATGAGTAATGAGATTAACAGCAAAGGCTCTTCTTTGCAGCTTTTAGAACAAAAGCTAATCAGCACTCCCATAAAAGATTAAAATTGTTATAGTCTTTAATTTTGCATATTGTTAGCTGCAAGCTGATCCTTATTGTTTGTTTTATTTTCATCTGTCAGAAGCAGTGCCAAAATATATTTTGTCAGCCTCGAGTCGGTGCAATTAATCCTTAGCTGGAATGATCTCTGAGGTTTGTGTTTGATTAAATGATCTGATGGTGCGTATCACACAACCATTGCCCACCAAAAAACATCAGCTGTTATCTACATCTTGTAATAACTCTTCAAGTAAAATCCACTGACTTAAGTTTTTAAGCGTGTGCGGAAGGGAGGAATGAACAATAGAATATTTAAACATGGAAATATAATTCCTAGTGTACTTTGGGATGTTTTTGTACATTTTTTCGTATGTTTGTGGACTTAAACTTTAAAAAAAAAATCAAAACCAGTAAACCCCCAAACATCTACCAAGACCCCCAAATTACACTTGTTTTAAGAGGATTTTATGATATTTTATATTAAGGGATCACTAATATTCAAATTGACTTAAATTTATTGACTTAAAATTACAAAAATAATACACATTGATATCTCGACCACTGAATCAGGATGTCCTCAAAATCCTTGACATGGCACTAAAAAACCTCATAGAAACTGTGATAATTTCCAGTGTTCTTGTTCATAGAATTAGAACTATTTTTAAGGGGTAAACCCACAGCATTTAGAGAATTTCCCCCACATTTATAAGCTGTTCTCACCTTGTATTTTTCTCTCAGCTGTGAAATTTGCATTCTTCATTAGGGTCCACTTTTGATCTGAAATCTTTAGGTGCTTACAATCTGTAAGAAAAATTACATTAAACAAACGTTACTTTCCTACTTTCTCTTACAAACATGAGGAGGCATTTTACAAAACCTGTATTTCTGAATTTTCTATCAAAACTGGCTCCAAACCAGAATTTCCACCTGTCTTGATTCCAGTTCTAACATTTTTGGAGTGCACAGTGAAGCTTCAAGGCAGGCTCTAGGTGGAGTCCTAGAGAGGGACAAAGGCCTGATAAGCACGACTTCAGTCCCCAGGGAGGTGGAGGGGTTCACCTAAAGAATAAAATCACTGGGAGGAGGAATGAATGTGGTCTGTTAGCACAAGGTTTGCTTCTGTTGGGGGAAATTCTCTCCTGTGGCTGCTGGAGTTGCATGAAGATATTGGTAAAGGATAAGAATAAAAAGGATTCAGTGGGCATATAACATATCTGCATTTTGAAAAAGGTGGTGAGTTTATGCACCAGAGGCTGAAAAAAAGTCAAAAAATCTGTTGGTCTCGACAATGAAACAATGATTGTAATGGTCACAGCTTGGTTTGGGAAGAGTCTGTGTCCTGCTGCCGGAGATTGTCTTATGCCAGATGATGATTAAAGAAGTGTTTGGGTTGGGAGGGATCTTAAGCCCATCCAGTGCCACCCCTGCCATGGGCAGGGACACCTTCCACTGTCCCAGGCTGCTCCAAGCCCCAATGTCCAGCCTGGCCTTGGACACTGCCAGGGATCCAGGGGCAGCCCCAGCTGCTCTGGGCACCCTGTGCCAGGGCCTGCCCACCCTCCCAGGGAACAATTCCTGCCCAATCTCCCATCCAGCCCTGCCCTCTGGCACTGGGAAAAGATGGATTATTTTTTTTTCTCCCTGATGATCTGGATACTGAAGTGCACTCCAAATTTTCAAGTGATGCAGAACTCCTTTGAGCCATCAAATACCTTATAAGTGACAAGAAGACCCAGAGGAGCTCACAGAAGCGAGCAGGAATACGGGAGGGCTGCAGCGAACACAAGTTTGGGTAATGTATGGAGGGGATAACAGTCCACCTTAAGCTTACTTGGAACAATCACAGCTTAGAAGGAGCTACACTGGAGTCACTGCCCATTTTCCAAAATCAGTCAATATTGAGTGGCAGCCAAAAATCCCAGCTGAGTGTTAGGGATCCCCAGGAAGGGGAGGGATGGGACAGAGGGCCCCGTTCTGCCATGAAGCTTTGGTGTGCTCACATCTTGTGTCTGTTGTGTTTCCCCTTTTCCTAACCCTGCATTTCTGTGGAAATCCTGACATTTAGGACTGTGTTAGTGTCCTTTCTATGGGTGGCCTGTTCATAATTTATCACTGTTTGATTCCTTCTGTGGGGCACTGCACCCATGTGTTCCTCCTTCCAAATCCTGATGGATCTGTGTTCCCACTGTGCCTTTTCTACATTCCAGGCAGCTCTTACACAATGTGCCTGGATATTTTTGCAGGCTCTAGAGGTCTTTGGAATATGAGTGCAATCTCTGGTTTGTTTGTTTGGTTTTTTTTAGAATTAATTTAAATTATTAGGAATTCTGTGCATGACAAATTAGGCAATTGCAGCTACGTTAATAAACTGTGTTTCAAGGTATTTTGCACAATCTATTTCAGAGTAATGAACAAGTAAATAAAATGTCCCTATAGTGAATAAACCCATATATTTTTCCAAATCTCCACTACTAAAATGACTTTTTCAATTAGTTTCAAATTACACTGTTCTCCACCCAGGTAACTGGGAGCCCAGGGCTAAATATTCCCAATGTCAGGGCACTGGGAGAACCCCAGTCCTAATCTGAAATAACACTGTTGGGTGCAGTGAGGTTCCAAAGATAAAAGTGAGTTCGGAATTTATCCCGTTTCATGGATATTCTTTATTTTCTCCTGTATGCTTCCCTGTCACAGAAACACTGGCAGTGCTGGTTTGCACTGATTTAATTCACCTCTCTTCAAATGAAACTGGGCTGATTTTTCATCTTTTGCAGGAATGATTGCTAACTATGGGGAAATTGTCACAAGCAGTAGGTCAATTAATTACTCCATTTTTAAGCACCCCCTTGTAAAACAGCAATTAATTTAACTGCATTTTGGTGGATTTTGTTCTCCAGACTTATCCATTTGAAATCACTGTAATTCTGGGCAGATAGTGCTGCTTTATTGTATGTGACAGCTTTTCAGAAGTTCATATTTTCTTCTTTAATGAATGCTGGGACTGAGTTTGTTTTTAATTATCTGTGGCACCTTTTTATTATTAGCAGAACGAGAAAGCAGTAAACCTGGAGTATGTGAAGTGAATGGGGACTATCAACCTCCTAAAAGAGGATGTTAAATAGAATGGATTACAAAGTCCAGGTTTTATAGGATGACATAAAAATTATAAATATTTGCAGTTCAGACACAGTGCAGCTCCAAGGACTTTCACAGTTTTCTTTTCCCTTCTTCCTTTAAGTTTCCATTTTTTTTCATTTTCATCCCAAATAAGGAAGAGCTGTGGATTGTTCAGTGAAGCCCTGTGTAGGAGGCCTCCTTGTTAAACAAGACAGAATTTCCAGCACTCTGGGAATGGTTTTTGGTGGGAAAGTGAAAAAAAACCTACTGTTGGTCTTTAATAGTTCGGTGACTTTTGTCTTTAGGCGACTTTATTTCAAATTACAGGTAACAGAGTTGGTACATGTAGAACTGGACAATTTAACCAGCTGCAAGTTACTATAAAGTTGCTGCATGGTTGGTAGGGAGACAAAGATCTTTGAGATGATACTGGTGAATTGTGCCTTTTAAGCAGAGTGGGAGATTCCAGCAGCTCAGCCTCAGATGGATTGGTTCAAACAACTTGCATGAGGTAATTTCCATCCTGAGAGCTTCAGCAGCACATCACATCCAAGGTGTTCACTGTGGCAGTGGCTGGAAGGTTTGGAGAAAGGATGAAGAACAGGGAGATAATTTGAGGAGCATGTTATATTGGGAGTATTTACTCTTGTGAAAGGCTGTTTGACTCATTAGCATCTCGAATGATCTGAGTGGTTCAGACTGAAAAGGGAATAAATAAAAAATTATCCTTTTGTGTTGCCAAATGTAGGTCACCAAATGTTTCCTTCTGTGCTCTGCTCTGATCAGCGGAGTGGCTCTTTTGGCTCTGGTGGAATTATGCTTGGGATGAGCCTGGCCCCATGACCCTAATCAAACTGAATAAGATGAAAGGTTTGGGGGGAAAAAGAGCTCAGTCTCTACATAAGATCTTTATAAAGTATTATGGGATTAGGCCTTTAAGAAAGGGGGAAAAAAATACATAGTGGCATTTTAATCAGGCACATCATGGTAAAGGAGACATAGAGCATTAATTTAATGAAAAGGTTTTAATAGGCTCATGATATGGCTAAGGAATGAAATAAGTCACATAAATGTAAAATACAATGTGGTTTCTAGTACAAGAAGATCTGATTCTTTGACTGTGCAAAGGAATTGTGTTTTTCTGTGTTTGCTGTGATTTAAAGATTATTAATTGCACTGAAATCTGCACTAGACCACTGAGAGGCAACTTTGTGCTTCAGAGGTCACCCTAAGCACATTAAGCACAGATTGGCTTTGTGTTTATTAGAAGGCTGTGCCTGCTAAATCAACGATTCTGCACCCCCTCAGCTGGCTCATACAGAGCTGCTTTGTTTGCCCCAGATTAGTGATGTGATGCTGCATGTCCACGCAGCGGGATTAGTGGAGAATACCCTGTTTTACACTTGGGGGATTCTTCCCAATCTAACAATCGCCACGTCAGAGGGTGGAGGTATTTTTCTGAATATGGGAGAGTTACAGGAATAACCGAAGGCCAGGGATTGTTTCTTCTCTTGATTTGTATGCCTTCATTTTCCCCTTTGCTTTTAGGTGTTTATTGTTAGGAGTCCCTGCAACAGTGTCTGGTTTCTGTTCCTTCAGCCCCCGTGGTTTCTGCACCAGACCTTTCCCTTGGTTTTGTTCATGGCTCTCTAAAGAAACAGCAATATTGGGAACAAGAGATGATTCCTTTTGATGAGTCTCACGTAATTAAACCAGAGATTCAATTTTGATGCTGGTTACTCCTTTCCATGTTGTCATTGCTCTTTTGTGATGATCCTCTTATTCTTATTCACTTGGAAGCGCCACAAGAAAAATTAATGATTTTCTGATAATCACAGAAAAATGAAGAGCAAACAGCTCGTGGTGTGGCATTAAATGCTTCCCGTTGGTTATTTTTGTCAGAAAATTAGTGAAAAGAGAAGACTTATCCATCCCCCTGACCCTGCAGGAAGTTTGCAGAGAAGGATTTTTCAGGTCACTGTTTCCTGGCACCAGTTGACAAACTAGGTGCCAACACAGTTCAGCCGTACAGCCATTAAAATATTTCTGTGTGAGGAGTGCCTTTGTGTCCTCAAGCTACTCAGAAATGCCCCAAGTCAAATACTGAAGGACTAAAAAGAAGAAAAAGGGACTTGGATAAGAGAAATGGGATGCATGGTGGCTAGACTGGTGTTTGTGCTACTGATTTTCACAGAAGAATGTTGCCTGCAGAGATTTTGGTAATAGAGATGTCCCAAAGCAGAGGTAAATGTGCATCTCGAGTCCCTGAGTTCCTTGGGGGGTTTTCTCATGCTGTGCAAGGGTAGCAGAAGGGAGGAAGTCTATTTACAGGGCATTTTTGGCTGTCATTCAGCTCTGTGTGTGCAGCACGGGTGATGGAGGGCTTCTCTGTCCTTCAGCCTCTCTGTGCAGCAGCTCCCTTGGCTTGTTTCCTTCTTCCCCAGAGTGCCTGGGAATTGGAATCAATTATGCGCAGACTCAGCTTCTAGGAACTCAGGATATGGAAAAGAAGGAGGTGGCAGCGCATGCTGATCTGCTGGAGATCAGGGAGGAAGGAAAGGAAAGGGAGGGAATAGGCACAGCCTAAGGAAAGCTAAGGCTGGAGTGTCGTTCTCACTCCCAGGGAGTGGGAATTGCTGTTGCTTAGGACATGGAAGGAAGGACCTCTGTTCCCAATAGCAGGACCACTGAGGTGTCCCTTCTACATTATATCCATCATTCATGTCACTTATCATCATAATCATCACCTACTACAGGGTTTATTATTAACCATGCTGGGGGTCAACAAAGAGTTGGGATGGAACCTCCCGTTTTTCTGGTGGATAAGAAAGGGCTCTAGGAGAGGAGTAAAGCACTGCTGAAGGTGTTTTGTCATTATTGCACTCATTGGTGGGTAGACACAAAGCACTTGAGCAAGTCTTATGTCTTATCCCTTTTCCTAAAGGAAACTGAGGAATTTAATCTGTCCTGTAAGGATTTAGCTGACAAGACAATGGACAGAGAAAATGGTACACCCCAAAAAGACTGTCTTTCATGTCGTTGTGATGAGAAGAGCTAAAAACTACTTTAGGTGGTCTTTAGGAAGTCAAGATTTGATAAGAGTCTCCAAATGATAGCAACGCTTTGATTGGGGCAAAACCATGAATGAAAGAGACAGGAGAGGGAATAAATATAAATCAAGCACTCTAGGTTCATCCTAATTAGGCCACGGCTGGGAATGACTAGCAGAAGATGTGGGGAATGGGCCAGAAGGAGGGAAGGAATGGGAAGTTATCCATTGAGCTGAAAACATGGATGTCACACAGCGCAGTTTTAGTAAGTAATTAAGTGGATGAATTTGCTGTTCTATCAGCTGCCCATGCACTTTGGGTCCAGAACACAGTGTTACGTCTACAGAAGTGTTATTAAAGCATAGCGTGTGAGTTTCCTGATCCCAGATTTCCCTGTTTGATTGACTATGCTATCACTACAAACATCCTGGTCTTGTGCCTGGAAGAAAGTCCTTTCAAATGGCAGTGCATCCACTTGACTAAAGCACATGCTGCGGGAGAGTGAAACAGCAGCCAGAGTCCCTTTAGCTTCCCTCACCTGCAATTCTCCCCAGCAGCACTCCTGAACAACCAGTAGGACTGTGAGACTGGAGCTGCAAGAGCTGTGTTTGGGTGGCCTTGCATAGGTGCAAATAAAGTAAATAAAACCCAGGGGTAAATAAAGTAAATAAAACTGGGCTGTGTGAGACAGGGGTGGGGCGTGTGACAAGGACAGGGGTGGGGCATGTGGCAGGGACAGGGGTGGGGTGTCGGACAGGGACAGGGATGGGGTGTGTGACAGGGACAGGGGTGGGGTGTCGGACAGGGACAGGAGTGGGGTGTGTGACAGGGACAAGAATGTTTTGGGGCTGTGTAGGTGAAGGTGTTGGCTGGGAAGAGAGTCGAGCTGCAGCACGTGCTGGTGCAGTGGGTGTCCCCAGGCTGGCTGGGTGTCCCCAGGCAGGGTGGGTGTCCCCAGGCCAGGTGGCTGTGGCTGTGATGGGGCTCTGGGATGAAGCCACGGGACGGGGCTCTCAGCTGGGCCCAGGGGGATGCAGTGTCCATCCTGCTGAGGTTATGGTGGTGTTGGGGCTGGGGCCGTGCGTCAGCCAGGCCCAGGCAGTGCCTGCAGGAGCTGGAGGCCTGAGCTCGGCGTGGTCACCCTGAGGTGTCGCTTCCCTGCTGGGGCTTGGACAGACACCGGCTGGGTTTCAGGCTCCTGCGGGGGCTGTGGCAGGGGAGGGCTGATGGGGCTCCGGGGCCCAGAGCCCGCTGGGGCCATCAGGAGCTGGAAGGAGCTGTGATTTTACACAGATTGCCCCCAGGTGCCTCGGGCACAGCCGCTGTCAGAGTTTGCTGCCCTGGGACACTCCTGCCAGGACAGCCATGGGTTTGTGGGGCACACTGGTGGGGATTTACAGCGATGGGCGTCGTGTGCTGGGTGTTTCTGATCACCTCACACTCTTACGGCCATCGAAGATCAGCAGAGCAGTTAGGGACACTCAGCAATCAGTTCAGTGAACAACAAATAGGATTGCTCTATAGTTTTATGGGGTTGAAGGATCAATAGGGGTATGGGACACGAGGTGGGATGGCAAAGGCTGCACCATACCTGAGCACAGGGCAGTGACGGGGAAAGTTTAAGGGTGAGGGCAATTAGAAGATAAGGCTTGGAGTACTGAAAATACCCAAATTCTTCACACTTGAGTAAGTTGTCATTTTATTGTTGCTTCGTAGTTGTGAGAAAGTGTAAAAGGATTTTATTTAGCAGTGAACAAAAGGGATTAAATGGAAATATTTCTTGTCATTTTTATGCTGTTTATATCCAAATAATTTTATTTAAATATATACCTGAATTTAGTTTTGGTTAAATATTAGTGTCAGGGAGCTGCAAAACTTCGCCTTTATTTTTACCCTAGTGAATCGAGACATTTTCTTATGTTTTTTCCCCAAGCTGGTTTTGTTGAAAAAACTTCTTCTACTCTGCCAACACTCATAACACTTAGAGGCCAGTCATTCATGGTAGTAAGTTCTTATCTGTAAAATTACCAAGCAGTATTTCAACATTTTACAAGGTAATGGAGATGCTGATTTTATTTTAGTCCCTCAGCTCAGTAAACAGCGTGGCAAGGCTGTGTTTGAGGAGAGGGAGAAGAGAGCTACGACGTGGGATCTTTGCAAAGAGAAAAGCTCCTCGGGGATGGTGGCTTTTGAATCCTATTCCCAGTTTAAGCATAAGTGTTGAAAGGCAGCCATGTGTTCAGATATGTTATATGAATTGTTCTTAAGGCTAGTAATTTTTTCCATGGGTAAGGCTTCCCAGATTTCTTCTAAGCCATCTGTCGAGGAAAGAGAGCATTAGATCGTCAGACATTGTTTTCAAAGCTCACTAAAATATTATCTGTTTAACCCTTGCATTGCTTAATTTGAGGGAGGGCTTTAAGTGGGGGTTGTTTGTTTTACTGTTTTGCCAATGGAGAGGCAGAGAGGAAATGCTGGGTAGCTCACCTTGTCTGGAGCAAAGCCAAGGCTGGGATGTGGCAGTTCTGGGCTTGCAACTGGAAATTCCTTTTGCATGTAGAGGTAGTGTGCTGGTGTGATAATCTTGGATAAAAGAAATTTTTAGATGATCATTCAAAATCCTTCATCTTTCCTTCCTCGAGCCAAGGAAGGCAGTGAACAGAAAGAATATTGCTTCACCTGGCGAGGTTGAGGGGATGACCTGTAGCTCCTGTGACTGCCATGGCCAAATTTGTTTGCTGAGAACTCAACCTCAATGAGGTCCTGTGATGAACTCAGTTCTCAAAGCACAGGCTTGTCACTGGCTTTATAAACTACATGAAGTTATTTGTAATGATTTTGTGGTGTGTCTGAAATGAAATCTTTTTTAAAAGGTCCACTTAAGGAATTTAAATGTAGAATCTTCTTCACCAGGTTGGAAATAGCTGCTTAGAGGAAAGACTGGGGTCCTGAAGACACTGGGGTGGGCACAGCCGATAATAAAATATGGCAGGTAGGAATTGTAGGTATGAGCAGGAGGTGAAAATGGTTTGCCTGAGGTAGGACTGATCATTCCTCCAGATGGTACCCTGCCAAGCAGCCCTGATCCACTGGGATCCCTCAGAAAGCAGGAGGAACCCTCTGCAGCTGCCTCCTTTTGCCATTATGGGCAGCCAGATTCTCAAAACCATTGGAAAAGGTGGAGCTGCTTTGTCCCTCTTTCCCAGCTGCACAGCATAGAAAGAGGAGGACACAGTCTCTGGTTAGATCAGCCACTCTTGCTCCTGGTAGCTGGGGAAAATGCCTGGAAAGTGGAGTTGATGTCTGCACAGCTCTGGAGGCAATGCCATGGAAGGATGAAAAGAGAGTTTATTCCCCTGGTCATGCAAATAAGGTGAGGTTGCTCTATTTTGATAGTTTGGATCTAATAAAAGCTGAGTAATTGATG
>NW_008238440.1:2811506-2814983 GCF_000691975.1 Corvus brachyrhynchos | reverse complement strand
CAGCACAGGAAAGAAACCCAGCTTGGAGAAGGCAGTGGATGGAGTGATTTTATAATCCCCTGTGACACGGATGGGAGTATATGGGATTGTTCCTTCTCCTAACAGGGTCCCTTGTCCTGGGCCGAGCAGTGAATTGGGATTTACCAGTGCTAGCATGAAGGTGATCTCAGGAGAACTCTCACACTGCAGCTTCAGCCCAGTTGTGTGAGTCCTTGTGCTGGTCCTTAGAAGGACAGAGGGAACAGGAAGTAAATCCTTGACTTGTGTAAAGCCTGCCAGCTCCCTGGGGCTGTGAGGAGCAGGAAAAGGAACAACTATAGAGATTAAACCCCATCCCTGCCTCCCAGGGACGGCTCCCACAGCCACAGGGGTGCTGGGAGGGCTTGATACCCTTTCTGGGAGGACTTGCAGCGTATTTTATGGGCTGTGGTACAAGAGCAGCATGCCGCGGGTGTCCTTGGCTGTCACCAGCCATTGCAGAATGCTGTAAATCATCCGTATTTTACTTTATGAATTGTAAAAACTATCATACATTTCATAGGTATCTCAGGACAGGATAGTAAATTTCAAGGGTTTTTTTCCATGAATTTATAGCCAAGCCTCGAAAATAGCTTCTTATGGAGCTGGAAAAAAACCCACTGTAGATCTGAGGAGCAATAGATTGTCCTCTGTTTGGGCACACAACTCCCTCCGACATCAAGGGCAATGGGTGGCCCATGGGGTGATTATTTAGTGCAAAATGAAGGAGAATATGAATCCAGGTGTACTAAGAGAGGCTGGCTGTTGGAAGGGCCATAAGTAAAAGTATTTTCCACTGGCATTTTGTTCTTGGCTCATTGTTTCCAGGAACATAGCAAATCACAGCTCCCATCTTCTCTCCCAGATAAACCATCTCTTGTTTTGGTGGTGGTTTCTTTTATGTGTTTCAGAACAATGGTGCATCACTGTCCATTTTCAAGGAGAATTTCTTGTTTGGCACATGCAAAGAAGAAATTTCTGAAGAAATCTTTGTGTGTTGAAGGGATTCTTTTAACCTGTTAAGGATAAGTACATAAATCTTGCTCAAAATAGCTGCCAAATTCTTCTGGGCACATTTTCGGTGTGCACCAAAAGAACAAATAATGTCAGTGTGGAGAAGGGGAACTCTTCAGGTGGTGCCCAATTTCATTCAGATATGTCTCACACCCCTGAGGATGAAATTTGGCCACAAGGGTGGAAGAAAGCAGTGAGATGTTACACTGTGAGCACGTCAGAGCACTGAAAATCTGTTTCTTGCCTTCCATTCACATTCAGATCCTACATAATTGATAAAATTCCTGGCTAGAGTTCCGTGGAACTGTTATTTCTGTACAGGACCAGATGCACTGTTAACTGCTCATTGACATTAACATGTTCTCATCCCTGAAATGAAAATGAACCCTGTTTTTAGCCCTCTTCACATGATCTCTTTCAATCTCCTGTTCTTAGGTTTATCAAATTAAAATGCTTTTCTAGGAATCATCTGGTATTTCTGAGAGGTTGGGCAAATAGAAATATCTGCAAAGACTAAATAAAATTTTGCATTCTACCTCGTTGTAGAGAGGGGAGCAGAAGGATCAGGGAAAGCAAATGTTAGCCTTATTTCTTGTGGCAACTCAAATCATTTTTGTATGTGTTTTTTTCCCACCTTTTGTCTCTTGTAGGAGCCATGAGCTTTACATTTCATGCACAGTCATGGAATGTAATAGGATGATTTTCATGCAAGGACATAGTGTTGCCAGCTGAAAGTAGTTAGCAGTTTGTATTGCACATGTATCTCCTAATTTTCTTTCCTGTAATTACAGAGCATTCTGTGATGACATTGAATTAAAATATCTGCATTCCATGAGTAGTCACTTACAAAAAGAAAGAAGTTATGTTGTGTGGTTTCAGGAGCCATCCAGATAGTCTGTAGATTTAAAGGACAAAGATCCCTAAACTGCTTCTTAGGTTTTAAAAACACCGCTGCACAGTGAAAATTCCTGAATTTGGAGGGGTGCTTCAAGATGAAAATACCATTTAAGAAAAATGTACATATCCATACATTTATAGTTTTAAAAGTCTATTGTATGGCCACTGCCTTCTGCTTATTAGATAACTGCATTTAGCAGGTGAAGGATGTAAGTCAATGAGTCAGTTAAAAATAAAACTAAGGATAGTTTTTGCTAAGAATATGAAAATTTTCAGGCCTTTTTAGATGGCTTGTCTTCAAGTTGCATTTCATCTACCTGGCCAGTGGGTTTATTCAGCAGTGGAAACTCTGATGGCTTTTATCTTACGATCTTTTTGCAGCCTTGTCTTGTCTTGCACCTACAGACAGAGAAGGCACCACAGCGAGAGGTGAGCAGCTCGTTCTTTGTGAATGGAGGCTCTGTTCAGAGTTACAACTCAATTAAGGAGGATTAGTCTCTGAAAACAATGAGATCAGCAGATGTTAGTGGAGGAGAACCCAGAACCGCTTCCTCTGCCGAGGCTTCTAAAACCATGCTGTGCATTTCCAAGTGGCTTTCAGTTAAAAAATGAGGGAGGGCGGTGAGGAGGGAAGGAAGGATTCAGTAAAAAATACTTTCTTTTCCTTTAAAGTGCCCAAGCACTAACATAATTATAAAAGGAAACAATGAGATTCTTAATGTTCAGTGGCAACATAGAAAGAAAAATGCAGAAGAGAACAACAGCTTAGAGTCTTTAATCAGGGTCCCTTACAAAGTCCCAGAAAAAGAGACAAGAGGTCTGATGAGACACAGCTGCACTAATCATTGTATTAAAAAAAAACAACAAACAACAACATTCAGGAAAAAGGGGATATGTTAATGAAAGATTGATAATGCAAGACACAGTTGGCTGGAGAAGATTAATGCATTGGAACAGCCGCCACAACAAAGTGACCGTGCAGCCACATCCTGCCACGGGTTACACACGGCATCGCCCGGGCCCCCAGTCCCAGCAGGAACTGGTGTGTGGGCACTGGGACATGCCTGGAACTGGCCTGGCTGTGGGGACAGCACCGGCTGTGAGGCTCCTCCTGCTCCTGGGATGGAGCTTAGTGTCTGGGACGTGTCTTCCTGGAAAATCCAGTGTGCAGCAGGAAAGCACTTTTGATAGAAAAGGAATCCAAATCATTATATTCTTCGGAAACATTTTGACTGAAGCTACTCAACATAATTCTTTTCCTGGGGAATGCTCAACCAGCTTTACCCTGGACATGCTGCTTTGGGCAGTGTGTAATTCCCACCAAGCAGCAGAAATATTAAAGAAGTAAATCCACATTTCTCCTCACACAGAAGTTTTATGGGCTGTTTTAGAGGGCTTTTTTTCCTCCCTGGTGCCGAGCAGTGCAGGGAGATCTATGGCACGTCACATCACACCCAAGCTGAACTGTCCTGCGATTCTGTCACGCTGTAAAATCACTTGGATGTGTTCCCAGCTGGAAGCACAAGAGCTGCGATTGCGGCTCGGGGC
>NW_008238440.1:2792508-2811473 GCF_000691975.1 Corvus brachyrhynchos | reverse complement strand
ACGAGGTGCTGGCCTGGGGAGGAGGATTGCTGGGGGTGTTCAGCAGTCTGAGCGGATGGATGGATGGCCCTGCGGTGTTTCCTTGTGGGGGCGTTGGGACCTTGTGCTTCCCTTCTGCCTCCTCATCCAACTCTTGCTTCAGGAGACCAGGGGGCAGGCTGGGACTTATCTGCAAACCTGGAACCTGATCAAAACAGTGCAAACTTTGACTTCTTTAAGTGATATATCAACACAGGCTGAACAACTACTTCCTTCTGCATTGCTGACTTTGCCTTATTTTTGCTCTAATTTACAGTTTAATTTGCCTTTGACACCCTCCTTTTCCAACAGCACATTTTTATTCACTGAATAGCCACTACCTTCTGGCAGCATTCCGCTGGATCCGTGAGTTAGTGTTGTTTCCTCTGTTGTTTCATCATTTGCAGGACACAAATCACAGGCAATTGCAAAGAGCTGGATCCTCTTTTAAGGAAAGCTCAGTCACTGAGTTCCTACCTGTCTAGTTTTCTAAATAAAACTGACTTTTGAAATTCCCATATGCTTCATGGGATATTTTCCATGTTCACCCAGAAACAGCTTAATGGAGAAAGGAGGAAGTTTAGGCACTGGATTGCTAACAACCATAACTGACCAAAGGCTTCCTGGCAAATATCAGGTGGTGACATTTGTTCCAAGCACACAGCAGGGGAAGATGTGATATTGGCACTGGGTGCATTTTTAACACTCTTCACATTTCTAGAGCAGTCAGAAGCTGTCTGGAGAATTTCTGGCAAACTTTCCTTGGAAATTCTCACATGGAGCAGCACTTTCCTAACTGGCCATAATAACCCCCCTGATTAACTTCTCAGGGATACATAAAAGGAGTAATTCCAGAATATCTTGCAACCAGACTGGGAGGATTTTGCCTGGGGTTCATTAACCCTTCCTCACACTCTTTTAAAATTTACTGTCTAACCAGGAAACATTTAGAATTCTTTGTACCTCTTCCAATTCATTAATTGTAAATATAAAGTTATTTGTGATGCTCTCCTAAACAATGAATTTATTTTGCAAAATATGCTTTTAAATTCACTTTGACCTGGACACCAGGATGTTTAATTGTGTTGTCTGTGGAGTAATTTCTCTTAAAAGAAAAGTTTTAAATATTGTCATTCTAAGTATTAAGAACTCTGTGGGGATAAATTCCATTAATGCTGCTGTCAATTACCAATTTCCAACATTAAGAATTAATTTTAACTCAGCTTGTTTCTAACTCAGTAAAAGTCATTTCCAAACTTCAGTGATGGAGAGCATTGCTTCTGCCAAAAATGTCTTTGCTATCTCTGCTGTATTTGTGCCTGGAGACATGCATTGAAATTGCAGTCATCCCTGCAAAGTTGACTGCCCCAAAAAATGGTTTTAAAGGGTTTTTTTTTTGGAGCACACTCAAGGCATCGGCTCAAGTGGATTTTCTTAATTCCGTGCTTGCGTCTTTCCCTGCTCTGTGCTGTGCTGGCTCTGCTGTTTGCCTTTGTGCACTGTCTCACTGCTGTCTGTTGGAAAACAATAAAAGAATCAGGATGTTCCTGGAGCATCCTCTGAAGCTGGTTTGCATTACTGCACATGTGAAAATCTGTTTTTAGCTGAAGTGGCACTGGATGACTGCTATGGCTTCAGTGTTGTCACAGCAGGGACCTCTGGAGTGCTCTGGTCCAGCCTCCTGCTTGAAGGGGCCCTGCCACAGCCACTCTGTGAGGTCAAGCACAACTTTATCCAGCCTGCAGCTCTCAAACAGCCAGCCATGAATATTCATGGTAGCTGTTTGCCACGAACAACCTGTCGCAGTGCTGTTCATCCACATCCTTCAGGAGAGAGGATCTGGTGTTCATTACACAACTCGTTTCCAGAACGAGAAGGTTGCTCAGACTAACACCCAGGACTTTTGAGAAAAACTTGGGAAATTTCAGAATTTCAGGAAGCAAAGTACTTTGTTAGGTCTAAATTTCCTTCCTTAGGAGCTGAAGGTGTCATTCCTGAAGTCCTGACTATGAGCAGAGCACTGGAATTTTAGAAGTCAGAGCATAAATATTTGATCACCAAATGTTATGCGTGAGCATGTGTTTGTGGGGACACACGCTCACTGCATATATTGGTGTGCTGAGGCTGATCTGCAACATTTAGGATGTAATCAGAAACATATTACCAGGCTTGTACTTATACTGAGCTTTAACAAACAGAAATTAATGGAAACTTGATGGGAATTCTTTCAGGGAGATACAAAAATGTGAATCCAAATGAGTTTCTTTATGTGCACTGATTAATCTTTGGGAATGACAGGAATGTTCAAGGTCAGCCTGCTGGTGTAAGTTGTAGAAACACAAATTTGTTGATCCCCAGAAGTAACCTTAGAGTAGGGAGTTCAGGAGAACAGAAAGAGCTGGATTTATGGTGTGACAGTCGTGCTTCCAACAAACTCACCCAGGCCTGAAAGAAAAGCTCTTCATTCCCTGTTAATGAACGCAGCTATCAACAAACTCACCCAGGCCTGAAAGAAAAGCTCTCATTCCCTGTTAATGAACACAGCTACGTCTAATGGAGCCATGGTGGACAACAGTGGTGTTTAAAAAGCAATCAAATCAACTAATGCTTTCATTAGAATAATGATAACTGCATCAGAGGGACACAGTGCTCAGCACAACACCTCCTGCTGTGCATAAACACCGCCACCACGGGAGATGTTTATTGCTTTAGACATGCTCCCTTTGATGTATTTATCAGTTAAATGTATTAGTTCTGCTTCGCAGCTGTGTGCAGAAATAGCACTGAGGAAGACCATATTTCACGTGTGCTATATATAGCATCATAACCTCTGAGCACCAGGATCAATAAATAACATTAAGTCAAAAGAGTTGAGTACGTTTAGAGCCAACAGTGTGGATGTTGACAACTCATGGCAGCGCTGAAACTCCAGCTGCCTTCATGGGGCACTTTTGTCTCAGCTAAAAGGAACACAAATTCCAACAACATCTCATTATGCAAAGGAGTTTTTTCTTAGAGGAAATATTTCCTATCATTAGGATGGAATTCATTAGGTCATGTCCTTAGACAGAAGAAGGATAAGCCCCACTTTGTGCATGCTGTTGTTGTGTGTGTACTTATTTTGCCTAAAAGTTACTCCTTCCTCTCCCTGGGTTTTGATCCTGTGATTTAGATAATTATGTGGTGAATTATTGTGCATTAGGTACAGCTGAGATCAGTTGTGTTGGAGGCTCTTAGTACATAGTGTTCATTTCTCTGCCTCCATAATTGCAGATGTTGATGGCTGAATTTATTTCAGCTACTGAGAGAAAAGACTCTTTCTTTCTGAAAAGAGCCATGTTTGTTTACAAAGAATAATTTAAGTAGTATTCCAGCCCACAGACCAGCTAACTTGAAACTCCCCTGTTCCGTGGCTGATGCTCCTGCCTTTTCCTGGTGCTGTGCAATTTAGATGTGGACCATGGGAGGCCAACTGCTGAATTATCATCATGCCTGACACCAAGTGCTGGGTTTCTGCATCTCTTTTGGGCTTTTTTTCCTTTGATTGCAGAAGAGTGGAAGGATAGAGAGTGATAATTATGTGTGTGTGTGTGTAATTTTGTGTTAATGCATATGGACACAAGCAGATAGATCCAAAGAGCCTTGTTTAGCTTAACGTTTGTTAATACAGGATAGTAATAAAAGTTAAAGTTTTGTTGCATGTTGTGAGTAGAATGAACAAATATGTTATGAAAGTACTTAGTTAATAATTTCATTTGTTTTCTTGCAAACTAAAATGCACATTTTGGTTCGTTGGGTTTTCCCACCCAACAGCTGCAGGTGTTGGAGTTCATGGATGCTGGAACTTGGCTTTCCAGAGCAACCAAACACAAATTGCTGTGGAATACAACCATGAACTCATCTCCAGCAGTGGAGATTTCTCCATGTGCTCTCTCTCATTGAAATAAACACTAGACCTGGACCTTGCTGCTGTGGATCCCTAGCAACACGAAATCTCCAGTGACCTCCAGCTCTCTGTGCCTTTGTGCCCACCACGGAAGGAATATTTGAAACATCTCTGTCTGTCAAGCAGAGTTTACTCAGGAAGACACCTCAGTGCTCTTGGTGGTGCTGTGACAGCACCAGTTAATAAGAAATGAACCATTTGCATTATTGAAAAATATTTGTGAGTGCTGAAATGTTGCCTCCTCTAAAGTGCATTCCTGATGCCAGGGTTTGGGGATGTGGATAACTCGACACTGCTCGTCATTCCTGATGTGCAGTGTGTCGTCATTCCAGCCAAGCAAACAAATGCTCATCTAGGAGAGAAATATACGGGATATAAGACACAGATTGCACAAGATGTGAGAAGTTCCTTCATCACACCCTTTCCAAATAGATTTTTTTTTCTGTTTGAACTTTTAGTTTAATTTTCTAAATGTGTTAATCTCTAAGTAATTACTAGTTAATACAGATAATTGATTGAGTGTGGCTTTTAAAATATTATATTGTTGATCTTTTATTTATAACTAATCAGCGACTTAATTATTTATTGGTTACATTTCATGTCACATTTAATAGGGTGATGTCTGAGCGTAGGAGACTTCCCTTAATTACACAGGAAATCTTCTTTAAAGGCAAGTAGCTTGATCAGTCTACTTCTTGTAAGCTATTATTCCAGTCATACATTAAACAAAAAGAATCCAGGAGACAAACTGTCTTCTGAAATCTCTGTGATTTTTATAAGGTCAGGAAAATGGAGCTCTCAGTTATTTGCCTGTCATTTTCCTAAGCCAACAAGTGTGATTGTTTGTATACAAATATTCCCTATTTGCACATTGATTTGGGCTTCCTTCATGCCAAAATACACAATGTTACATGCATATCAACTGCTAATTTCCATCATGTCTGTCACCAATAAAGCTGGGTTTATATGAAGACATCCTCCTGATTTTCCTGTTGCTGCTCAGTAGTGCTGATTTTACTATTTTTTAAAAAAAACCTCCCTCCAATGAAAATACAGACTTTGGAAAACTGGAAAACTCAGGAGTTAAATACAAATTTCCAGTTTACTTGGACATCAAAAAACCCCCAAAAAAACCAAAAAAACCCCAAAATTGAAAACTTTGGATTCCTCAAGAAATCCAGTTTTCCTTTGAACTGAGGAACCTCGTGGGTTGTTTTGTTGGTTTTTTTTCCCTTGCTGGCTTCATTCCACAGCACACCTGTACTTCTGCGTTGCTCCCAAACTGCTGTAATTTTGTTTAGGTGAATGTAATGGAATGCCTGCATTAGATCCGTTCTGCGTGCTACTGTAAGGGTGGCTGGATTTCATCTGCTGGGAGAGAAGCCTGGTTTGCTTTTTCCATTCAGCTCATCTGCTTTTCCAGGCATCTGGTCTCGTGTCCTTCAGTACAAGGCCGTTAAGTGAAACCCTGGACAAATACCAGGCTCCCTCTCCAGAGACGGTGGCTTTAACATTTCATGAGCTTCCAGAGGCAAAAGCCAGGTGTAAAAAGGGGAGGTTTTCACAGGAGACACTGCCCTATTCCTTCAGGGATGTTCTCCTGTGTGAGGAACACAGGGCTGGCCTCCTGGCCATGGAGCGAGAGCCACTGGTGGGACACCGGGATGGGCACCACAGGAGTGACCATGGAGAGATCAGTGGGGTCACGGCACTCCCAAAAGGGGAAGTTTCTTGGGAAACCCTGGCACGAGCACAGTGATGGATCCATCACAACTGCAGGAGTTACCAGAGAGCTCCCAAATCTGAGACAGGAGCCTGGCTGAGGGCTCGTGGCGATTCCAGAGGTTACGGGAGAGGCCTCAGGAAAGCAGCCACAGCTCTGTGAGCGTGGCAGGGAAGAGGGGCTTGCTGGGACAGGCCATTTCTGGCCTTCCTGAAGGACAGTGCCTGGGGGATTACAGGGGAGAGAGGAAAAAATTGAAACTTGGAGTAAGTACATTAGAAAACAGATCTAGATGGAGCTTTCTGTTTCAAAAGCTTGATGTTGGAGGGTCAGGAGCTGTGCATATCTCCCAGTTAACTGGAAAAAGCAGCCTGTTCCCATGTTTTAATTGGAAAGTGGCCCTAGCTTTGAATTCACATCACTCCTGGAAGTAAGATCTGATCCAGATTAGTATCAGAGTGTGCTAAAGCTGCCTAAGAGCTCAAATCTCATTTAGAGATTGCCTTCATGTTCTCCCAAAAATGTCATATCACTCAATTGTTATGTTTTTTTCCCAGGTGCTGGAGACTATAAAACACACTAGATGTCTTTTCAGTAATGTGAAAAGTGATTTTTTTTTTCCTCAAGATTATACTGCACAGGGAAAACATTGGAGTTGAAAAGAATTTTTAGCAGCAGTACATGAGTCTGCCACAAATAGGACGAAGGAAAATAAAACAAAATGGATTTATAAACCGTAAAAGCACTGTCAGGTTTTCAAAATGCTGTTACTTGCTGTGGGGTTTAAAGCTGTACATGGCTTTTTCTGAGTTCTTCTTGGTCCTGGTGCTCTGTGTTCCTGACAGTGTCCTAAAAAGCAGGGAGGGCTGGTGATCTGCCCCACACCCCTGTGCTGCTCCTTGGGGATAAACTGGAGTGACTCCCCACAGGTTTGTGTGGAGGAACTCAGCTTGTCTTGGCTGTGAAAGAGAGCAGCAATATCCAGCCCCAGCTGAGGGTGTGGAAGGTGCTGCTGTTGCACGGACAAGATGGAAAAAGCTGGCCAAATGCATTTCCTGTGGGCAGGTTTCCTGAGCTGCCCAGCTCTGGAGGGTGTAAGGGGTGAACAAACCCAGCACCTGAGCTGCAAGCTTCCGTTGTTAATAATAACAACAATAATAACAACAATAATAGTAATAATAGTAATAGTAGTAGTAGTAGTAGTAGTAGTAGTAGTAGTAGTAAAGCAGGTGGTGGGAGGTTGGTAAGAACACAAAACCTCTCTGCTCAGTGGATTTGCCTTTTTGCCATGGTTGCTTCTGCCATGGAGCAGGACGAGGAGAGCTGTGCTCAGCAGGACTTGCTGTGACCTGTCAGCAGAAGGGTCTGTGATGGGAGCATGCTCTGGAGCTTCCCTGAGCTCCCCAGGGGCAGGGGGAGCAGGGCTGGCTGGAGCCAGCAGTGTTGGCAGCTCTAGGTCACCCACCAGCTGTGCCTGGGAAGGGGTGGGAGCAGGACAGATCAGTCTCTGCCTCTCTGAAGTACAGGTTGAGTGGGTATAGTTCTGGTTTTAGAGCTGAAACTTTAAGGACACCCTTCTAATTGTAGTGTGACAGCCTCTCTCACAGGGTGGGGATGCAGCACTGGCCCTGGGTGTGCCACAGTCCCCCTGGGGTGTCACAGCCCCCTGGACCAGCCCTTGGCCAAGCTACCCAAGCCCTGCTGTGTTCCCTGGCTAATCCACCCCGGGAGCAGCACATGGAGCTGTTTGAAGGCTTCTAAAATATCTGGATTTGTGTCTTTTCTCAAGTAGAGCTGCCCTCTCTGTCTCTCCCCGGCCAGCCCTTCAGAGGTGAGGAGAGACAGCCCTGCCCGGCTGTCCCTGCCCTCGCAGCTCAGATGCCCTCTGGCTTTATTCATCCCTTGCCTGTGTGTAAAGCCCTTCAAGAGGAGAGAGGCTCCTCTGTGAGCAGATCTGAAACGGCCAGAGCTCTCTGGAGAAGCTGCTTCAGAGGCTTTCTCTTTCCCGTCCCTTCAGCCAGCAACTTTCTTCTCCGCATTTTGCAGCATGACCTCTGCTTTCCCTGCAGAGTTTTGTCTCAGTTCATAGTGCTGGTGACACGTGAAGCTCTCAGCAACGTTTGGAAATTAAGAGCAATCCTGAATTGCAACATTTCCTACCTTTCAGTCCCCTAAGGCTGCAGGGAGCCGCATTGCTCATTGCCTCAGCTGTGTGCAAGTGGTAGAATTCAAGTTGCTGATCAAAGGCAATCGTTAAGGACAATGATGGATTAAGACTGGTTTAATAAATAACATTATGTTGTCCTCTTTAGCAGACCAACCAAGTCATCACATTAATCTTTGGAGGCTGGAGGGGGGAAGCACCATTCATTAGAAGTGCGCTTCTGGTGGGGATTCTTGTGGTTTTTCTTGGGTATCTTTTGTTTGTTTGTTTGTTTGCCTGTTTTGTTGATTTTTTTGGGTTGTTTTGGCTGGGTTTTCTTATAAATTTGAGCAGGAAACCGTGTGCTTTTAAACCAGGTTAGCACCATCACTTATTCCACAGAGCAGATGTACTGGTTTGCAGTAAGTGAAATGTTTCTGAGCTTATAAAATGTCCTGTCTCCTGAAAAACCCTCTTGCTGCTTCCCAGCTTGTCAGCAAGGGCTGTGTCAAATCTGTTGGGGTTCAATGTGTGCTTGCAGAAAGTGCTTTTCTATTTGAATTTCAGCAGGTATCTAGAATTCACCCTTTCTGGACTGGTGTTTTATTAGTGCTGGTGTGGCCCCAGCCCTTGTGTGTCCTTGGGCTGGGGTTGTGTGCGACCATGTTGTGCTTTACCCGGGGTAAATTCTCCTGAGCCACTCCATAACCACTCAGGAGGCTAATCACCCCCTCATTAGCCTCAAAGAGAACCACAGATCACTTTTTTTCTACTTGCTCTGGCTAGAGATTTAGTTTTGGCTTAAAGGGAATGGAGCCGATGTTAATGAGAATACATTGTCTCGATTTGCATATTAGATGAGATAAATATTGAGTTAATTTATACCTACGATGGTTTTTATTGCAGTCTACATGTTCCACAGTTCTATTCAATATATTTTACACACTGACTGTGTGTAGCTTAGAGGAATAATGTGAAAATATATTATTTTGATGGTGAAAACAAAAGGGGGACTGGTTCTGTTAGTTAGACGGGGTTTGAAAATGTTAATAAGTTAAAAGACTTTATACTCCTACCCTCCTACTCTGTGAACACATGAATAGCTGTGAGTAAGGGCTTACACCCAGTGTGCAAGCTGGGAGTGCAGAACCTTCCTCCCAACAGCATCCCTGGCAGCTGGGGAGGTTCCTTCTCCCCTCAGCTCCCACCAAGTATAAGGAAATTCAGAGATTTTCTGGTGGCCTGTGCTCCTCCTTTTGCCTGGGAGGGATTGCAGGAGCAAAATGTGGCCTTGGAAATAAACCCACAAAACCTTAAATAGTTGGAAGTATTTCTTGGAAGATAAATCAGAGGGATGTTCAACATCTGAACCACCAGAACTGGGCTTTGTGGGTTGCAGAGGGTGACTCATGAGGGTAGAACATGTTGTACTAAAAACATCCGTTCGGGAAGACAAAGTGCTCGTGTAGAGCCACTTAATTTATTTCAAATAATGCAGATGTAGATGGTTTGAAAGAACCCAAAGAGTTTGCAAAAAGGAACAAAAGGTGCTCTGGGTGTTTTAGAATTTCTGCTTCCTCTGTCTTCCCTCTCCAGCTGTATTTCCTCATTATAGATGTGAGAGGAATCTGCAAATCCCACTGACATTAATTCCATTCTCTGATTACCTTCTGATTATAGCCTTTTTCTTTTGGAGAAGGGGAATGTGGGTTTTTTGTGGAGCCCAGAGGATTTCAATCAAACTTTGTATCACAAGGCACTACCTGTGTGCCCATATTGTGTATTGAACATATCGTGAAACAACATTTTAATAAATAGCTGAAATGTTCAGCTGGTTTGCAAAATGCTGGGCATTTTGTTACACTCTTTGCACTCTTACCTGTCCACTGTGGTAAAAGTTTGAAAGGCCAAGCCTGTCATTATTAAAAATGTTGTGTTCTGAAGACCAGCAGCACTGGGCATTCTTTCATACATTTTATAGTAGCAGTTCAGTCTGCTGTGGGAAACGGCCTTAGTGGCAATTTGGGATTAGAATTGTGAAAAATACATTTATCTCTTCAGATCATCCTCATTGCATTTCCTCTGTTTGGTTATTGGTGCCCAAATCTGAGCTCAGAGTCACCAAGGCTGGCAGACCTTCAAGATCCCCCAGTCCAACCATCAGCCCAACAGGGCCATGGTCACCCCTAAAGCGTGTCCCCATGGCCACATCCAGACCCCTCTTGGACACTGCCAGAGATGGTGACTCCAGCACCTCCCTGGGCAGCTTATCTTCATGGAGTTCACAGAATATTCCGAGTTGGGAGGGTCCCGCAAGGATCATCGAGTCCAGCTCTAGGGAGTGGCACAGCGAGGGATCAAAACCACAACCCTGGCCTTGTCAGCACCAGCTGAGCTCATCCCAGGGCCTGAGCATTCCTTCAGGGAGAAAACAGATGAGACCTGGCAGTGCTGGGCAAGGGCAGCACTGGGATTGCTGCTCCTGCTTTTTGTGTCACTTCTTGTCATGAGCCCCTGGGAGTTGCTCTAGCCCTGCATCCTTACCTCAACTCACTCTGTATTTATACATTAACTGGTGCCAGAGTGCAGCATTTTGAGCTTCTCCTGAATTGTGTTACATTTTCTGGCTGTTTCTCCCGTTTTTAGGATATTTATGTGTGAGCCTGGCTGCACAGGGCCCCTCACCTGCTCTCCTGACCAGGTGTGCAAATGCAAACTGAATTAATGTTCTCAGCTGTCCTGAGGGCTGCTTGTCCACCTGGGAACAGCATCTCTAGGAAAACTCAAACTGGAAGAGATTTACACACTCTGAGAACCTTGTTCTGAACCAAGGGAACATTTTACTGCTCAGGTAGAGGTTGTGTCTCATCACCAAGCTGATGTTGGTGGCACCTCTGTGTCACTGAGGGGTACTTCTTGGGGATTTTGGGACTGGATGCACCAGAAAAGTAATGGAATATTTTCTGTGTTCATCTCCAGTTAGTATAACTACAATAAGCTGTGCTGTAGCTATGCATTATGATACTCCCTCTGTGAAATCGAGAAATTGTACAAAACTAGTTTGAAAAGCATTATTTCTTTAGCAAGAAGCTCTCAAGAAGACAACCTGTCTCTTCTGAAACATCAACCTGACACAAAAAGTGCTTCCTCATCTTAAAGCTGATGAGACAGTGCTGGGCAAAGGATATTTTTAATATTTGCCATTATTTAATTTTCTCTACTGGAAATTTTTCTACATTTTCTTTACATAAAAAACTGTGGAGAAATACGACAAAACCTTCATCAAAGGTGAAAGTTTAACTTTGAAATTAATGGAACATTAGGCTTGGTGCTCTTTTTCCCCCCATCTTCCACTGAAAAAGTACCTGCCATTCTTTCAGAATTGCCACTGGAACAAAACAATCAGTTATTCATAAACACTGACTGAACTAAGATTTAGGAGAGGTGATTGGGAACTTACAGAACTGACAGACATTGCAAAAAATATTTAACCTATTTCCAATTCAGCTGAAGGATAAGATGCCACCACATCACCTCAGAGACCCCTCTGTCCTTGGTGCTCTCACAAGGGCTCATTTTCCAGCTCCATGGGAATGCTGAAGCAGTTTGTGTGTCCTCCCAGCCTTTGCAAGACAAGGAGGAGATGATGTTTTGTACTTTCTCCTTTTACTACCACACGAGCAGATAAAAATTAACCTGTCTGAACTCTGTAATGGCAGAAGCTGTCATTGTATGCTTGTGCAAAGAATAATTTAAGAGGATGCTTATGGAGCCTTTACAGAAAGGGAAAAATATTTCCAAGTCTCAGCAAAATCTTTAAAAACAAATACATCTGCATTTGGGATGATTCAGAGGATAGCACAGGAAATAAATCAGGTGTAAAGGCTATAACAAGCATCATAAAAGATTCAGAAAGGTATTGAATTGGTCTGGATGAAAAGAAAACAAACATAAATCACCGGGCTTCAATTAATGTTGTGTCAGGTTTGTTTCTGGGTTGTTTTTTTCCTGGTTAATAATGTTCCCTGAAAAGAGCATCCAGTTAAAAGGGGACAGGGGGATTTTTGGCGGCTCCACCGCAGATGTCGCAGATGTCACGGGCTGTCAGGGACAGCTGAGAGCGATGACACAGGGCCTGGTAATGTCTTTATGCTGCTCTTATGGAGCTCCCTGTTCCCTAATGCACTTTCTCTTCTCGAGCACAACTGGCCCACGCTTTAAAGTCCTCCTTGCAACCCTCCACTTATGCTGCAGCTTAGTCCAGCAAGTGGGGATTTAGTCTGAAAAATGTGTACATTGCTAGAGTTGTGTATGTGTTACCATCAGATCTTTAGGAGCAGTTCAGATGTGTTTTTAATTTTTAAATCAAACAAAGTGTAAATATCACTGGCCAGATTGTTGCCCTGCTGTTGATTCTTTTTGCACCAAATGGAAAAACAATAATTTGACTTTTATGCTTTTGAACTTTGTAATTATCAGTGAAAACACTTAGCTGTGATTTGGCAGAAGTCTCCTAAAATCTACTTGGATTTTAACTGGAAACAATTGATAAAAAGATTTTTTTTGATTACTTATTCCAGACTGAATTTCCACAAAGAATGTTACCTCTTTATAACTTTGAGTGATGTGTTGCTTTAAGAGAATGATGTATGCCAATGTCTTCCTCAAAAATAATAATAAAAAAGGAACAGCCTTTCAATTTGATAAAACCTGATTGTAAAATTAAAAGCTATTGAATACAAAAAGAATAGCAAGAGAATCAGAGTGGTGGCAGGTTATAAAGTGAAATGGTCATTAAGTAAGACTCCTTGTAAAGGATTTTATTAAATTTTAAAGGAATTAAATGATCATATATTAATTATCTCCATAAATTGAAAATATGAGCTAAGAGCATGGAAAATGGCAGTGGACTAGTGATTGCCTTTGCTTTCTGTCTCTAACAAAGCAAAGATTAGAAAAATTTCTGTAGTTTTTCACTTAAAATTTAATTCCTAGAAGATTAAAGAAAGTTGCAGTGATGCGGAGCTGCCTAATTTTGTGTGATTTTCTGTGAGCAGCCTGGCTTGGCTGGGTGCAGAGCAACAAATCCAACCACTGCACAGGCAGGGCCAGAACAGCTCCCTTTGTTTATTGCCTGTTCCTTGTGAAGGTTAATAATTGCAATGTTTACACTGAAATTTTAATTAAGATGTCTTTGATTCCCTAGATTTCTGTTCAGCTAAGATTCAATGTCTTTGTGCCTCCTGAACCGTGCCCGTCACAGAAATAGTTCTTAGGCTTTGTCGCTGCTCTCTCGAAACTTAATATTTCCACTTTTGTTTCTTTATAAATATCTGAGTGCCTGAGGCAGCAGATGAGGAAAAGCTGGCACAGTAATCTCCCTCAAAGTTCTCTCATGGCTGTGTCTTTTTCACATTTTCAAAATTCAGAGATGAAAAGACCCCTCTCAGCCAGGAGAATAAAAAGCTGTCCTTCTTTATTAACCTCTTGCATGAAGAAATAACATTCCAGGGAACGCAAGCAAACAAATATGAACATCTCTCTCTCAGCCCAATGCTTTAACAGAGGAGAGAAGAGCAGGAACAGCCCTTTGGTTCTGGACAGGTGCTCACAAGACATATCTTTATCAGTGCAAGGAACTGGATCTTGAAATGCATTTTGCTTTGGCAAGAGACAGGGACAGAAAAAAGGCAAAAGAAAACAAATTGAGTGTTTTCCTGGGGTTTGAGGGAGGAGGATGATGCATAATACAGCACTTGGACAGGAGAGTGAAAGGTTTAGTTCAATGTATATAAAGATATGGTTATCACTAGATATTATGCAAAAGCAGAAAGTGGAGAAATAACATTTTATATTAAAATGGAGGGAGGGATTAGCTGGCCAGGTGTTGGTAAAGAACAAACCCGGAAGGAAATGGAGGGGAAGACAGTGGTGTACAAAACAATGAAGAGCAGCTCAGAGTAGATAAATCTGATCTCTAGGGTGAGGCTGAAAGTTTCTGGATGTGAACTTTTGGTGTGCCTGTGTCTGAGGAGGTAATTTGGCTGCACCAGGGGAAAAAGTTCCTTAAGCTGATCAAATCTAAATGGTGAATTAAGAGGCAGCTGAGAGCATGAGACAGGGAGAGCTCTGGATGAAGGGAGAGTGACACAGAGTTCTTGAAATAAAGGGCTTGGGGTTACAGAAGTCCCTTCTTCAGCGGTGTGAAACCAAGGTGGGAACACAGCAGAGAACTTTTCTGATGATAAAGTTGAAATCAGCAGCAGGGAGGAGAATGGGAGAATTGTGTAGGAGGAATGAGTTGTCTGGGGAGCAAAAGAGCTGCTGGGATCACATTAAAGATGTGAAGTGCAGGGCTGTGCTGTGTGGTGTAACAGAAGAATTCCTGCCCTGCGTGGGAGGGCTGTGGGGCAGTGAGGAGATGAAGCAGCCGGGTGTGTTTGTGGGGCACAGGGTGGCTGTGGCTGGGAGAAAGGAATGTCAATTCCTCCCTTGTGCAGGGTAGGGGTGACCAGGAGAGAGGATTGGTACTCTTGGAAAAGGCATTGATGAGATGCCACTTGGAGTGATCCATAAAATATCGTGTTTCATATTCAGAAAGTGCATTGATCCGAGGAAAGCAATGCTAAAGAGGAAACGTGACCTAAGCAATCCTTTAGCTTAGACAAAGGATCGCTCTGCAGCACACATGAGAGCCAGCTGTGATTTCAGCTGAATGGATCTCCCTGCAGGAGAGGGATTGGGCTGGTGAAGGTGGCCTGTGACACCAGAGCCTGGGGTGGATGCTTTACACCTGCTGAAATCAAAATAAAGGGGGGAGGGGGGCAAATAAAACAATACTAAATCTTACAGTCACACCAGGCATTGGAGGGAAAGGAGGACTATTTCCTTTTTCCAGGCAAATATATTGTGTCTGGTTACAGCAATCTTGGCAAATTCATGGGGAGGGAAGTTCACAAATTCCACTGTGGTCATGCGTGGGACCAAAGCTGAAAGGCTTCCAGTGCTGTTCCTTTCTCCAGAACTTCTGCCCCCACAAAAGATCAAAGCTATCTGAGCTATTTGACAACTAACTCTGAATTTAAATGGGTTCTCTGCTTTTTGTTGTCTTGTTATTTTTCTTTTCTTCTAATGGAGGAGTTGGTATTTTTAAAAGATTTTGTGTTCCTTAATTGTCACTGAATTTGTCATGCTGCCAGTGGCAACCAGAGAAAAAATGTTTGGATGAAGGAAATACAGTGAAAAGTGTAAGTGTGCATATTGAAGGCAGTTAAATAAGAGTTCTGCCTAAAAAGAAAATATGCCCTTTGTTTGCCAGGCTTACTAAGTTCTATGAGCTTTACCTAGATTTTAAAATCATTATTATTATTGTTGTCATTGTTACTATTATTATGGTAAACAATTCCAGCGTCCTGTACTGAAACTTCAATTTCCTTGCCATAAGTTCTGGTTATAAAACACACTCCTTTTCATGTGCTCCCCAGTGTCTTGTGCCATGGCTTTCCTAATGCAGCAGAGTGGGAGAGCAGCCTGGGGATTTACTCATCGTGTTTAATGTCAGGAGAAGCATTTCCTTTAGGTCTCCTGTCACTGGCAGCAACAAAGCAGCCAGGAAGGAGCTCTGTAGCTGCTCTCCTCCCTGCGACATCTGCAGCAGACAAAATTCGAAAGCCCTCAATTCCCAGGCATGAATGAGCTATAAAAACAATGTGTCAGAAATGAAAATTGTTCCATCATAATTTTTCACAGTTCTTTTTGACAAAAGCCAAACAAGTCTCATGAATACACATTTTCTATAACCTTATACATTATGTATCAGGCCATAGTGGCAGTGTTGGGAATTACTTGTCCCTGGTAAGGGCCTTTGAAAGTGCTCAGTTGGTAAATAAACCAAGCCCTAGGAGTAGTAGGTACTTTTTTTTACATATTATATTATCTGTGAGTAAGGGCAGACATGCACCCCAGCACTTTATCTTCTGATAAATCTTCAGATCCAACAATATCTGAGGGCTTCAGGTCTTCTACCATGAGCTATAATTTCACCCTACCCCAAATTATTCTGAGAAGTCAGAAACTCCCAGCAGAGACTGTGCCACCAAACGGTGCCAGAAATGTGATAAGAGCGAGTGCTAAGCTGTGCTAAATGTGGTGAGTTGTTCCTCGTGTTCCATGGAGTTTTCAGATGGCAGAGGGCCAAACCTGCATTTGCAGTATTTTACTGCCCTATTGCTGGCCCAGAGCTACCCAGGCTCTGAGTGTGAGCTTTGCAAACCTCTGCGTTCATCAGCACTGCATTGGCATGTGTTGGAAAGAATTCCTATTAATCTTTTGTGCAAAAGCTGGGTTCTGTCTGTAAACACCAACAGAGATACCGAGGGGGTGATGGATTTCCAGGAGCAGGAAATGGGTAAGGGCAGAGTGTGGCTCCAAGATGTTGCAGTGCTGTGCTTCCCATCAAGAGGGCATAAAATTCCAGGGTAAGGATCAATTAGGGGCGTTGCAGGAAATTCCTCGTTAGTCAATGAAGATTTATGGTGTTTGCCTCAGCAATAATTTACGGATTGGTGCTGCCTGACTAATGCAGACACGAGGCAGCTGAGGGCTCCAGTTAATTGAAATGATAAGGCAGTTTGCAACTGCTTTTAGGTGTCACTGATAATTTACTCATGTGATTATGATTTAACTTTTCCCTGGCTGTTCCTCCCCCAGTGGGAACTCTGAACATTACAGAAGTGAGAGGATAAATTAGCTGCAGACAAACAACATATGTTTGTATCTGCTCTGCAGCCAGACAAGTATTTTTAGTGAAACCCTATCCAACTTGTTGATCCCTGTTTGGCTGAGGAAAATGCTTAAGCCCCTTAAATCAGGAGCTCCTTTTGCCTGTGCAGCTGTTGGATATGAACTGTAATGGGGCTGTAAAGTGTCTGGGAGTCCCAAGATGCTTCCATAACTGCTAAAAGTGGTTCATGAAATACACGTGCAATGCTTCAAACATGGGGAAAGCCTTGCTCAGATGAGTATGGACAGAGCTGCTCTGCCTGAGGAGCAGTGCCCAAAGCAGAGCAGTGGTAAACAGATTTTGGCCCCAAGTAACTGCAGCCATTTCCCAAAGAGTGAACTGAGCTCTCACAGCAAGTGCTGCCAGATTTAAATATGATCACAATGCTTTATTTTTTTTCCTTCACATTTATATAGCTTTAAATCAGAAATGTAACCTGTGCACTAAAGAAAATCAGAGCCAAGATGAATGTCCACCTTTGTTGCTTCTGAGACAGCACTGCAGCTTTCCAGAGAGCTGCTCTGTTGGCTGTGCAGAGGGAGAGCTGTCAAAAGCATCCAGGAAAACTCACGGGATGACTCCTTAACTTGTTGTGGTAGGGGAGGCTGCAGAGATTTAACTGAGGGTGTGAAAAGGGGAGCAGTGATGTCGTTTCCAGCAGCTCTCTGATGTGGCAGGAGCATATCCAGCTCCTTTATTTATCCTTGGCAAAGGTACCTGGCCTGCCACTGCAGATTTTTTATTCTGGGAGAGCATGCATGTGTCAGATATAGAAAGTTCATTCTTTTATCCACTGAGGACAAGGAAACGAGAAGTGCAGCAGGTTCATGTTCTGCAGGCAAACCACAAGAAGCAATAAATGGGGCATCTGAGTGCGGTCAGGTTCGTTCCCCTGCCCACAGGAACAGGTAGTGCTAATAAAAGTGATTGCAGGAGACAAGATGATCTGAGCTTCTGTCAGGCAAAGCCTCTGGTTGATTTATGTGGGGTGAGGAGCAATGTCACAGCAGGGCATCATTTTGTACTGAAACAATGCAAAAATTGGACAGTTTTTGAGGCCTTGCAGCGACCCAGGTGATGAATGCAGGTAGGGAAGGTACCAGTGGGATCACAGACCTGTGCAGGTGCCAACCCGAGATTAAAAGTGTGTGATTTTTAATTATTTTTAACAGAGTCTACAAGTGCCTGGTGCTATCCCTTGTCTAAAATTAGAGATCAGCCTTTGCTTTGTTTTTAAATGGCAGGCATTTAACTTATTTGTGTAGGTGGCTTGAATCAAAATGGTTTTAAGAGGTTTTGATTTTATGGGAATGTGCCTCTTGCAGTGTGATAAATCACTGAGCACTAAAATGAGCCTCACAAAACAGCTGACTCGTACACGGTACGGCGTCATTTCTTTAAAACTGTGACTTTAGTCTCTAAAACCTGGTGACTTCAGTTGTCAGTAACAGTAAAGATAACTTCAGCCAACCCTATTAACTCACTGAGTGCATATATTGGGATATAGTAGCATATATCTGTACCTTCAGTTAATATTTATGCGAAATTACCATTTTTCACAATTTCAGACAGAATGACTGCTTCCTGTATGAAGCAAAAAGGCTGCAGCTTCACAAATTCATTTCTGTGCTTCTCTGTGGTTTTCCTTTTATTGTGAATAATGTTTGGAAAATTTCTTAAAAATATTTAGAGAACTACCTGGCTTCTTAAACCTCTTCATCAGGCTATTTACAAGGACACTGCATGGACTTTCAGTTCTTAAATTGAAATGTTTCTGAGAAAGGATCTCTGTATTCTGTGCAAACTTAACCTCTGTATTGAGCAGTCAGTGTCATATTGAATATCCCCAAAACCTAATTTTTTCTGCTTTATTTCAATAATCTTTCAAAATGCAGAGAAAGCTGTCACATTTATGGCTTCATTCTGTAGGAAATTGTTGGTTTCATTAAGAGGCTACTGGAGTCAAGCGTTTTATTTAAAGCTGTAAGACTGAGTTTATGATGGCAACAAGAACTTAATCACTTTTCAGTTAAGCCTGAGCGGTGCTAAAGCTGCTGAATGCAGGTGCTCACTGTCCAGTGCAGAAGCTCTTCTATTTTATTTTCTGATGTTTTTAAATGCTTTCAACTTAGACTGCAGTAAAGCAAAGCAAGTCAAGTAACTGTGGATATGAACTGGTCTTTCCTGTACTGTGTCTTTCCATTTGCAGTGGTGAAATTCCTGATCACAGGACAGGAACAGATCTGCAAACACACACAGGGCTCTTACTGCAGAGGTGGGGTCTTTGAAATCCTGGAATTTTCCTGTCTGAACCCACAGCTGTTGCTGCAGTCAGTGTTATTGGTCTTTCCCT
>NW_008238440.1:2784299-2792290 GCF_000691975.1 Corvus brachyrhynchos | reverse complement strand
TGCTCTGGGCACCCTGTGCCAGGGCCTGCCCACCCTCCCAGGGAACAATTCCTGCCCAGTATCCCATCTAAACCCACTCTCTGCCAGCGTGAATCCATTTCCCCATGTCCTGTCACTCCATCCCTTAACAGCCTGAAACTCTTGTGTTTTAACATAAAATTACAACTCTCCCCATAGAAATAGCCAGACAATTTTACAGTGTAGTTAATTATTTTTAGTGTCTTTGAAACAAAAAAAGTTGCCATCCCGTGGTAATTTGGTAACATAAAGGATTTATGCTTTATTTTCTTTCAGTCTCTTTCCTGCTTCTCTATATTTCTCAAGCTAAACCAAGCTGATGGCAGAGTGGCATTAAACATATGGATATGGGTTATTAAAAGATGTTCTTCCCATGAAAGGACCAAAGCATGCTGGGCTGCCTGGAGAAGCAGAATTCCCAGTGTCTCCACACGCTGCTAAGTGCCGGTGTTATCTTCAGCACCCCTTTTGTCTGCTGTCACTGTGGGGCCCTTGGTGGGGTGGCAGCACCGACACCCCGCTGTGGCAGCTGTCACACGGGCAGGACACGCCACCGAAATGCAGCTTCCACAGAGCTCACCACGCACTAGGGAGCCTCCCAGGTGTCTGACTGGGTTTACCAGGAAGCACACATCCTCCTGTAGGACTGAGGTATTTTGGGGTCACACCTCAAGTATATCATCCAGCACTTTCTGCATATGTCATTCTGACTTTTCTGAAGAGTTTCTGGGCGAGTCATTTTTCACTGGGAAATCCTGAGCAAATGGCTGAAATCCTGACATTCTGGCAGGACAAAAACTCCAGCTAGGACAGAGCACCTCCCTCAGCTGTGTGTGACATCGAAGCTGCCACTAAGCAGCATTTGATTGTGCAGAGCTCCATCACAGGGTGTAACTGGTGGGAAAAACCAGATATGGCATGGTGTGGTTATTAGACAGACTGATCGGTGGCACCCGTGATGAAACAACAAGGAGATGAGATCGCTCAGCGAGTGCCACTCACACAGAGTCCACACAGTTATACTTTATCCCTGCTGCTGATCTGGGTGACAGAAGCTGGAGCAGGTACAGAGAAGTGCTGCAGTACAAATGTGCCACATTAATTGCAGCCCTTATCAGCCGCCTTTGAGCTGGGAGCACGTGTGGAGCCACTGAGAGCAGCTCTGTGCCTGCAGCTCCTGTAGAGCAGCTCATCAGCAGCCTCATGACCCCCAAAACCTCGTGCAGGACACACTCAGGCTTTGGAAACTGGGAAGGAACCTGGCAAAAGCAGTTTGGGTCTGGAGAAGCTTTAATGAATGCACTCATCACCGAGATGTTAAGGGAAGTTGCCCTGAATACCTGCAGTAATACCTTTGCCAGTGGTATGGTTTTTCCAAAGTCAGGTTGTGGGCACCAGGAATGTCAGAAAAGAATAAAAATTGCCAAGATAAACTCAGTGAGACTTGAACTGAATTCAATACCAAACCAAGGAAGCACAATTGCCATCATCTTCTTTTGCCACTCTTCAAGGAGTAAATTCGTCAGGAGGGTACAGGATTTTTCTTAGGAAACATGAAATTATTACAGCAGCACACACACTCCTGCTGCCTGGTTTTAAATTTTACTTAGGAGTTCAGCACCTTTCCTTGCTTGATTTTCTTTGAAGGGACAACTGGACACCACGTCTGGGTAGAAGATCTTTTCTAACAATGCATTGATTTTTTTTTTTTGCATAATTTATCGCTTGGAACAAGTTATTATTTGGTGTGCTTGCATATATCTAAAGTAATTCATCCCAATGCTGCAGAAGAACAATTTTTGAGCATTCCTGAGGGGTTTGTAGAAAATTTCTGATTTCTTGACTGGCTTCTCAAACTTAGATGACATATGGTAGAGCTGATGTCAGCTCCTGTCCCAGCCATTGTGGGCACACTGCTCTGTTGGGATTTCCCTGATCTCTTATCCAGTGTCTGCTCTCAAAGCCCAGGCAGGTTTTTTCAGTGGGCTGAAGTGGTGGTCTGTAATTTCAGAGTGATTATATTAATTGTGATTTCCTGGAGAACAAGAGCTCTGATACATTCTGGCCATGAGAATGTGGAACATGAATTACAAAACACAATACTAATGCCACTAATTAGAATTGTGATGGCTTTTTCTTGCAAAGGTTCGTGAAAAGAACAGAAAGTGTGACTGATTAAAAACAGTTTAATGAGGATAGAAAGTAGTACAAAATGAATCCATTCTCACTATACTCTTAATACTGTAATCTTTGCAAGAGCTTTTAAACTCTTCCTAATGTGCCAAACCTGTGCTGTAATTCAGAGCTGGCAGTACAGTCACAGCACTGCAGCAGCCTTCGTTCTATTGGGGTTTTCTTTCATAAAAAAAGGTAAACATTTTGTATGAGAAATTTACTGAAAACAAACTGAACAAACAATGTGTACCTTTTATTGTTTGTACTTTATTATTTTATTTTCCATACTTCGAGACCTGTGGGTGGAGGATTTGTTGACTGTATTCCCAAAAGCTCTGGATGTGTGAATCATATACACACTCCAAGTCTAGAGAATCCTGGAGTCATTCAGGTTGGAAAGATCTCCAAGACCATCGAGTCCAGCCTGTGATCTAGCACCTTGTAGTGAAAAGGGTGAAACCATTCCATTATATATCAATATGATCATTCCTTTGTCACATTTAAATTCTTGATCAAATGAGGGATTTGTCTTTAGTTTCTGTCTCTCATTTCGGGAGGAAGTGGCATTGTCTCATGCCCAGACAAGTTCCCAGGAAAAAGGGGGAACAGAAAGCTACTCCTGGCACCTGGCAGGGTCTGGGGTGGAAGTTTCAGCTCCATCCCAAAACCAGAGAAGACTCTGCTGCTTTAGATACAGATCCAGAACAGGAAGAATTACACATTACACTTTCCTAACTTAAAATTGGTATGATTTCCGAAGACAGGGTTAGGACACGAGGCTGCTTCTGCACTCTGGGCTGCTTTATTTGCTTTTACTAGATTTTTTTTTAAAATTTTTTTCTTTCCTCTTTCCCCTTTATCAGACAATCATTTGTGTCATCACATGCAGTTTTTTTTTTCTCTACCCGCTTCATTTAGTGACAGTTTGTCAGTTAAACTTCTCTTTGGTTGTAAGCAATAAAATCACGCATGAGATGTCCTTGGTGCCTTCATCTAATTTAACTGATGACTGTGTCTGATTAAGATCCTCTCAAAACAGGTAAGATGTTGTCAGGCTGTTCACAGTGGTTCTAACTCTACATTTTCCATCTTCATCCATTTAGTATAATTATCTAAGGCTGCAGAACATCCTCATCTCTTTTGTACAAATACACTCTGATTCCTGGCTGCTGATCACATTTTCGTCTGTTTGAAATCTCCAGTGAGCAGGTTTGCTGGGAGTGGCAATATACTCAGTTTTATCTAGAGATGTTCAATTTCTATCTGTTTAATGATCCAGAATTGTGCCCACTGGCAGAAGAAAACTATATTTCAGTGTGATATTTGCTTCTAGAGAAATTTTGCTGTGAAAGGATTCCCACTTTTTCTGTTCTTCTAACTGCACTGATGTATTTTTACCTGTTTGACCATACAGGAGATATTTTCTTAAATAAACTATGTCAGATACAATCACCTGGAACATATTTGATCAGAGCTCAGTGCAGTTATCACCAAGCCTTCCCTTGGCTCAGGCTGGTGATGCCAGCGTTCCCTTGCAATGCTGTTGGCAGACAGGAATTATTAAATTTTCCATGTTTCAGCATTAATATTCTGCTATTGCATTGTGCTGGCTCAAGGCCTGTGACCTGTGGGACAGCACTGATGAGGTACAAAGGTAGATTTTCATTTTAATGGGAAGTGAGAGTTGCTAACACACCAGATGTACAGGTTTGTTGTACAAAATAATTCATAAACTACTGAGAGTCCTCCTGCTTGAGGAGGACTCTCAGTAGTTTATTAAAGCTCTCCTGTGTGGTTCTAAGAGAGACCTTTTGGTGCTGGTGGAGGTTAAACCCAGCTCGGTGCTGGAGGGGAATGGAAACACCTTCACAGCATTCTCAGAGTTGAGTGCTGCAAGGCAGCTCCTGTCTCAGTTGTCAGAGTCAGAGCACATCCACTGCTTGTTCAGCTCAAAGTTACTGTCCTGCAGAGGAAAAGGCACAGCATCTCCTGGCAGAGTGACGTTTGCTTCCTGCACCAAGGGCATTGGGCTTTCTGCAGGCTCTTAGCAGGCTGTTCCCAAGGCTGACATGGAGATACACTGGGAAGTGCTGGCTACTTCTTTGGAAAGTGCATTAATTTTAAAAACTTTTGGAGCTACCCTAATCTAAAGGGGCTTCTGTGTGTGTGTTGTGCTTTGTTTGTTTGGGGTTTTGTGTCATAAGTTGCTTGAAAGAGCTGTAGACCTGTTCCAGTCTCCTGACAAGGATGGGAACTGAAAATGGGTGGTCACTGGAAAAGTAACTGGTGGAAAACCCCAACCCAAAAATAAACAAAACTATCAGTGCCATTAGTCCACTGCGAAAATGTTTTTTTTTTTTTCCAACAAATGGAAGAACAAAAGGAAGGAACTTTGCTTCTTTTATTTCAATGTGCTTCAAAAATTTCTGTGTGCTTTAAACTGCCTCTGTTTTTTCCTTTATCCTGATTAACCACTCTATAATTAGAATTTTTAAGATGGCAGTAACAACTTCAATCTTAACTCCTCTTGGTAAAACCATCTTTAGTCTATAGTAGTAGGTTTTTCCTGCCTAACAAGAGCTGTTTTCAAAGAGATGCAGAAAGATCTTGAGAGGTCTTCTGTGATTTGGCTTTGAGATATCCCACAAAATTAAATGTAGAGAAGTCCAGTGTGGTTAACAAGGGTAAAACCTTCACATACAAAGTGAAAACATTGCCCAATACCTCTCAGTAACAAGGTAAATCCATGAAAATTCAGGACAGAGCAATAAAGTTCTATAAAAGTGTTAATTCAGAGACATAGGTAAAAAGGAGGTGAGATATTCAATATTAAGGAAGGAATAGGGAACAGAGCAGAGGAGCCTCATGATACAACTCTATAAATCTGGGACTCATCAGCATCTTGAATCCTGTGTGTGGCTCTGCCACATCAAAAAAGATCCCACACAGCTGGAAAAGGGTCAGGAAAAGGAAACAAGGATGATCAAAAGCAGGAGATGGCTCATGGACTGTGAACAATTAAGTTGGCTGGGGCACTTCAGCCTAGAGAAGAGATGACTGGGAGCTGGGGAGGGAGATAGGGATGTGTCCCATGGATTGATCACTGTGGAGATTGACTGTTCAGTGCTTTTTATGAGCAGGAAAGAGGAACAAAGTAGTCAAAAACACATCAGAGCAAACCAGCAACTTGTTCACACCATGTGTGATTGAGCTGTGCAGAGCTTCTACCACGCGATGCTCTGGGTGCAGAAAGCTTGGGTTCAAGAGAGGCTCATGGCTGGTGCACCCATAGAGACTCACTAAATACAGAGAAAACAGCTGTTTTCAGGTGAAAATGCAAATTGCTGGATACTGAGAAAATACCATAGGGTGCTTGTCTTGCTCCTATGCACATCTCTAGGTACTTGTTTTTGCTGCTGCTACAGCAGGATGCTGGAGCAGAAGATCCTCTGGTTTGAGCCTCTGTCCTTACATCCTGTCCCCTTTGAAGTTTAGCTCTTGCACTACTGAGTGACATAGGAATTTGAGAATTAAAACCCTTTCTGCTGAGAATTTATACTCCAGAGTCTTTTACACCCATTTTTTTCCCTGTGTATACCTGCCCCTGGTGTTTCTGTAGATGCAGTCAGCATGCTGATGCTGCTGTTCTTTGTGGTGTGCAAACATTTAGTAAGTGTGCAAGTAAATATATGTATATATATATATATAAAATAAGAATTTATTTTCCCTCCTTTTGATACCACTGAAGGAGCATGATGTCATCAGAGAGGCGCTTCTGACCATCCAGAATATGATTTAAAAATTGCAGGCAGGACATCTCTTTATGGCATCATAAAAATAATAAATCCAAGTTTCTTTTGTACCGTGTGTTGTTTGGCCTGACTCCAGCACTGAGATGGAGCTGACATTCAAACAACCGAGGCACCCGTGGATCTCAAAGTTAGTCCTGTCTTAGTACTGAGTCACACACTGGGAAATTCTCCTTTTCTGAAGTTTTTATGGCAACCAGGAAGTTTCTGTGAGAAGTTTTGGTTTTGATGAGTTAATGGTTTCCTACTTTTTCCATGAGCATTTCCATGAGCATTCTATGAAAGTAATAATTAATAGTAATTAATAGTTCAGAACTGATTGTCCTGCTTTCTGTTGGAGAAAGTGTGTTTAAGTCTGCACAACATCAACTCGTTTGGGTTTCTCATTACTCCGTTTAATAACTGGGTCATAGCCAGGAAAATTAGCAATGATAGTGGCAGGATGCTGTCTAACACCATCATCACTAAAATATTGGTTATCAGGCATTTACAGGTCTGTTCTCTCTGTATGATCTCTGACCTGCTTCAGAATTGCTGAGGAGATAAAGCTTTGTGCAGGTAAGTGTTCTATTTCTTGAGGAGGCCAGCTCTGTGATTTTGGTTTAAATAACGGCCCTGAATATGAAACATTTGGATGTTTCCTTTATAGATCAGACCAGAGGCAGGTTTATCATCCAGTGACTGCATCTCTTTTGATAGTCCTGGCTGATTTTCTTGCATGGTGTCTTATTCCAATGCTGAAAGTGTCTGGTATCGAACAAAACAACAAAAAAGCATCACATTCTTTGTACCCAAATGTTTTTCCAGGACAAAAAATAATAACTATTTACAAGAAAAATAAACCACACATTAATATCAGTGACAAACTTCATGGTTCCATTTGGAAACCTTCAAGGCCTGGGCTTTGTAAGCTGTTTAGAAACCAACACAAACATCTCTCACATGTTTGGTTCTGGGAAATGAAACTGCAAAGCAAACAGAATTTTTATGTATGTGTCTGCAGAAGGAATGTCTGCCCTGTGCTCCTCTGCTGGGGGTTTGTGTGATCTCACCCACCAGCAACTGTCAGCTCCTGGAGTGAGAAATACCCGAGTGTGTTTTAACTTCCATTAAAAAAAACTTGGTTGAAATAAGTTTTTCTTAATTATTGAAAGAACAATATGAATAATTAAAACTATTTAGATATTTTTTAATAGTTAGGTTAAGGAAAAAGGGCAAAATTCACTGGATTTGTTTTGTCTCTTCCTAGCTCCATAATGAATTTTGTTTTTCTTTTTTCATTTTAGAATGTAGCTCATAACCTTTCAAGTTTAATTACTGGAAAAGCAATAATAAAAAATAACAGCTTCCATAAGGTATTTTTATGTTTTGCAGATTCTCAAAAGTCACCTGACAGTTTGGGTGCTTTTGATTTTCAGAAAAACTTTGAAAATTCTTTCAGCTGCCTGATTTTCAGTGCCTGGATGATGAATATTTGGAGAAAATCAGGCTTTGTGATGAATCACAAACTCTGTTCCCTGAATCACAATAAATTTTTAAGAGATTTTGGCCTTTTTTAGGGATCATCAATTTTACTTCTCATATCCCAGCATGGATTTTGCAGAATTTTGCCAGAAATTATTTTCCTAAGACCTTTCAAGGACAAATTAATTGTTATACTTGAATTTTCTCTTTGCATTTATGCTTTTTATGTACATCTTGTAGCAGTTGTAAACAACCAACTCCCCCGTAATTTAAAGGGGTTTTACACAATACACAATTGTTTTTGTTCAGAAACTGGGCCAAATAGAGGAAAATGCTTGAGAATGTTAAATGTTTTAATATTCATCCTACTCTCTGCTTCTCAAAGTCTTCCCTTCACCAGCCTGGGCCCACACTGAGGATGAAGGTGGTTTCACTCCTTGCTCAAGAATCTGAAAGGAAGCGTCTCAGATAACACAACAATCCTTGTCATCTCTCTAATTTCTTGGCTGCTGATATGAATTTGCA
>NW_008238440.1:2783287-2784266 GCF_000691975.1 Corvus brachyrhynchos | reverse complement strand
CATTCCTGCACTGAAGCTATTGGAGATTTGCATAAACTAACATTTTTGTGGGACTCAGAATAGCTGAGGCCTTGGCTATTGTCCAAATTGTCATTTTAATACCGATGTATCGCTCTCTGAAGAACAGTATTTGGGAAATTGACTTCTGAAACTTGATCCCTGACCCAGCCACTTTGATTTTCAGTCACTCACTGAGGGCCAGGGGCCTGCTAATGAAGTTTGAAGTTAAATACACTTTCAAGCTTTAAATACCTAAATGAGGACTTCAAATTCTATCTCCTTTGAATATTGCCAGTGTGAAAATAATGGCCGTATGTTGTAGGTGGTGGCTGGCTGCCGAAGGGAAAATTAACACAACCAATGCTATATTAATGCTGTAGTGCTCATAAAATCAGATTAAGGTTCTCAGAACGTGACAGGGAGTTGGAATAATGGAGCTCAGCACTTTGCAAGGGATAGGTGAAACCATGGTCAAGCAAAGAAAGAATGAAACAGGCCAAACCATCAAATGAAAGCCGCTAGCATGAGGGATTCTGTTTAGTCCTGTTATTTAGGAAGCAATAATAAAAGAAAATAAATAACGAAAGAAAACAAAGGACCATTACGTGCTGTGGGTTTGTTGCTGTTCTGAGCCAGCCAAGCAGGAGATGCAGCCCGAGGTGAAGCCAGCAAAGGGCTGCAAAGCTGGGGGGAGTGTTTGGAGAGCAACAGAAACCCAGATGTGACCAACTGCAACAAAACCCCTGAAATGTCCCCCCAACTCTTCAGAATTCCATCCAGTGGTGTGTTTCATGTTACTAATTGAGGTGCAGTGGAGTTTGCTGTGAGCAAAACGATTTATTGCCACAGAATATTGTTTATAATAATTCCTCAAAGTAATGCTGCAATTTGATGTCTCCAACTTTCCAGAATGTTCTATCTGCCCGTGACAGCCTTGGCTGTTTATTGTTGTCAGATAAGGCACCCCCAAAATCAGGTC
>NW_008238440.1:2759273-2783244 GCF_000691975.1 Corvus brachyrhynchos | reverse complement strand
ATGGGGTTACATCCCCCAGTGTGACAGTGGTGCACAGCAAGTGTCATTGCCAGCCAGGTGACTTTCCTCCCAGTGTTCTAATTCTAGAAGCTTCTCAAATGAACTACAGAATGCCCTAAAAGGGAGACAGGACATGCAGTGTGAAACTGGACAGGAAACGTGTGACCAGCATCTTTTTCTGGGAGGAGGATGGAGCTTTCCTCTCCCAGGCTCTCCTAAATCCTTTGGGCTCATTCTGGGACATGAACAAGTAAAAACTGTAAAATGAATTACATGACCAATCCCAATATTTGCTTGAGATACTTTTAAACCTTCACCTTAAAATCACTGATGAATTCAGAAGACTTCAGTCCCACTGAATCCGATGGCTTTTCAAATTCCAGATGTGCAGTTCTCAGGGGGACTCTGGCAGTGTCAGGGCCAGGGGCAGGAATGGCTCCCAGCTGCTTCCTGGTGGGATCCTTACCCCTCACTGACCCCAGGAATTCAGTTGGAATGATTTTTTTCTATGTGTATAAGAGCCACGTTAAATTGTGACATGACACCACAGAGGAAAGGAAAAAAAAAACACAAAAAGCCCCAACCTTTTCGATGTGATGGGAAGCAGACTCATTTTCCCAAATCTTTTAAAATCATATTTTTTCAGGAACAGAATAGACTCTTTGCCTCTGTTTATATACATCTGTGTGCCACCCTTTTAAAGTGTTTTTACAATGTGTGGAGTGAATACCCCAGTGTCCTTGGCTGTCTTTAAAATAACAAAAACCAGGTGCCATGAATTAAGAGAGGAAACTTGAAGGATCCTGTTGCAAATGACATACAGCACTAAATTAGAAACAACTTGGTCCAGACAAAAGATTTAAAAAAAAAAAAGAAAAAAAGTAGAGTATTGATTGGATTTGATACCAAATTATAGCAGAGGCAACTGATAATGTATTTTCCTGGGGTAAGTGTCACAACAAAGCAATTAATAAAAGGAATTCAAATATGCAACCTGCTTATGGCTCCAGACTGAGTGCTCCAGACTTTGCATCCTTTCTCATTCATATGTGACAAAAGCCACTGCTGATTAATTGTTTCAGCAGGCAGAGAGATTTGTGTAAGCAGATTTAACAAGTAATTTCCTTAGTTTCCCTCAGTTTATCTTCCACAGAAGTGTAACCATGTATCAGTATCTAAAGCCTGCAAAGGAGATTCCTCTGATCACAGATGTCAAATTTCATAAGAATGAATTACTTCCAAAGCAGAGAAATCCTCCTAAACGCTAATGGAGGACACATTAAAATGCAGAAAGTTTGTACAAAACCTGTCTGTCTGACCTCTTTGCACTGTAAACACAAGATTCTCCTGCCGAGGTGCTGCCTTTGTCCACAGGATGTCTCACCCATCTGCAGGGATGCTCTTTGTGCCATTCCCTGGGGAAACACTGGGATTCTGGATCCCAAATCCTAGCAGTCTCTCATGCTGCCTATTCATCTATTTTTTTTTTTTAATATTTTTGTGGTTTTTACTTTTATAAAAAACTGTTTCCTGGGGCAATGCCTGCTTGTGTGCACATTTGAGCCACTGATTTTGGTTTTGTTTGAAAAATGAAAAAAAGTTTCTCTTCTACACACTGAGGGGAGAAGGGCAAGTGCTTTGTGGGAAAGTTCTCAAAGGAGCTGCTCAGGGGTATTTGATTATTTGATAATTATCATTTGATATTATCATTCAATATTATCATTTGATAATTATCAGGGGCAAGTTTTTTATTGTTTATCATGTGCTGGTTAATTTATCACCATGATGTTCACCTTTTGAAACAATTTGTAGGAACAGAGCTGATGTGCATTTTTCATGTTGGAAACATCTTTATTTTCCTCCAGCCCTATTTTTTTTATATAAAAGGCTGCAGCTCTGCAAAATTAAGAGGCTCAGGAGGCTGTTTTATGTATATTTTTATGAAAGCTCTGACCTGGGAGCTCAGACCCCTCCTATTTTGCTGATTGATGTATTTTTGGGAAGGGATCACTGCAACAGGCATGGAAAGTTCTCAGGCTGGCAGTGACATCGAGATCCTCAACCAAAGCTGCTGCTGTCAGGGAAACAGGAGCATAATTTACAGATGTTAATAACTTCCCTGAGATATTTTGGGAACACTTATAGCCTGTCCCTTCCTGAGTGCCTCCCCACGGCGGGGCTGCCTGGATCCTTCTGCAGGGTGGACGTGGCTTTTTCTGGCTGACACACACACAGCAGAATGAGTTGGAAATCCTGCCCTGTCTGTGCCATACTTAATAATGGAGAACCATATAAATTGGAGCAAGCTTATTTCGATCTTTCACTCACTCATGGATCACGTTTCTCAGGAACCAGGCAGAAATAGCGAAATAAATTACACCAGGGCCTTCAAAGGAGAAGTGTTTTCCTTCCACTGGAATCCAGGCGGTGTCGTCCAGGGCTAAACAAATACCAGGTGTGAGCTGCAATGAGAAACACACAGTTCAAGAGTTTGCCTCTGGTTCACACGCCAGTGCTGAGGCTGAAATAGGAGTCTTGGGCTGATTAGAGCCATCTAAGGAGTTTCCTGGTCCTGGCTTCAGACAGGAGCGCCGCGGAGGAGGCGGCTCTGGAGGCCAGGAATGCGCCGGGATTAGAGCCCACTTTAATGGGAACCAGATTTCCAGCAGCTGGGGGATGGGGCTGGGCAAGAAGTGCAATATTCCCCCTCCCTGACCACTTCAGCATCCAGCAGCACTGTAGGAAGTGGAGAAATCCCGAGTCTGAGGGGCTCTGGCAGTGTTGATCCCCAGGAACAGGCCCGGAGGGAGCCCGGGGAGTCGTCCTGCAGAGCCCGGCGCGGTTCAGAGACAAGCCAGGAGTTCATAAAACAGCCATAAAAGCAGCCATTCTCCATCATCCCACCTTTCTCACCTCCCACTTGCTCCCTGAAAGCCACCAAAGATTCCCAGCACCTCATTTCCCAGCGCTGGAAGACAAAAAGCCAAGGGGAGGACAAAGGAATGGCCCAAATTCCACGTGGAGGTTCCTTCCTGGCCTCCCGTCACCGGGAGCTGCTGCAGCAAGGGAGGCTCCTGGCACAGCCTGGCAGTGGCAACGCCTCCATGGGGCATTTGCCTGAAAAAATACATGGGTTTAGAGCTTGTTTACATGAACTTGCTGGGAAAAGCAGGTTTTGTTATGTTAACATCAGTATGTTGTTAGGAGACAGAATTTTGCACCTATCTTAAGGCTTTTTATTGCTCCCTATCTGGAGTTTCTGAATACATTCCCTACATGATGGATTGGCAGGAGATTTTTGTGGAGTTTCTGACGCTATTATCCAGCAGTGAACTCTCACAGAAAGTAATTTGAAATTCATGATGCTGACTATCATATCAGGATGTGGCTCTGTGAGCTATGTTTCTTCAGATCACATTTCTTCTGTTATAAATAAAAAAAACTTACCAGGGGAAAGAAAATGTTTATAGGAATAAATATGCTTCGAATAGACTAAATTAATGACTGAGAATGAACAATGCAGTTCAACTGTAAGCTGCTCACAAACAAGTTGCCACAAAATGAAATAGGTTATTGTTGTTTGCATGAAAATATATCTAATTGGACTCTTATTAGAATAGGAATACCTAAATTATGTAGCTCATTGGAATGAAATCCAAATCCAATCTTAATCACACGCTGCATTGCCTTGTATTTCATATGCTATCTATCTTTACTACAAAACTATCTAAATATTCAACAGAGTTAATAATAAAGCAAAAACCTTTTCATTTGAAAACAGGCCACAGTAAATCGTTACCTCACAAATATTTGCTCATGTTCTTTCTCGTAAGCAATGCCATTTATTTTAAATCCTTGTGGTAATTGCTGAAAGCTGAGCAGATCTGTGCAATCCATTTGCAAACTTGAGCCCTAAAGAGCAAAGTACAGAAGCAGAGAACTTTTTACTAATCAACTTCAGATTTCTCTGAACCAACTTCGGAACCATTTTGTTTGTGTAAATGAAAATTTCAATTGTTTTATTATATTGTAAAAGGAGTATTATAAAACCTATCTGGATAGGTTTAGGAGTCAAGAAACTACAAGATGGTACAGGAAAATACATCAAAAATGTCTGAAGTGTGAGAAATTGTGGAACACCTTTGGAATACCCAAAAGATAAGGGCTCCTTCAGCTTCTTTCTGACTCTCGCTCTCTTACTGCTGGAAAGAGCTCAGTGAATAATCTGATCAGATATTCCCTGGAATTCCACTTCCTTGCTTTGGTGGCTCAAAAGGATGGGCAGCAAGGGGGAATTCATACCAAGGCAGGCTGGGGGCACAGGAATGCCACTAAATGCAAGTGGGATCACCCTTAGCACCATCCAAATCCTTGGAACAAATTCGTAAGGCATCGTATAACAAGATGCCAGTGTAAAACTGTGGGACAGTAGAAGAGTCGCTTTTAAATGTGGAAAGTGGCTGACGAAGAGCACACGTGCAGAAGTGCCTGGAGTAGGAGCTGAGGGGTCTGAAATGAGCTGCTCTGCACTGGGAAGCAGGACTGGAGCTGTTGTATCCATGGGATTGTTCTGGCAGCTCCTCTGGATCGAGCACTGTCCGTGCAGTGTGTCCTTTGTGTCCATCTCTCCACGGTAAATGACACTTAATCTGTGCACACTGAGGGGTGCTGTGTCCATGTGTACTGAAAGAGTTGCACGGCATTGCAAACAATCCCTAATGCTTCCCCTCCCTCTTTTGAGCCTGTGGAGTCAGCCCATGGAGAGTAGACAACAGAAAGGAGTACACCTTCTCCTTACTCTCCATCTGGGTGCTCACTCTCAGTCTGTGTATTCATCACAACACATGCAAAGGAGAACATGAAGTGCTTTTGACCTGTTTATAAAGTTTTCTTTATGAATATGGAGCTATTTTTATCCATGGACATGCAGCGAGGTTTGAAGGCTCAGTTTATTAACCCGGATTTACCTCAGTCCTGCACAGGGCCCAGACCACAGTTACAACTCTGCAGCTCCTCAATTACAGTGGGATGGAGGATCTGTCCTTATCAGTCTTCTGAGATTTCAGCATTTACTTTCACTTGTTCACTCAGAATCTGCCTGTTCTGAAGTTCCAGACTAACTGGAGTTCCATCCTCTGAAAAGAAGCAGATTCCATCCTATTGATTTCAGTTCTTTGTGGCAACTGGACCTGTAACATTGATTTCTGACAAAGTACTGAGCTGAATAATGGATGTCGACATCCTCAGTTCTGGCTGAACTCTTGGGCTTGCTGGTAGAAACCTCTCCAAGTCAGGAGACTTTTTTTTGCTTCCCAAATTGTGGATATGTGTAGGTAGGGACTCCAAATGTTTAATCCAAATAGGCTGCTTAGAATTAGCCAGGAGGAGGCACTGAGCTCCTGCCAGGCTCAGAACATGCAGATCTGAACTGGGCAACATTTCAGATGAATCTGAGATTCAGGCACCAGAGGGGATGATGAAAATAAATATCAGTAGTTCTTTAGAAGAGCCATGTCTTTTAAAAAATCCTCCAACAACCCAACAAGTGCTGCCATCTTAGAAAACTGTGCTGCAACCAAATTTTGTGTCAAATCCTACTGGTTACACTCTTCACTCTGTGGAATGGGACATTTGCATTTAATTCTCTTTCCTACTGCAGCAATGCTTTCTCCATGGGAAGAGCTCTCCAAGATTTGTTACTGTGCAGAATTAGGGCAAATAGTAAAGGAGGAAGACGGTGCTGATGGAACCCAAGGGTGTTTTGCTGGGAGGCAATTTCCAGGGTTCCACCACGCCTGATTGCCATAAAACCCTGGATGTGCCCTGTGGCAGAGGTGACTGAGCACAGAAAAAGCTATCTATGATATAGCTGGAAACTCAGATTTCACAGAACACAGTGACCACAAGGCTACCAAGGCACGCTTCTTTTAGTCTCGAAAGTGTGTGTAGCTTTCTTTTTCGTTAAAAGTTAATTAGGTTTAAGAGATGGAGTGTCTGCCCCTCCCAATACATCCAGGGATTGTGATGATAGTGGAAGACACAGTTAACTTTCCACGTAGAGAGAACATATGTGGTTCTCTCCTGGTTTGTGAAATTCGAGTATTGCACAAGAACTAAGAAATTCCTTGCACAATCTGGGCTGGTAACAGCCTTGCAGAGAACTTGCAGTATGAATCTTCTGAATATTGGAAGGCTTCTAGGTAGAAATGTTTTGTCATGAGAAGTTTAACTTGGGTTTTGAGTTTAGTTCAGGGTAGACCAGTAGAGATGGATAACCCTGGTCCCATCCCCTGCGCCTCACCATGGAAAGCAGAGTGGGAACAGCTGCTGGTGTTTGGAGGGTCACCTGCATGGGACAGGGCTCAGGTTTTCCCTTTAAAAAGCTGAGGGAGGAAGGGGTGGGGGTTCTTATGGAGGCCTGTCCATGAAGGGAGGAGCTTCTGCCAGGTAAGTTGGTCAAGGAGTCATTATTGCTTAAACAAAGCAGTCTGTCCTTGCTCTTTGACACAATAATGTGTATTTATAGGTATTTTTTATTTATGTATATCTTCATTTACGTTTCTCTTTCGGAGGGTGTTCTAGGGATAGATAAGGGGTGCTGGGGAATGGAGAGAAATTCAAAGCGAATTTTCTTGGCTGTAGAGCCTGAGATACTTGCACTTACTGCTTTGAGGGCTGGATAGTAAAATTTGAGCTTTTTATTCCCTAATATAGACTTAATACATGGTGAAAAAGAGCTGAATGATATTTTCCTGAAGTTAAGATTGTTGTTTGTGCTGTTGGTGGTAATTAGGGTGGAAACATGCCTGCCTTGGTCCCGAAAATTGTGCCTGTTATTTGTATCCTTAGAGCTGTAGGACTATTAGTGCAGTGTGTGCTTTCTTCCTCAAAACCTTAGCCTTAAAAACTGTGCTTGAAATTGGACCATTGGGGGTGATGTAAATGAGTCTTTTTATTTTTAAAGCAGAAGGGAAAGATTACTTAACACAGTTCCAGTAAACAAGCTTGTGGTGCTCTGTAATGAGCAAGTTTAATTGTTCCTCAGTCCCACTACTCATATACCATTGTTCATAAAATACTATTAATTGAAAGCATTAAATGGCAACTAATTGTTGTGCTTTTAATCTTAAAATAATCAAATGAGTTGATGTGGAAAGGATATGGCAGTTAAAGGTGGGAATGGAGTGATTTGGTGGGTTGTTAACTGAAGGTGTGTCTGCTGCTGGTTTGTGAAGAGGGTTTTAAGTCAGAATTCACTGATGAGGGTGACTTGGAGTATCTGAGCTCTCTTTTCTCTTTGAGTTGCATCACATGGAGTAATGAGGTGTCTGAAAGTGAGGAGCTCTGTGAGGAAGGGTGGGGTAACTGTGGGGTTGAAGGGCTGGAGCTGAGGGCTCTGAACTTGGCTGTGGCGGCATCTGTAAAGAAACTCTGTCCGTATACTCTGTATAAACACAGGAGCTTAACGTGCCAAGAAACTGGATAAAATTCCTGCTCCTGAAGATCACTGAGGCACTGGCTGTGGTTTAACACCCAGCCCTGGCAGCTGGGTTCCCTGCAGCACAGCAGCACCCTCAGTGCTGGGGGGAAACTGCTGTTTTGGGTTGAACTTTCGATCAATTCTCTATTTCCCACGTTCAAAGGATGCCCGCTCTTGTCTCGCGCTCAGTTCCTGGGAACACACCCAAGTCTAGCCGGATGCTGGGAAGTGTCTGGGATGATCAGTGGGGTTGTGGCTATAGCCAGCTTGGTGCTGGATAACCAGATGAGCCAGTGAGTTATGGAACTGGAACCAGCTGGGGCTTTCCACTGCCATCAGCAAAGGGAGGTGCTGACCCCAACCTCCCCGAGTCACCCATCTGCAAAACAGGGTAAAAAGAGTGCTTGGAGAGTGAATATTGAAGGGTAAAGCTGAGAAGAGGATGATTTATCACCAGGATGGCCATCAGCACCAGCTTGGTGTTAGCACAGCAGCTTTTTATGGAGCTACAGTTTACAGTTCTGGGGGTTCCTCTTCCTTTGCTTTTTGAGCTGCTGAAGTGTTCCTGGAATGCTGAGCTATGCTGCACCTCTGGCAGGGACAGATGTGGCAGGATCACTGACTCTTTTGCTGACTTCTGCATGATATAAATAGAAATCTGCTAGAGCAGGCCCTGGAATGGAACCAGCAACAGATCCTAGAGCCAATGTTAGCACTCCAGTTTGAGGTTAGCTCGTCCCTGTAGGTGAAGGAGCTCCTACAAAGAGCATAAAATATGAATTATGTAGCACAGATATTTGTGTAAGGGAAAAAATGGTGTTTTCAGAAAGTTTATCTGGACTTTTGGAGTTCAAGAGAAGTTTATATGTCTGGCTCATAGTCCATAAATTTCAAAAGCAGGAAAAACCATGCTTTCTCCTTTTTTCAGTGTAATGAAGATATTCTCCTCTCTTTGGTATAATTGTATTGTCAAATGGAGGACTGCTCAAGTAATCAGCAGCATAATTAGGAAAGCCTCTTTACTCACTCTGTCTTCAGCTGAAATACAATCTTTATTTCTAATGCCCTTTGCAGCAGGGCAGTTTTCTTAAAGGAGAGGGAGGGGAAAAAATCCCAGCCTCTAATGAACAAGAGAGCCCAGGGAAGCTGATACTTTATATTTTTATAACTGTCTCAGAGGCAGCTTCAGCTTTCCATTTTTAGCAAATAGAAACCAGGTTATGAGACTTTGAAGATGTGTTGGATGAAACTGATCTTTTCTTTCCCTTCTCATCCCCTGTTTTATTCCTCCCTTGGGAATTGCAGATTCCTATGCTCTAGGACATCTTATTTATTAAGAGAAGTTAAACTGAGTAGATGGAGAAAAGCCTGCCTTGGAATGAAGCTGGCATGAGTGGCGGGGTTGGGAATGAGCAGACATGCTCTGAAGATTGTTTGATTCCCCCCACCAGGGATTTCTGCTACATTTTAGGGAGAATTTCTCAGCTTTAGCATGCCATGATTTATTTATTTCCAGACACTGTTAGCTCTGTTTTTCTGCATCTCAGATACACTTGGAGCTGTTGGTGAACGTGTGGGAGCAGGAGTTTAAAGGGAACAGGCAATTTTGGAGAGCAGGATGTTGCTAATGAAATGTGTTTCCAGTTTTGCATCCTGTGGAAGAGAAGTAGTGACAGAAACCAATCCATTCACCCCCCGCCCAGCAAGTTGTGCAAATCCCTGCCTGCCCTGGAGCCTGTGCACTTGGAGAAGTGCACAGCTTTAGTTTTTCTAAAAAGGGCAGCAGATTTTTGTTTCTACTTTCCTTGTGATCACTTTGACCTACAACTTCTCTTTTTTACATTTCAACAGCTGATAAGCTTTTGTCTCGCTTCTGCCCATCACCTCCTCTAATCTGCTTAAAATATATTGAATATATTCATGTGCTACACAAATGAAAAGCAGCAAGCCTTGTTGTGCTTTTTATAATATCCTGCATAGCGTTTTATTTAATAGCTCACCATAAACTTTCATTTTAGCCTTTCTTGATCAGGTAAAGCCAAATTCTTCTCTTCCTGGTCGTTTTTTATTTATTTTTTTTTTAAATTTTATTTCATCTTTCCATAATCTCTGTTGTGGGCACACAGGATGGGTGGGAATCCCTGGCTGGTTGTGCCAACATTGCAACTTGATCTTGTTTAGAAATTATATAGAATTTTATTTAGAAGAAGAACCATTTGATGAAAACATACACATTACTATAATGAATTTCAGTGTAGGACCTGTTGATTACAGCTGAGAAAGATGCTGAAAATCCTTCTTTGGAAGGAGGACGGCTGTGTTTTTATTTTGGCTAGAACAAAAAAAGATGTATTTTAGAATTTATGCAAATTTTTAAATGAAACTTTACTTTAAAATGTTATAAAGCCCTAAAATATTAAAATTAAGTTTTAATATAATTTTCATACAATTTTTATGCTATTGTCACATTGACATGTGCACTTAGAATAACTAGAAATCTTGCCTTATGTTTAGCCAGAAGAAATTAAAAATAGTTTTTGGTCAAAGGCAATTTTTGAATTAAGTCTCAGTTAAAACAAAGCCGTGTTTGTGGTTTTGCTCTTCCGCCTTTATACCGGTTGTGTTCAATGTTATGGTGTTGGGGTTTTTTGTTATACTTCCTCTTGAGCCCCTATTATTGATATTTCACATTTTTGTTCAAATCAAGATAATTTTACTTTGACAACTTCTGGAAAAATGAGAACAAATGTATTTTTAATCTATTATAACATTTGGTTTTAGTTTTTACCAAACATTTTGATGAAATAAAATGCAAATATGTAAAATGAAGGTTAATAAGTACTGATTATGTTCCATTATAAGATTATTTTTATACAGTGTAGGTAGTAAAAGATTTTTTTTCTTTTTTTTTTTTTTTTTAAACTGGGTTATTCCACTATAGGGAAATAAATAACAAACCAGGGAGTTAAAGTCCCTTAACAGAGGGAAGATGTCTCTTGTGCAGTCTTTATGGAGATCAGATACAGTCTGAAGAAGGTCAGATTTTACACACACTTCAGCACAATTTGGCAAGTCAGATACTGGAGTCATACCCCAGAATAAATTGAAATACCTAAAGAGATCCGAGATTTTCTGGAGGTGTGAAACATAATGATTCCTAAAGCATTGATTCTCTGCACATCAGTACAGGTAATTCACAGTGTTTTATCTGAAAAAAAAAAAAAAAATCTCATTTTCTCTACTAAGGTCCAAAAACCCAGCTTGTTCCTGGTGTCACATTAATGACATGACACAGGGAATGGCTTCCCAGTGCCAGAGGGCAGGGCTGGATGGGATATTGGGCAGGAATTGTTCCCTGGGAGGGTGGGCAGGCCCTGGCACAGGGTGCCCAGAGCAGCTGGGGCTGCCCCTGGATCCCTGGCAGTGCCCAAGGCCAGGCTGGACATTGGGGCTTGGAGCAGCCTGGGACAGTGGGAGGTGTCCCTGCCTAGGGCAGGGTGGACTGGGATGATCTCTGCCTCTTCCAACCCAAACCACCCTGGGACTGAAGGTGTGTTATCTCCAGGATTTGCCAGGGCCACTTTGCTGTGTGTCCATGGGAAGCACCTGTGATCCCCAGGGGAGGATGAGCACAGCTCCACCTGTGTGTCCCTGCCCCTCTCTGATCACTGCTGCTGGGTTCCAGTGCCAAACTCTTCCAGACCAGTTATTGGAATGAAATTCTTTCTTGCAGTGTTTCAGGTGGAATAGGGTTTTCTGAATAAAGGCAGCAATGCACTTGAGGGAGAATTTGAACTACAGGTTGTGTTGGTATTCGGTGCTCAACCATCTTTCATCCTTTATGGGAAATTTTCTCTCTTTCCAGTCTAAATGTGGATGTAACCAGGAAAATCTGTTTTCACTAGTTCTGTCCATTGTAAATTCCTGTATCTGCTCCCAAACAATGCCTTTAACAGACAAAGGAGCTGTGGAACACGGGTTAGCTTGGCACATGTGAATGTTTCTGGAAGCTGCAGCACCACCGGGAGAGATGGAAGTGGCAGTGCCCAGGCTGCAGCTCCATCCTGGATGTGGTGGGGTTGGATCCCTGTGGCAAAGTGTCCCAGGCCAGGGGCAAACCAGGGTACACCAAGTTTAGGTCATAATATCCTGAGGAACAGCTCTTGGCAGGACAGGGAAATGTTAAAATGTGTAAATCCTCCTCTGAGAGGAGCCAGTGTGGCAGCAGTAATTCTGGCTCAGGAGATTTGGCATCTTTAGCAACTCTTCCCTTGAGTGCTGTGGGCTTTAAAAAATAATTATAAGGCAGCTTTGATCTGTGCATCCTTAATGACTAAAGGATAGAAAAGATATCAAGCAATATTACTTGATTCACAAAACAGGGGAGATTTTCCTGTAGCTGAAGCTGGGTAACACGGAGAGATCTTTGTTTTTAACAGTAACAGCAGCAATTAATTTAAGCTGCTTATTGTGCTTCTGGTGTTATGCCCGCAAATGTAGCGGGAGGAATGTGTTATGCATTGAAAAGTGTTGCAGAAGCATCAGAAGGAGAGGAATCCTGAGGGGTTTGAAGCCTTCCTGGCCTGTTGCACACTTAAAGCACTTGTTGCAATGGGGTTGCCAGCCTGAACACACTTTCCAGACATGGAATGCTGGAAATGCTGCAGTGCACTTCCTGCTCTCAAACGTACCTCAGTAAAGTTGGCTTGAGATGTTTTGGCAGGATTGCTTTAACCTCAGAGAAGTTCTGGATTTGGCTTTCAAGGATGAAAGACACCAAAACATGGAAAGGTTTCAGAAAATGGTGAGGGCTTCTTATGTCCTTAATCAGCTGAATGCTGCCTGTGGTGATTAATGCTTTTGATTTTTGGCATTCCCCTTTTGTCCCTGTTCCTCATGGAATGAAAGGGAAGTGAGGGAAAAGAATATTTTTGAAAATCACTGCTCTATGTAGTTTTAGCCACTGTTTGAAAATTACTTTCTGAAAATTTTAAGTTATTTTACAAACTTTTATTTCCTAAGCTATGCTATTTAACCGTTAAGAAGTGTTGAAGCAAAGAATTCCTTGGAATGCAATAGCTTTGGAGTAGGCAGAAGATGAAAACATGAAGCATTTTCAGATTAAATTCTCTACTGATGGCTGCAAATATTTCTTTAATTTGTGTGTTTAAACCAGAATATTTTGATATTATTTGGTTGTGACATTGTTGCTTTTGCTTATGGCACCCGATAGTGATTAAAAAAAACCCTGTTTTTTTTCCTTAGTTTTCCTTTAAATCACCTAAGATAAGGGTTATTTAAATATAATCTGCCTTCTAAGTCATGTCTAAATGCAACCTGATGTATGTGTCTCAAGAGTGTGTGTAGCTCGTTAGTAGAAAGGGTTTGAAATCTTTGGTCCAACCACAGAACCTGTCCTGTTCCCTACCTCATCTGACACCCCGCCTCCTGCCACAGGTTAGAAACTCTGTATTAACAAAGATGGGTCCTGCCAGCTCAGAAATTCCTTTTACTCATTGTATTTCCTAATTGGTTTAATTTACATTTATGTTACTTTTCAATTTATGAAGTTCAGTTCTGTTTCCTTCCGTGGCTGTCCCTGGAAGGCTTTGGTGGAACTCCAGTAGCACTGGGTACAGAAGTGAGCACATGTGGGCAGCACAGGAAGGAAAGGAAAATGTGAATATAGTTGTAGTTGGAGGCTTAGTCTCACAAAAATAATTGCAGTGAGGTTGAGGGAGAGACTGTAAATATCCCAAAGTTCTTTATCCTGGTCTTGTCCTGTTTCTCAAACTCCTTTGCCTTGCTCCAACTCATGTCTCAGCCTCGCTAAAACAAACTTCCTTGTACATCAAACCCACAAACAGGAGTTAAGTCCTCTGTCCATGTTTCCTGCCTGAGGGTAGTGGCACCAAACATGATCTGCAAAATACATCAGCTTTTAACTCCATGGTAGGTCCATGAGATCATCCTGGGGAGAAGCCAGGGAATATCTGTGAAGTGTCAGGGATGTACTAACGAGCGAAAGAACATCAAGACGTGACAGAACTGCAATATGTGAACCTGAATTCCTCCTCCTTGGCTCGCGGATGACTCCAAGCTGACAGAAGTGTCATGACAAAAGCTTCCAAGGAGAAACCAGCACGAAGAGACAGCTCAGCTGCTGAGGAGCTGAAAGGGCAACTGATGCAAAGGACAGAGAATGGTCCTAACATAAGGATCTGGTAAATTCTCAAAATATTTTCATAATGTCTCCAGGCTCATTAACTGTCAAGTATAGTAAACAAGAGCTGTTGATTGCTGAGTATTTTCAAAATCTGTCCAGCTTGGTTTAGGTGCTCCAGTAAAGTCCTTTGAAAAGCCACTCCTGTCTGTGGGATCTAAAGAACCACCCATGGTTTACAGATGGGAAAAGGTGTCCCACTCACAGGAGCAAGGGCTGGCATGGCTCTTGTTGTTAATATGTCACTGGGTTTGCATGTGAGGAAGTCAAGGGAGAATGTTTCTTCTTTGTTTAAAAAAAGAAATTAAAAATTATGAAAAATATAGTCAAGTGAATCTGTGAGCGCTCTGAAAAACAAATGCTATCTTCTGTCACATTTCAGGGGAGCAATGGAAATGTGCTCCAATTTTAAATTGCCACCTTTCACAAGGATTAGTGTGAGACAAAAATGGCTCTTGTTTCTAGGAATTATAAAAGTTTTTACCCATTTAAAAGTAAGGAAACTGTAGGAATGGATGTTTTTCCAGCTGAGCTCAGAAGTCCTTGTTTTGCACAGCATTTCATGTGTGGTCCAGGTGGGACACACCTGCTGTGTGCAGGTTCGGGTTAGATCTGCATTTGTGGAATTTGCATTTGTGGAATTGAGGGCCTCAGCTGCAGCTGAATTCTCAGAAATGTCATGACTCACTGCAGAAAATCACATGGGTCGTTGCACTGCTGATGTACGTCTACCCAATGCTCCACTGCTATTTCCAGAAAGAAACAATTTATTGTATTTTACAACAGTATAGGAATAATTTTTTTTTTCTGGATAGCTCTTCCTTATATTTGACTTGGAGGCCTTCCGATGGGGTTCCAGCTCTTTGCTTTCCCTTTATGCTTTGAAATAGAAATGTTGCAATTATTTATTTCATTGTTCAAATTCTGGGATACTGGGCTGTGTAAATGGAATTTCAAAAGCTCAGCAATTACTGGGTTTATTTTCTCCTTTCAAAACATGCACACAAACCCCCAGGTGAGTCTGAAATGAAAGAGTTAACTTTCTCTGGAGCAGCAGCAGCAACTTGCAGAGAGTTGCTTCAGTAGCTCTGTGTTTTTTTGATGTAAACCCTTGTCCCAAACCACCTGTGTGTTGCATGAACAAGCCCAAACCTCCCGCCACGCTGGGGTAATGCTAAACAGAGCATAAAAACAATAATGTGGCTGATTTAAGAGTTAAAAATACACAAGAAAGGGCAAGCATCTCAAAGTAGCAGAGCATGGATAACTTTGAAGCAGTGATGGGAGGTCTGGATTGAGCCTGGAGTGGCTGAGAGCCATCAGGGAGGTGACAGTCGTGTCCACAGCTTGGAGGGTGCTGCCAAAACGCTGTTCTTCCTGCAAGTCCGCGAGCTCCCTGGAGGCTACCAGTTGTCTATCACTTCTTCCAGGACTTCGAAATAGTATTGTCACTTGTTCTGTAAACAAGCGGCAGAATCATTTTATCTGGCTCAGTGTGTGTCAAAACACACTCGAGGCTTCCCCAGAACACTTTCCAATGTCTAAAGAGCCTGTTGCTAAAATGGAGCAGTCTTGTGGTGCTTTAAGGACGCTTAAATGTTAAGCAGCTAATAAGGAAAAGAGAGATTGGAGCAGAATGTTAAAGGAAATAATGGAATTGTTTTTTCCATACCCCCCCATGCTACTGTTTGGTGTAGGGGTGTTGGTGAGGTTTGGTTTGCTTTAAATACCTGTTTTAGGAATACATCCCTTAGATAGGGGAACAATTATCAAATAAATTATGCCTTGGATGCATTTGTTAGAGGTGGAGAGGTATTTAAATCGATTGCTCTCTCTGTGGAAGTAAGAGAAGCTGAAGTTCAACCCAGTTGGGGTTGGATTGACTCTTCAGTGTCTTAATATGCCCCAGATCATTATTTTATTTCATTTCCAAGGAAGCTAAAGAACTAGAGGACAATAGAGAAAAATTTGGGTTTTTTGTTTTGCTTTGGGATTTCTTTCACACGCATTGATGTGAAACAAAGGTTGAAGATGGTTCTGTTTTACTTCATTTTGGCAGGAAAGATGAGATGATTGGTGGATTTTTTCTCCGTGTAGCATGACAAATACGGTCCTTGGCTGTTGAGTGTTATTTTCTGTTTAGTTACATCCCATATCATCACCCAGCTCATGCAGGAGTCCCCATCTTGCCTTCCTGGAGGAGATTGGCCCTTTGCGGTTGTCGCCCAGAAGTTCCATGTGCTTGCCCACCCTTCCTGATGTTCCTGCTGCAGGTCTGGAGTGTGTTGGCTACAGGAGCAATGGCAAAGGACACAGCTGCAAGAGATTGCAATAAAATGTGCTCTGCAAAGAAAAGAAAGGGGCAGAGCTGGCAGAATGTGTCTTGCTTGCATGGCACAGGGGGGTTGTACCTGGGCAACTTGTGGGCAATCTGTGGAGTGAGGGGTAGGAGCCTTCCAGCCTCACTGCTGGGCATGCTCAATTAATTCTTGGCTAACCATCTATAGTTTGTTGCTGGCTTTGTTTTCATCTCAGAAGGTTTTCTCTCAGCAAACATTTAATTTGTGCTGTCCACCACCCTTTGTGGCTGGGGAAGACATTAGAAATAATGACAGTGGCTTTTCAGGACACCACTTAAAATTTCCAGCAGCATGCTCAGATTTTAACCTTTAGATGTAGCTCTGTAATGATATGTCATCCCTAAAGAATGAAATGCTGTTTACTGAAAGTAGCAGAAACTTATTCTCAGCCTGAAAATTGTAATTAGTCCTCAAAGTAGCTGAACTTTCTGTGCAGAAATGTGGTCCAGCCTAATGCTCTGGTGGTGAGCAGGACAGCAGTGGTGGGAGGAATGGCATCCTTATAATCAAACTAAAACAACAAACAAACCAACCAAAACAAAAAAACCCCTGAACCTGCCTCATTAAGGATTTCTTAATTGAAAACAAGACTTGGTTATAGACACTTGAAAAGTTTCTTGTTGCTAATTGTTAGCTTCAGAACATGCTATGGCTCCCAAGTGGATTTTATTTTCAGGCAGAAAATGCAGAGTAAAGATGTTTTAATTGACCAATGAGTCAATAATAAAATAATTTTAAAATCTACTTCCTCAGTAGGAGCAACTTCTGGGTGTTTGAAGTCCCCTGCCTGTAATCAATCCAGCTTCTATAAACTGTCAGCACAGTTTTAAGCTGTTCTCAAGTTCCTGTAGGGGATTTTTTTTTAGGGAAAATAGGTTTTAAACACCGGTTTCTTCCCACTATGGGCTTCATCTTGAAGCAAATTAAACAAAAGATACTGGAATAATTACCTCCTCACTTAATTTCACAATAGAATCCTTTCTTTTTCTAGGAACCTGTCTTACATCCCTTTGTGTTGTGTTCCTTGCTGTGGAACGTCAGCATGTTCTTAACAAACTGGAGTGTGTGCTTCAAACCTCTCCCATTCTTAAAGCAAGAGGATTTCGCCTTTGACTGCCTGGAAATGGCATCCTTGGGGCAGAATAAATATTGTGGATTCCTTTGTTTACATGTGGGAAGTGATTTTGCAATTAATATGTGGGGGGGAGCCCTTATGAACCTCTTCTTACCATGAAACAACTTCCTTGTGCCCTCAGACCAGTCTGTGCGCTGCAATCTCGAATACACCGCCATGTAATAAAGTTGTAAATGTAAAATTTAATCTTTAGAGCGCAGAAAAGCTTTACTAAAATCTTTAACTCTAGATTTATAGAAGATAATAAATTTACTGTACACTTAGGCTATGTTTTTAGACTTGAACAACAGCTGCCTCTTGCTACTCTGTGAAATTTCTCATTTTCAAGTCTCTCTAATACTTGTTTTACTCTTGGTAGATCCGATAATCAGATGATGGACTAACAGGATGTGTGTTTAGGTTCCACTGGGGCCGTGCAGCACTGGCAGGATAATTAGCACATCCAGAGTCCTCATGGTTTCAGTCAGTGCTTCACATGTAAATAAAGTCTGACTTTGGTGTGCCCTGACACTGGCTCCTGTAAGAAATGAGAAGTTATTGATCTTGTTTACCACAGTGAGAGGAGAGGCCTGCACTTCTGTGCAAAATGCTGCTGGCTGCCAAGGCTGCTGGATAAAGCAGGATTAAGTGTATATATCTAGGAGCCACTGGTATAGCCAGGAGTTATTAGGGAGATAACAGTTGAATGGTGTTAACTTTAAAAGGGTAAAGTCTTTATCCCCTAACTGGCTGGGCTCTGTTTGCTTCGAGGAAAATCATTATATTGACTTTTTTTGGGGGGAAAAAAAGATAGGTAGAAAATTTGGATTTATGTAGCAGTCTTTTCAGCATTTCAGCTTCTCAGAGCAGTGTGTTAAATTTTTCACCCCCTTTCAGGGGTGGGAATAAGCAGATGCAGATACTTCCTGCACCCTCTTGACGTGCTCATCTGAAGAACGACACTACAGGAGAATTAAAAACTGGGGAAGGACTGAACAAGGGGAGTGAAACCAGCCAGTGTGTGATAACCTATCCTGAACTTCATTCCAGTGCCTGAAGGAGCCTGCAGGGAAGATGGAGAGAAACTTTTTTAAGGGCCTGTAGTGACAGGACAAGGGGGAATGGCTTCACACAGACAAGAGAGTATGTTTAGATTGGATATTTGGGAGATACTGCTCCCTGGGAGGGTGGGCAGGCCCTGGCACAGGGTGCCCAGAGCAGCTGGGGCTGCCCCTGGATCCCTGGCAGTGCCCAAGGCCAGGCTGGACACTGGGGCTTAGAGCAGCCTGGGACAGTGGAAGGTGTCCCTGCCCATGGGCTCCCCCTGTTTAGCAGTGGATTATTTAGATTTATTATTCCTTTACAACTGATAATTTTCTTCTCCCTTGAAGCAAGAGGCCTGTCTGAAGGGACTGGATGAGTTTTTTTCATTAAATATATCCTGATTATTTCAGAAATGATTTGAAGGTGCATTGATCCTGAAATATTTGTTCAGTGCCTCATGTTCCCTTCATAGTGACCTCCCAGTGTTCCCTGATGCACAGAAGTTTTCCTACAGGGATGGTGCCCCCTTGCCAAGAGGAAGAACATGATTTGTTATCAGAAGATCCTCAGAGGTTGCCTTAAAGTATTTCAGAATTGATGGATTGACTTTCATGTACATTTGCTTGATTTTACTGCTGGTACCACAGTTTTAAAGTAATGCCTTTAGTTATAGACAGCAGGTACAAATATCAATTCTCAGTCTCACTCGCATCTCTGAATTGTCAGAATTGTGGTCCCCTTGTGTCAGAAGCAGTTATTCAATTAAATGTTTCTCAGAAAGTGCTTGGGCTCCCTTCCAAGGCTTCTCCTCAGTGTGCAGTGGGAAGAGAAACCTTCTGGTGAGTAGGAAGTCAACCTGCTGCTGACTTCAGCTCTCTTTTCAGTCTCGGGTAAAAGAGCTTCCTTCCCCTTTATCTATGCTGAATATCACGTTGCTTCTGTTGTAGTGTCATTGAATACCACGTTACTTCTGTGTGTTTTTCCAAGGATTACCTGGACTTTCTCCATGGTTTACAGGTGGCTGCCCCATGGTGCATCCAACCCTCACTGAAAGTCAATGTCGTTCCTTCTACTTTGGCAGTTTCAGTGGAGGTTTGTAGAAAAGTTTCTGGGTTTGATATATTCTGAAAAATCAAGAATGTTATGGTAATAGTTCTGAAGTGTTTTATAATGGCCAGAAATAGACTTTATAGATCTAATTTACACAGGTCAATGCAATTAGACAGCAGTGGTGTGTTATACAGTAAATTATATGGGCTATAATTTATGGCTGCAAATGTAAGGCAGGATACCTAATGTAGAGTAAGGCAAATTGCTGCTCAAACATCTCCAACACAGGCAAACTGTGTTTTACTGAAGGTGGTGAAACCAGGAGGGGTTAGAATAAAGTCATCATGGGATGTGAACAGGAAACTCCACCCAATGGAGGGATGATTGGCAGTGCAAAGGGTTTCTGTTTGCTGCCGAGTAGAATGAGAGTTCTAAGAGTCCTTTATCAACTTTTCTTCAAAACATGGAAAACTAATTTAATCTTGAGTATGAAAATTTCATAGCTACTGACTCCAGTTAGAAACTGCAGGGGTTGAACAAGCAATACCTCAGCACCTGGCTGAGCATCCTCATGGCATCGGCAGCTGTGTCAGGCAGAGGTGAGGAGGCAGCAGGTTGTCATCTGTGTCTTCTGCAAATGAAATGGTCGATATTGGATCCTGAAAGTCTATGAAGATGAAAGGGCTTATTGTCATGTTCTTAAAAAATTCAGCCTTTGGAGAAAATGGGTTACTAATTACTGCAGTAATATGCAGTATTCTGTTGTTAGCTGAGCCTGATAATAACTTCATAAGTTAAAAATGACAGGTGTTTAAAATGTTTTCATAGTAAAAAATCCCAAATTAACTGTAGCTATAAAAGCCATATGCTTCAAAATTTTAAACTGCTCTGTTGCCTCTTGAGAGTGAAATCTGTGTGGATCAGTCACGACCCACATGAAACTTTCATTTCTATTTGGTGGGCTGATTAAATCCCCCATTGCACCCACCAACACAAGCCTGGAGAATGACACCAGGTCTTTAACTTTCTTTCAGTAACACTCTCTATTAGGACTTATCTTTGCATAAAAGATTTCACGTGACAACTTCAGATGGCACAAATGGTAGAGCCAGGCCATCAGGAGGATGGATTATTGGTTGTTATTTGAAGCTCAAATAATATGTACTTATTGGCACATATGTTCAACAAGATTTAGCAAAGGCTGGGAAATCTAAATGCCATAAAGCAGCCAAAATACAGCTGTTCCCACTGTGCACTGAAGTGGAGTCTTCAGTGGTGGCAGAAACACCCTGGTTTTGGTGGTGATGGGTGACAAGACACAGGGATCATTGGTAAGGTGAGGTGTTGCCACTGCCTGGAGGCCAGCTTTGCCCCATTTGCAGTCTGTTGTATAAAATCTGTTTTCTATCCAAGGGATAAAGTGGCTCTCCCGGAGCCTGTAAGGCTGCGAGAGCTGGCATTGTTCAGCCTGCAGAGGAGAAGCTTTGGGGTGAGCTCAGTGTGGCCTTGCAGGGCCTGAAGGAGCTGCAGGAAAGCTGGAGAGAGACAATTGCCAAGGGCTGCAGGGACAGGACACAGGGAATGGCTGCCCAGTGCCAGAGGGCAGGGCTGGATGGGATATTGGGCAGGAATTGTTCCCTGGGAGGGTGGGCAGGCCCTGGCACAGGGTGCCCAGAGCAGCTGGGGCTGCCCCTGGATCCCTGGCAGTGCCCAAGGCCAGGCTGGACATTGGGGCTTGGAGCAGCCTGGGACAGTGGAAGGTGTCCCTGCCCATGGCAGGGGTGGCACTGGATGGGCTTTAAGGTCCCTCCCAACCCAAACTGTTCTGGGGTTGTACGAAATGTATCTTCTGTCTGACAGATTGTAGGTTACGGACGGTGATGAGAGATCTCTATAGGCAGATCTTGGGGCATGCGGTTTATTGCAAAGGGCGTGGGTATAGGGGCACTGCTTAGAGCTGCAGCTGGCAGCTCTGAGCAGGCCCAAGAGAGCAAGAGAGTAAGCGGGTAAGTAAGGAGAGAGAGAGAGAGTGTAAGAGGGTGAAGAAGAGTAAGAGAGGAGTGGAATGGAATGGAATAGAATAGACTGCTGAAGTCCTGGTTACAATACAATAAATCATCTTCTGTACTGAATATTCTAATTGTCACTAACCAATCTAATACAAGATACAAATCCTATAGCATTTACATACAGCCTATAAGAGTTCTTATATTACCATAGAGTGTTACACTTTAACTCCTAAAAACTACTCTTTGGACCCCTTCTGCTGAGCTAGTAGGGTCTGCTCTGACCCTTGGACCTGCCTGCAAGCAGAGGGTATTGTTCAATCAAGAGGGGGTTACATTCAGTGGCCATACCATTGTTTTCCAGTTGTTCAGTAACTAAGACTTGGTATTTCAAAAGTGGCTTTCATTTCGATGTCGCCTGTAGTTTTCATATTCCCAAACTCTTTTGTCAGGCAATCATATTTATGAGACTTTCCTGTTTCATCTTCCCCAACAACAAATAACAGGGCTCTCCCTTGATTTTTTTTTTTTTTAGGTGTTTTCAGGGTTGTTTCTTGTTTTCCTCCTCGCTGCTGAGCAGTGTCCCTGCTCTGTGGTGGGGTTGTTGTGGCACTGGCAGTGTCTGACATGGCACAGCCCCGTTCCCTCCTCGCAGAGGTCCCTGCAGCCCCCGGGAGACACCTGGGAACAGACACCCAGCACAGTCTGGGGGGGTGGGGATTTGGTGCTGAGCTGCTCTGTAGCCTGCTAGTGACTGTGAAGTGGCATCATGGTTTTCTGGGCTTCTAAAGGTGGTGTTCATACCTGTAGATAAGGGCACTGCTGACCTTCCTTGATGTATGCTAAAGGCCCCACACATTCTACACAAACTTTTAGATATTGCAACAGACGGGAACATCAGGTCAGCTGTGTGCAAGTTAGTTTTGCTGGGTTTTTTTTTCTTAGCAAGTTGTTCAGTAACACAAATTCAAAGGTTCTTCCTTATGTTTATCAATCTTTCCTTTCCATGCAAACCCCTCTGAGCTCATCCCCTCTCCCTTCTGTGCCAGTTTCGCTCCCTGGGCTCAGAGGGGCCGAGTGACAGCCGGGCACTGAAGGAAATTGGAATGGCAGGGCTTGTCTGTCTCTGTTCTGGGCTCATCCCTCCTGCAGCCCAGCTTTTCTGGTTGGCTGGCTTTCTCTATCTTATCTCCCTACGTTCTGCATGCAATATGCTGCACGTTTGCCAGACAGCCCAGGGTACTCCACCGCTGTGTAACTGTGCTTGACATTTAATTTAAAATCAAAGATACCAGTCTGTAATAGTTTGTTAAGCTGTGCCTCAGTCCCAAGCAATGTAAGTCACCTGATTTTCAGTGCAAGAGGCAATTCACTGCTCTGGCTGTATTTTCAGGATGATTCCGCCTTGGAATAGGAATTCAGAAAGGTTAGGTGCCATTCTCTGTCACCCAAACTCAAACTGAAGGCCCATAATTTATGAGTTGTCAGCACAAAACTAATTTAACTTCAAATATTTTCATTTCTTGCTGGCCTGTAGGCTCTGAAAAAAAGCAAATGTGTGAATAAACCTGGAATTCTCTATTATTCTGTAATTGTGTGGAGAGGAGATTCGTGTGTGAATAATTATTTGCGTGGCCTTATATTTTCTAAAGGGAACAAGGAAGCAAGGTGAAAACAATGAAATCTATGTTTATACCAAATAATTGGTTTTTTAAGCATAAACTAAGGGCTGGGTCTTGCAATGCTCATTTTGGTTACTGGCTGGAATATTTGTTGGGAATGAAGCCTTTTGTGTCGTTTGTTTGGGTTTCTTTAGTGAAATAGAAGAGCCAAAAAAAGTCTCAATTCCATGAAAAATGTGGTTGCATCAAACACACCTACAAACTTGTCAGTGTTTTTGTAGCCAAATGTCTACATACATAATATAGGATATTGCATGCTCACAGTTCAGTCGTTCCTGAACAGACAAAATCCTGAGGAATTTCTTGTTCTCCACAGTGGAGCACTTTGCCTGCAGTGATTTTGTCACTGATCCCTGTGTAAGTTCCACTGTGACCCCAAGAAACCTTTCTGGCACGTGCGTCACCCAAAGCTAAGAAACATGCACGTGAAGTTTTGGTTCTGTCAGTGCCGTGCTGAATGTGAGAGGCAAGCTGGGAGAAGATCTCCAGGTGTATCTGGGATAACAAATCATAAAACTGTTTCCAGGTTTCATGACTTGAAACATTCTCTGTGACAACACCTAATCCAAACCACAGGACTGGTGCATCCACATGTCCTGTTGCACGGGTGTATGTGAGAGGAGGTTTGAAAGCATCCGGGGCATCACAAAGTTGTACCTTAAAGAGAAAATAGATATCTACATGATACGTGACCTGGTGGGATCTGAATAAGAACTGAGGAGAGCTGTACTGCTGACCATAATGTAGACAAATCCAGCTGCTTCCTTCCTCCCTCTGCAGGTGACATTGCCAGCAGGGACAGTCAGCGTGCTCTGCCTGCAACAGGGACTCTTGGGGATACAGCAGCACTGAGGACATTTTTCTGGGAATCATAGAATTGCTTAGGTTGGAAAAGGACTTTAAGATCTTAAATTAACACACCACTGCCAAGTGCACCCCCTAAACCATGTCCCCGAGTGCCACATCCACATGACTTTTAAATAGCTGCAGGGATGGCCACTCCAAACCTCCC
>NW_008238440.1:2735995-2759071 GCF_000691975.1 Corvus brachyrhynchos | reverse complement strand
CCCCCCTGAGCCTCCTTTGCTCCAGCCTGAGCCCCTTTCCCAGCTCCCTCAGCCGCTCCTGGGGCTCCAGCCCCTTCCCAGCTCCCTTCCCTGCCCTGGACACGCTCCAGCCCCTCCGGGTCTCTCTGGCCATGAGGGCCCAGAACTGGACACGGCCCTCGAGGTCCCTCAGCAGTGCCAGCACAGGGGATGGGCACTGCCCTGGTCCTGCTGCCACCCCAGGGCTGGAACAGCTCAGGTGCCATTGGCCTCTTGCCCACCTGGGCTCATGTCCAGCCATTGTCACCAGCACCCCCAGGTCCTTTTCCTCTGGGCGTCTTCCCAGCCCCTCTGCCCCAGCCTGGAGCAATTCAGGGGGCTCCTTGTTGAAGAATGTCCAGCTTCCCTGGAAGGCTGTCCCAGTAGTTGCGCATTTATTGTTAATTGTGAAGCAATTTATACATTCTGGTAGTATGTCAGAGAGGTCTCAGCCCCTGGGTGCTTTAAACCAGAACCTATATTTTAGAAGTAGTGTTTGTTTTGGAACCAGGGACCTGGTAAATCTTAAAGCGTGTACCATTTGCAAACCTTGCTGGAGTGAGTGAAGCCTAATTTCGCATATTTCAGGTTCTCTGGCACTGATGTGAGTGATACATTCTGCCTTGAAGATGACTAATAGCAATTAAGAGCCAGAAGATGTAATTATGGCCCTCTGTGAGGGGGCAGGCACTTTTGAAGCTGTTGCAATTGAAACACTGAACCAGTGACTCAAGTGTAAACTGGGACATTTTTAAGGCCGTAGTGTTTAATGTTAGGAGTATCTGTAGTGCTTTAGGGATATGTGTTGCTCTCCTCAGAGGTCAGCACGTGCCACATGATGCAGTGAATTTTGGTGAAGGGCAAGGTGTTTCTGGAAGGATGGTTTTGGGCTGAAGTGAGTAAACAATGATTTCTGTAAGGTGTATTGCACTGGGGATAACTGTTTGGATTTGGGGACCGAGGAGGAGCCTTTAGGTTTCACTAAGGTTGTTTTTCTCCTTCCCCTGAAACAGGCACAGTATAAAATGGTTGGATGACGCCTCTTTGGGTTTTGTGTTCAGTGGTATTTGTGGTTTGGGGTGTTTTACCCATCTCTGCCCAGGAATTGTTGGGACATGCTGATGGCAGCTGCCCAGGATTTTGAGAAGCTTTGTCCTATGGGTTATAGGGCTGCAGCAGAACCTCAGATTGCCCTGGAGAGGTCTGTGCCCCCACTGGGGAAATGTGCCTGACCTAAAACTTGAATAGAAGCATAATGGATGAGCAATGTTCTTTTTGCTACCTCAGCTGGCTGTCCGGGCCAAAATTACCTGTAATGTGTATTTTCAAAATTTTTGGGGGTGTTTTTTTGGTTTTTGGGGTATTTTAATGGGGATTTTTTTGTTTGGTTTTGTTTACTTTGGGGTTTTTTTTGTAGGTTGTTTTGTTTTGTTTTTTGGTTGGTGGTTTGGGGGGTTTTGGTTTTTGTCTGTTTTTTGGGGGGGTTTTTTGGTTTTTGGTTGTTTGTTTGGTTTTTTCTCTTGGAAGAGGAGTATTTTGTTAGAAATCCAGAAATCTGCTTGCTTCCTGAATGATGAGATCCAATAAGAAAAACTGGAGCTCTGCTGAGCATTTCCAGAAGTTCTTGTTGTACTCTACCCTGCTTAGAGGCTTTATTACAAACCCAATTTTTGGTTTGCCAGAAATTATGTAGCGGTCTTAGCTTTGGTGGGAAGCCATTTAAAACTAATCTTATATCTGTGTCAGTTTGAAATATGAGGAAATATCTGGGTGAGAAATTGTGGAAGCTGGAAGTTCAAGATGCTGGGGGAAAAAAGAGACTGAAACTTCACACAGGAACATCTCTTCAAAGAGCTCATTTCAAGCTTGTGATGGGTGGGGTCTTCAAAAAATGGTATTTAAGTAATTTGACATGAACTTGGGGAGATAGTACTAAAAAATCCCGATTTTAGGTTTAAAGGTCAAACATACTGCATTAAACCAAGGAAACTAATTTATATGAGAACAGATGAAATATCTCCTTCCAGCTTTCTAGAACAGGCCACTAAATATTTTTTAATTGTGACTGGTCAATAGTTACTTAATCTGATTAATCACTGCCAACCTTTAACAGCTTCCTGCTAATGAATGGAGGCTGTTAATGCTCATTTCTCTCCCTGCTCTTGCCCTGCCTTGCTCCCTAAGAGTGACTTCTTTTGTACTGCAATAGGAAACCTTCAGAGACTTTCAGGAAATTATTGCTGACAGCCAAGCTCATGCTTACAGTAACAAAGTGATCTCATGGCCATGCATGGAAGAAATAATGTTATTTTTTGTAGCAATTAACTTACAACTGTGGTGATTTATTGAAAATCACTATGAACAAACCTGCCCAGGATATTTGCTTCAGTTGAGATCATAATCCTCATTTTCTCCTGAATCAACAGATCAAACTCTTTCAATCCCTCCTGTTCTTGATGAAGCTGTTTCTCCTCCTACTCTGCCTCCCCTCCCCACTTCTGCATTAGTGACTTTTGTCCTTTTTCTCCTCTCAAAAGGACAGTGGCAAAAATTTTTTTGCTACTTCAGGAGGTGTGGAAGGACAGAAGCTCCAGGTTGTCAATATCCAACAGAGCCAATGGCTGCAAAACACCTCGTTTCTGTTAATGAAAACATCCAGTTTCGGTTTTAGAGGGCTTTGAAAGTGTGGCTCTGACATCAGCTGTGCTATTTCTGACCTCAGGATACTCAAGGGTTCCTCAGAAGATTTTCCTGTTGCCAACTTTGAATTATTTCAGGCTGTGCTGACTTGAGGCTGGTGCAATGCATTGATATGTATGTATATTGAATTAATATTTTTGTTATTTCCTGAGAATTCTCTTGCATTTTCTTAAATGAATACTTCAGAATTCCACAAGAGTATATAAAAAAAAGTTTCTTACACCAGTGACTGCTCTATTTGTTGGCACGCAAAGCGAGCCAGAAGATTCAACTGCTGTGTGCAGAATGTTAGCTACATTATGAAGTACTAAAAAACAAGTTTATTTCCTGGCTGTTCTTCCACTTGGAAGTGCTGGTGGACACTCAGGCTTAATTGGAACTGGAAAGCATCTTGCAAATTGGGTTTTGGGTGTAATTTGGTTGTTAAGTAAAGCTTGCCAAATTATTTTGTTGCATTCATGCTAAAATCTGGTGGTTTAGAATGGGTTGGGTTGACTAAGTAAAAAAGTGTCTTAAAAAAACCCCAACAACCCAAACACAACCAAAACTCAACATTTGGTTGTTTTAGGGCAAAATTGCCTAAGTGAGAGGCTTTTAGTGCTGCTGTCCTGAAGGATCCCAGCACAGAGCCAAAGTGGGGCATTTCCTCTCCCCCCCAGCACTGGTGCATGAGTGCCACAATTATCGTTTGGCAAGAAAAATTTGGTAACACTTCTTCAGCTGCCTGTTTCCTCTTTGGTAATTCTTGTTAGAACTTCTGGAGACAAAGAATTAATTTTTTTTGTAATCTGTTTTCTAGGAGCTTTAGAAAGTGAGAGAATTGTTTGCATTAAGAAGGAACATTATATCTCACTAAATGAAGACAGCAACAAAGCTGTTTTTGAGAGGGTAATAGCCTGTTGATACACACTATTTTGGGGGTAGATCTTCCACGATGGGAGCTTTTTTCAAAGGGCTGCTCCTGTCCCAACAATGTGGAAATCTTCAAAAGCTCTCCTTCATCAATATGCAAATCTTCAAAAGGGGAATTACACAATAACAGGAAAACTCTCAAAGGGAAAGCAGTTACCCAAAGATGTAAAAAGCTTTGTCAGGGACAGCTCCTCCAAAGTGGAAATCCTCCTCAAAGTGGAAATCACCTCAAGCAATGCAAATTCTCTCTGAGTGGGAAAGCACCGAGAATGCCTCCGTGTGTAATCTTTAAAGTGGCAGGAAGTGTTCTCTTGAAAATGTTTTAAATGACATATTTCAGAATTGGTGCTGTATGTACAGTCCCACTACTGTGGGATACCTTGAAGGTGGTGTAGCTTTTGAGTTTACCAGAGGAGTTTTGGTTATGTCTCTATCACATGGAGATTAGGCTGTAAACCAGCACTTTGAGATAAGTGGGTTTTATTAAGCTCTTAATGGGGAATTATGAACTGCTGGATGTGGTTCATTAAGCAGCTATTTGTAATCTTTTATATTTGCAGAAGATATATTATTTATGTTTATTTTGAATCAAAAAGTCCAACTTTGCTAGGACCAGAAGTCTTGCTGGTATGACAACAAAAGGGACAACTATGGAGGGAATTTTTGTCTCCTTCTTGTCCCGAATGTTTGGTGATGGGATGCCCAGAGATCAGAGTGTCCTGAGAGACAGGGAGGAACCACTGGCTGTCAGGCATCTTATTCTGTGTATCTTTGCATCCTACAGCTTTTTCATTTCCTAAAGATCAAGATGTGTTCTAATAGCAGTAATCCAAGGCTTGTTCTGTAGTTTTTGTGCAACTGAACTGCAGTAATTTTTTTTTTTCTGGAAAAGCAGCACAACACTCATCCTTACTTGAGCCACGTGTTCAGTACTCAGCCTCTTTTGAAGATTTTAAGTCCCAGACCTTAAAGGAACTAAAGGGGTCATGCTCTGATATTGGGGTGTGCTCTGTCAGCACCCAAGTACCCAAGGTGGTATCAGGTGTTGACTGCGAGTTTGTCAGAAGAAAATCAGCATGTTGTCCCAAATAAAAGGAAGCTATTTTAAACCAATTCTGTCTCAAACAGGCAATCCTGAGAGCCACAAGAAATCTGTTTTAGTAGCTGTCAGCTCCTGAATTCTGGAGCCCCGTTTGCTGTGCCTGCCCTGAAAGCCTTGTGCTGTTGCTGAGCTGTGGGCAGGGAAATGGCAATTCTAGCACACGGTGTAAATAGCCCAGCTGAGCAAGTACAACTTGCAGGGAAAGTTGTATTTATGTAACTGGCTCTTTGCTCACTTGTTGAACCTGGTTAATCGTATTTTCAGAGAACAGCACAAGCCTCTCTATATACGATGACTGCAACATATACCCTGTATTTCAGTTTGATTTTGAAATATCACCCAGATGATTTGTGTTTGCTCTGAAAGCTATGCTGAAAGAATATAAAGGAAGTCATTATTCTAGTTCTGTTTAAGCTGGAGATTTATTCCATTTCCATAAACCTAAGACGACAGCCTCTTTTCAAGATAATTCACATACTGTGCCTTGCAAGCTTCCTGCTTATGATAGCTGAAAGGGAAACAGTTAGAAAAAGAAAAGAAAAAGCAAATCTTTTTCATTCAGTATGTAGATTTTCCCCCAAATAGCTGGAAGGTGATGCTGCTCTCAAATGATGTCTTAGGTTTTGGGGTTTGCTGCCATGAAGTGAAATATAAACATTTGCAATTAAGTAATTAATAATGAGGTGTAATAGTCTATTTTAAGTAGCAGTTATTTTATATCATAGCATTGATATGTTGAGTGCGCATCCTGTGCAAGTGTGATTTTATTATTTTAGAAAGCAGTTTATGGATTCTGTGTGTGGAAGGTGACCTGGAGGTTAACAACTTTTACAGTTCCCTATTAAAAACTAGAGCTGGCTTGTGTTAAAGGCAGGGGCTGTCATTCTGCCCAGGAAATGTGGGCTTTGTTGGTGGGAAAAGACAGAAATAGACCCTGCTCTGTACCGCACTCCTGACGTATTTTACCTCTACCTGGCAAATTTCTCCTGTTTGCATAAACGCAGTTATTGTGGTCATTATATAAAAACATGATCCACACAAACACAGAGCACTTTCTGAAATGGGTTCAGAAGTGTGGTAGATGTCTGGGGGAGAAAAGCTGGCAGCTTACAGCAGATGGATATTCTCTGTCAGGATATAATATTTGTGAGGTACAAACACTAATGTTGTTTTGCTCTGAAAAAAGGCAAAATAAAAATCCTGTGGCACTGCATTGACAGTGCAGCATGTAGGTGGACATCCCAGTGCTAATTGCTGGCAGATAATGAAGGCAGTCCCTTGGTGACCTTAGTCCCAAAAGTAGGCATGGAAAATGGTAATGAAGCTGGTAGGAGCAGAAGAGCTTCACAAGGTGTTGCTGAATGCACACAATTCTCAGCAAAAGAGCTTCTAATAAAATGATTCTTTGTTCTTGAGAACTTGTACAACCTCTGCCCATAGCTCAAGGTCACTTTGGGCAGTGTGGCTCCAGTCTGATACTCCCAGGCAGAGGAGGCAAGGAGCCCATTCACTGGCAGAGCCTCAGGAGCAGGGGTAGCAATGTCCCTCCTTCCAAAATACTGTGGATTGGGTAACTTTCACTAACTGCTGAGGTGTTTATCTTGTGGGGTTCAGGAGAGGACTGGAAGGTGAGGGGTGGAGGAGGGCTGACACAGATATTCTAGGAGGTAAAAGGGCTCTTGTTTTTCTTTGATTTATGAGATAAATACCTTAAGTAAATTCTAAGATTTTCCCTTTCTTTGTCAATACAGATATGTTGCAGCGAGGTTAAAAAGAACACAAAACATCCAGGTTTCCAAGCTGAGAGAAATTGGACTTTATAACACCTAAGCATACTTACTTAAATGACTTTTTATTAAAAAAAAAAAAAAAAAAAAAAATCTCTCCAGTCCCAACGCCATGAGAGGCATTAATTTGGCTTCCCACTGGATCTTCCACTCGGGGCTGTTGTTGTGGAAAAGACTGGTTGAAGTGTAGAACTGTCAGAATCGGGGGGTACCAGTTCCAATGCTGGTTTTTCATCTTACTGAGTATTTTTTCATGTGTTCCTCTCAGCAGCAGTGACAAGCTGTTTAGAGATGTTATTTTTATATGAAAAAATAAACGTGAACTGTTTCTGTCTTATTTTTGAAAATTGTTTCAAAGTGCTTTGCGTGTGCTCTGCAGTGCACAAGTGGTGTGAGGGGAAGTTCTCCACTTCAGGGTGAAAATAGACCCTTTTGTGTCCATGTATCAGACCTGTTATGCGTGTCAGAGTTGTCTGGCTAATTGAGATATGATGTGCTTAAAATATCTTCCCTGCATGTGGGGAAAACATGCTAATTTTCTTCTGACAAACTCTCAGTCAACACCTGCCAGGTCATAACATTTTCTTTTATTTGCCTGAGTAAAAGTGATGGGGCTCTGATAGCCATAGGATCACAGGTGCACACACATCAGACACAGGAGTAGTTCTAAATTATGTCTTAAAACAAATATTCTCCCCCAGCCTGGGCCAGGGCTCTCAGGGATGTGTGCATGAAGTGGATTTTCTGTGCAGCAAGTTACACGTTATTGAGTCTTCCTTGTGCAGAGGTGACCAGAATATGTGACAAAAAATGTCCCTGGATATTCTGGGTGCAGCCCTGCCTTGGAGAGCCTTAGAGCAGCAGGTGACCCAGCTCCACTTGTAGGTTCCAACCCAGGTTTGCAGAGGAGTTGGAATTCCAGCTGGAATTAGTTTCCTGGTAACTGCTTGGCTTGGAAGAAGGGAGTGAGCCCAGCCTGGTGGGTGTTTTGGGGTCTCAGTGCACTGTCAGTAACACACAGCACGCCTAGTGCTGAGTTTTGGGGTGTAATTGGCTTTTTGGCCACTCACTCGCTTCTGCGTGGTGAGAAATAGCTCCTCACTCCCTACTCTCCAAAGCCTGAGCCTCCAACCTCAGCTTGAGCTCTGATTTCTGTTTGGAGATGGGAATGATTTGGAATCCTCCGCTAGGGTGCAGCTGGGCCAGTTGGTGCTTCTCAGTTTCCCTTCCCCTTCCTGCTCTGCTCTGAGATCTCATCTCTGTGCAAGGGAGGAATTTGCTGCAATGCTCAGTGGATAAGAGGCTGGAGAGTTTTTGATCTGGAAATACATTTGTTTGCTGTTCAGGGCTCAGCCAAGTGCCAGTGTTGGATTTAAGGCTTGCAGTGACTCTCTCATCCTTCCAGTCTGTCTTTAGCACCCTCAGACACGCTCCCAGTAGGGCTGATCTGAGGCCCTACAAGGATGATCAAAAGTGTTTGAAAACTACCTTTGAGTAAACAATAAATGCAGGTTATATTCACAGTGAGTCATAAAACATTACTGATACAAATACTAATGTTTAGGAAATGGGTTTGAAAGCAAATGAATAAAATGCTTTCCACTTAAGCATTGTTTATTTATTTTTCTTCTGTGTAAGCCATTATTTGTTCTGTATTTAGTGTAGAATTTTCTTTGAGGGGACTAATTTAACATGAATCTTAGTCGCTGGAGTATCTCATTAACGGGTGTCTGCAGAAATGTCAGATATTTTGAATGGTCTAATAACATTTATAGAATGTAAATGTGGTGCATTTTTAAAGTCTGTCAAGGAAATCCTTAAATACCTAAGGTACTGCATTCCATGCCTTGGAAAAGGATCTTCTCTAATGTATGTGTCTGCACATGAATGTTGTCTCTAAATAGATAAATAAAATTTGGGCTCTAGGCAGGAATTTTGAACCACTGCTTCTGAGGTGGGTGATTTTGGGGTTTGGTTTTTCTTTTATTAAAATTAGTGTTTCATACAAGTTTGAATAAAAACTTTGTAGAAATTCTCCAAAGAGAGAACAATCAAAAAAGGGGAAAAAATGTGCATGTAGGTGATGTTCTTTTCCCTCAAAGATCTGCATTTCACCAGCACCTGCGCAGTAAAAATCATCTTTAGATTTTAAACCTGAGCGTGTTTCCCCTTGGTGTTTCAACACCACGGTGTTAAATCTGATTGCTGCTTATCCAAAGTGTTTTAAAATGCTGAATGTCCCAGTAAATAAGGAACCTACTAATGAGACATTATAACTACAATTTTTTTTCAAGCTGACATTTCCTGTTGCAGAAAAGCCTGGTCTGCCAGTTGATATGGCAGTGTTCAGACATGTGCTTCCTTTCCCCATGCTGGCAGCATAGTTCATGACATTGATGGATCTGGCTCTTTATTCTGCATCTGAGCTCCTTGCAGCAGAGCATAATGATGTATTCTGAATTTACTCCAACATGGAAGCTCATCTATAAGTGCTCATTCTGGAGGGTGCTTTGCTTAAAGCACTGACATGACTTGGTTCGAGGCAAGGCTGCTATATTAACGTGAGAATGTGAGTTTGAGCATAGTGCGTGGTTCCACTGGAGCAGTGAAGCTGGGGCATTTCACTGGAACATAAAGTACCCCCTAAAATACAAAAAGTAGTGACAACTTTATGAAAAACAGATCTGTCTCTCAATTGCCTTAAAAATCCAGCCTTGAAGGACAAGAAGAAATGCTGTAGTAAGGGAATCTCAGTATTTATTTTGTTTTTAAATTTTTATTTTGCAATCTGTCTGAACCTCCCTTTCTGCTGGGACAGTGAGGTGATGAGAAACTTTGTCTCACTTGACTCTTCTGTTAATTCAAGTAAGCACTGAACGATTTCAGCTGTAACACTGATTCCATTTTGGCTTTCTAAAGTGCTCAACGTTGGTTTTGCTCTGTTCCTGATGCTTTTGTTGCAGCTGTTGGGAGTTTTGGGTGCAAGGAGCAGGAAAGCTGCTAATAAGATTCTCACTATTTTTGTTGTTCTGGAAGCATTTGTTTGCAAGGTTGGGAAAGTGAATTGATTTACATAGTGAAGGTTATTTCTCCAGTGAAGAGAGTTAGTTTCATTTTTGAATGAAGGTTTGTTTTGACAGAAAACAGTTATATGAAGAAAATGTGAGTTTTAAAAGACCTTGGCAAGCATTTGATTCTTGTTCTCTTTTTCCCTTCTACTATGAAATGAAATAACTTTCCAGGTATGGCCATCCTGGTTCTCTTGGCAACTGATGCAAAAGAAAGTCAATTTACCATGTGTTGTGATCAACTGAATTTAGCATTTGCTGAAAGATAAATGTAAGTATCAGAGGCTGTGCAAAAGCTTTGTTAATCATCGCTCTTGCTGAAGTTGGGGAACACTGTGAGCATAGGGTTGGAAATGTAGTGACAGCAATTACTGACTTATTTGTTAATGATATGACAGCTTGTTATAAATTACCAGAGGTTAATGGGATAAGGAGTTGGTATAAAACCTCTTGAAAACTGATGATGTATTATTTTCTTTACTTTCCTTCATAAATATGCATTTGAGGCTGTGGATGTAACTTTGCAATAGTTTATTTCCAGTTGGAGTGGAGGGAGAGGCACGAGTAATGTTTTCTCAGTGTTTGGTGTGCCCGGTTTCCTGCTGGCCACCCCCGGTGGTGACACTTTCAGGGGTGCTGGGGGTGTAAATGAAGCTGATCTCTCGTTGTCTCTCTGTCCCTCCTGCAAAGCTCTTCCCCTGTGCCTTGTCTGCAGAAGCAACAGAGGAATTTGATTCTCCTAAACCTCCTGATAAGAGATTGTTGGTTTTGTGTCCATGGAAATGGATACACTGCTTTCTGATCTTGCTGGGTTCTGCTCTGGGATTTGAGGTTTCTCTTGTTCCGTGATTTCTGCTAATGCAGTCTTGCTTATAAAATCCACCAATTCTAGTTCTTGGAGATTTGAGAGCTGGTTCTTTGCTGCTCTCTGTGCAGTGACTGGGCCTCATCAGGATATAAATATGTACTTTTTTTATAGTCTGAACCTTCCTGTTTCAGGAAGGGAGATGCCTTGATCAATACAACATGTTAAAAACACATTTCAAAGAGTAAGTAGTCATGAGTTTTGTCCTCACCATGATCTGTACCTGTAAACCAGCAATTACTGAATGGAAAGTAGAAGTGACCTAGTACTAGATGCTCAAGCCTAAATGTCTTTTTTTTAAATTTTATTAGATCATTTTTGTATAAAGTTTATGCTCTAGAAATATCCATTGTAAGATTTATGGTTTGTTTTTTTTTTTTTGTGACAGACAGATGATCTGCTGGTGATGACAGATTCAGATTTGGCAAATACATTTAATTCTGAAGCATGCTTCTTGCTGATAAAACAGGATCAAGGCGCATGGCATGAGGATTAGTTTAGGATTTGGGAATGCAGGCATGGGATATAAAGCACCATTATCCCTGGCAATATGGACCAAATTGTAACTTTAGTAATCAGGATTCTAGAATGTGTTAAACCAGGTGTACAACCATACGTTTTTGCTGGTCTGAAAGTTTTTAATTCTGTTCAGCCACTTTTAGTCCAGGGACCTGGCTATTCCTTATTTCCCTCTGGATTTTAGACCTGCTAGCAACAATCTTGGTTAGAGTAGTTGTCCAAAGCAAGATTTTGTAACCAAATCCTCCTCTCAGGAAGCTTCAGTTCACAGGTTCCCAGCATTGCTGCAGGATCCAGCATTTGAGTACAAGTACTCAAAACCAGGAACAATTCCTTCATGATGGTAGAAGACTGTTTCCTCCAGATATTTCTTTCTCTTCCACTTATCTGCATACTTTTTTAAAATATTGAACCTTTTTTTGGTTTTTTTTGCCTAATTCTGACAAAAGTGATCCTTCAGCATCAGGATGCCATTTTACATCTGGTCACCATCACCAGATCTGCTTTTAGGATGGTTTCTTTCAAGCTCTTCTTGGTTTCAAAGGGTCGCATCTGCTAAAACATCTTCTGCTACATGTGTTGGCCAGGAAGTTGTGTGCCAGATCTGTGTATTTGTGACAGTGAGAAAAACTATCTGTCCTCAGAAGGCTGCCTGGAATATATCTGAAGTGGGGAATCTTTTAAACAGGCAGCTACAACAGTCAATCATTTGAAAAAGCATATCCTATAAACTTTTCATAGTCCTATTGTTGCCAACTGGCTTCATAGACGTCTGCTCAACACCTAACGATGATTGCTTCACCCTCTGTGAGGAATGCATCTCTTCTGTTCATTAGCCTCCAAAATGCACCAATTAGAAAAAAACCCATTTATAATTAACCAACGCAGAATGGAGCAAAACATTCAGTGTTACGGTGCATGACACTGCTGGCTGAGTCACATTTGTGGGGAGACAATTTTGTGTCTTTATTGAAATGCATTAAATGTGGCTGAGTAGAAAGGAATACATCAGGTGCTGAAGAACAATCAGAGCTCATCTTGTAAATCATTTACAGAAACAAGACAGCCTTACATCAATGCTAATTAGTTGAGAGCTTCCAGAGTTTTCAGGAGAAAAACTTGGTGTAAGCAAAACCTGAAGACTGTTATTTCTGGAAGAATGAATAGGGAGGATTAAAAATATATATTGAGAGGTTAGATTGCTATTGACTGTATGAATAAACTGAAGGATTGCTGTCAGACTGTGTCTGTAAACAGCAAATTTATTATAAAGAAATTTTTAAAGCCCTGTAAAACCCCATATGTCCCCCAGGAAGTGTAGTGCAAGGAAAAGTGTCACACACTTGCATGGAAATCCTGTTCTTTCAGCCTGAATTGGTATTTTGAACCCAAAGCTGTCCTTGCTCACCTGTCTTCTTACAGCTCTCTTTAATTATGCATTTGGAATTTACTAGGTTTTATTTTCTCAAAACCAATCGTTTCAGCTACTCATCCTGCCCTTTTATCTTCACAAGGACAACTCTGTAGATTTGTGGGGTGGTAAAAAAACCTAAAGCACAAACTTGTAAAATATTAGGGAGAAACATCTATAGTGGTTGCCTTCATAGTTGGTTTTCAGTGTTATTAGTAGGGAAGGGTTTATTGTATGAACACCTCAGCAATTAGGAAGGCAGCTCAAGCAAAATCAGTTTTTAGTCATCTGGATAGTTTACGTGTCCTCAGGGGTTTTCTTGCATAGATTTACCTAGATTATACATTTAGCAGGTTAATTTCTGGATGAGTCCTTATTAGAGATCATGATATTACAGCAGGGGAAATGAGTGTTTTTAGTGCTGGTCTCTCCAGGTGTAACAGGAAAGCATCCCTGAAAGGCTGCAGAGGCCAGGCCAAACCATATACACCCTTTGATTTTTGTCAAGAGATTGAAGCACCCACTTACTCTGTCAAAAGCAGAGGAGTAAGGTAGAATTATCTCAAAGGGAGGACAGGTGCCAGACAAGACCACGGGTTTCAGGAGCCAGGTGGATTTGGCTGCAATGCTCCTTAGCACGCACTCCCAGGGGCTGCTATGGAAAGGGAATGTTCTTTCCCAGCACGAATGAGTGCTGTACAGCAGCGGGGTATGGCCCTTTGTTATGGCTGCAGAGAGTTGTTCATGAATTTGGGTTTTAGGATTTTGTCAGGGTTCGAAATCCAGCTTGGTGCTGAGAAACCTGGACATTCCCTATGTCACTTTTTAAAAATACGTTCTCTTGGGGCTTTTTCTCCCCATTAATGAGTGCTTCCTCAGCTTGGAGAGAGAGGAGCAGGCAGGACTGACTCTGCCTGAAAGAGGATGAGGTGACAGTGACGTGATTTCTCCTGTTTTTTTGGTGCAGTCAGAGCCCTGCTCTTGGTCAGGATTGAGCCCCTGTGGGTTCTTGCAGCCATGGGATACCCTGAAGAACAATTTCCAAAAGTTCAGCTCCCTAAACCATTAAAGTTACTTATTCTGAAATCTGAACTTACCCAAGGGCTTTATCCCTTCTGCCCTTCATTTAATTTAGGAGACATTTCATTTAAACTGGAAAGCAGGATGACTTTTTTCCTCATTTTTTATAATTTCTCACCTCTTCTTGCACTGGGGAACAGCTGGTGCCACTCTATTTAAATATATTTCTTTATCCAAGATAAATTCTTGAGATGCCACAGACTGATCTGCATCATTCCCTTTCTTGGTGCCTTTTAAGAAAATTATGTTGTTATGTATTTCTTTATCGTTCACTCTCACAATGCAACAAATCGGAATTCAACAACCCAAACTGCACAGAGCTGCTGTGTTCAGCAGATAATGGTGATACTTGGTGCAGGGTGCTTTTTGCAAGCTTTCTAAGCAATATTTTCTTTCTATTCCAATCTTTCTAATCCTGACCTTATTATTAATGTGTTCCATCTCTCTTCCTAACTTGGGAAATTGTTCTTGCCTTTGGATTGCCTTAGGCCAGCAAAGGGGAACAAAGGGCCAGCACACACGATCAGCCCTGAAAATGTTAATTGATATTTTACCACTTCTGAATAGTTAAATCCCAGGATAACAGACCACAATTCATTAGGCTATTTCCACATTTTTTAAGATTACCCAAGTCTGTGTCTAAGGAGGAAAACAGACCCTTTTTGTGTGGATTTCTCACCTCCACCTGCCTGTCACGGTTTTGAGGATTCCACGAAGCTGGAAGCATTAGTGGACATTCCTGTACTGAAGCTGCTTCCCCAGTGTGGATTTTCCTTTAGATGAGTAATTCCCATATAAATGTAATTGAGCAACTGCAACTCTGGTATTGGAGTTGCTAATTTAGGCCTCTAATCCTGGAAGAAGCCCTGGATAAGGGACAAACCTTACACTTGCAGAATTCTCTTATGTCATTGCCTGATATAGAATGGAAGCTTAAGTAAATGCTTTATTTAAGAAAATATGGACTAATTTTCAGTTGGAGAGACTTTAAAACCAGAGAATTTATTTTTCAGGGGATGTTATCTCAAAGCCTTTTTGTAGTAATTTGATTGTTACTTATTTAAAGGCCCGGAGTATAGCTAAACTCAGTTTCTTTAAATAACACAAGCTTAGAAGTAAATCTAGAATTTAAAAAAAATTCTTAGAAATAAAGATTCATTAAAAACAGACAGAAACAAAATCCAAAGCAAAACAAAAACAAATGAAAAGCTCTCAAAATGAAAACCCCAAACCAACACAGAGGGTCAGAGAGATGAGAAAAACTAAAGCTTGGCTGAATGTCTTGATGCTGCTCTAGTGACTGTGTCTATTCTACAGTCCTGACCAGAATTTTGATCATTATAGCATTATTAAAAGTGCTTTTTCAGTTTTGTAAGTGGCCCACACTCACAGCATTAGCTGGCAGTCTCTTTAACGCCCTGCTGCACAGCATTACAGGAATAAAAGGTGTGGGCTAATAATGGTCATGGACCCTAGCTTTGGAATTAGCATAATGGAAAAAGATCCTGAAAGCAAAAATCATATTTCTGTAAGTGACCTATTACCACTCTGATTACATTTCCCACAGTAATTTAAATGAATTTTGTGATGAGTCTGGGGGGAGAAGGGAAAAAATGCTCATTGTTTGTGGGAGTCATTGGACAGGGAGCCCAGGCAGGGTCAGGCTGGGTTTGGGCAGGGCAGGCAGGGGCTGGGGCACAGCTGGGATCATCCAGATGTTGGGAACACTCTGGGTGTGGGCAGCAAGGCCTTTGAGACACCACGGCTCTTTGGTAACAAGGAGGGTTTGAGTTCAGCTGATAAATTTTCAGTGGTTTTTTGGGGCAGGGAGAACACGTGGGCACTGGAACAAGGTTCAGGCTGCTCTGACCCTGCATGGCACCTTTATCCTAAGCAAGGTGGCTGCTGGGCTTCACCGAAGCTGTCCTGACTAAAATTCCTTTTTTTCATTCCAAATATTTCCCTGGTTGTGACAATCTTTATCTGAGGAGCGTGAAAAATTTCAATTAACAAGTTTCTCAGATTATCCATGAGTAGAGGTAGCTATATAACGATAAAAGGCGTCTTAAGAGTTCATTAATCTTTTCAAAAATTCAGATAAACCTAGCTAAAATTCTTGTACGGAAGTCACACACAAACCCAAGCTTTTAGGACTTTTCAAACTCTATTATCTTTCCCACTGTTTGCAATAGAATATGCAGTCCTGTCACAGGGGGAAGAATGAGAGAAATGAGAAAAGTGATGGAAATAGCCATGAAAATACATGCTGTAATAATATTGAGTTGTAACTTAAAGGACACTTTCTATTTTGGAAGCATGAAGAGGCCATGACCACCCTGCTGTTCCCAGCACTGCTGTGGCCTCACCTTGAGCACTCTGTGCAGTCCTGGGCCCCTCAGTTTCAGAAGGATGTGAAAGTTCCTGGGTGCAGCAGCAGAGGTAGAAAGGCTGCCAGGAATGTCCTATGAGAGTCTCTAGAGGATGGTCTGTAACCTGTGGAGGCTGTCACCAGGTTCCTCTGAATCCACCACCTTTTTTCTAATTAGTCCTTCCACAAAGGTTGGAGAAACAGAATTGGGTTGGACCAATTTGTGTGTGTGAAATAAAACAGGGCATCCTCACTTTGTATATATATATATATTTATAAATATAATGTTCCTATTTTTATATTTAAATTAACTTTTTAAAGTTTTTATATTTAATTTTTTTATATTTAAATTTATATTTTTTGCATTTGTATTGAAAAAAAGAGCCTAATTTCATTCATCCCAATGCCAAATGTTTCCTAAGAACAAAGGTTGCATTTGAAATGAAATGTTCATTACTATAACATCAAGGTAAGGGCAGCATTTTGTGACACCCATCCTGTTCTTCTGTGGGAATGTTGTAGGGATTTAGTGCATCGGGATTCTTTTCCCCATGTGAAGGTCCCAAAATTACGTAGTGTTGAGAAGAGCTGCATTTATAAACTGAAAATATGTCCTGCCTTGTAAACAACATTCATTCTGGAACAGCAAAGGAATGGAAGGACCAGCTGTGAAGCTCAGGGAAGTCAGCAGATACCTTTGCACTGATCTCACAGGACATCCAGGCCCTCAGTTAGTTGATTGTATGTGTTCTTGGGGTAGTGAGCCCTGTGGAAAATAAATTGGTAGCTGAGCTGCCTTCTGGGCAGCCTGGCATCAGTGTGACTGCTCCAAGGAAAACCAAAGAAAACCTCTGTCTTGCAGCCTCAGTATTATCTTTTGGAAGGAAATTTCTGGGAACAATTCATTTGCTTGTGCTCTGGGTTTATGATGTATTTCAGCTCTTTGTCATGCTGAAGGCCAATTCTTCAAATCTTTCCCATTGTACTCAGAAAAACTCATCTCTCTCTAATTAAACCTGTTAGGCCTTTTACCCACAGCCTTGGAAGTCCATCTTGTGGTGTAATCTTGGCTTGTGATGTTCCCCAGATTCAGCTGGGTGGTAGCTGGTGTTGATTCTTGGATCAGACATCACTCCTTTCAGTTTTGCTCTATTTGAAGGCGATTCCTTTATAGGATGCAGTGACCTGCTTTAATGATAACCCACAGTGGACACCTGAGAGCAGTTTTGGGGGTATGATTTTAACTCCCAGGAGAAATGTGCATTTCTCTTTCTGACTAGAGGTGCACCCAAATGTGCACATCCTTGTTGGTTGGTAGTGTGTTGGGGTTTTTTTTTTTTAACCCCTAGAGAATTCCCATTGTTTAATTGTGTAGGTAGTAATAAAGTAAATTTAAAATTTGGGGGTTGGGCTTAAAACGTGCTCAGAGGAGACTGAAGAGAGGGGAAAGAATAGCTCAGTGCACATTTGTGTTAGACTTTGAGGCATGTGCATCCCACTTAGGACTATTTTGGCAACACAAAATTTGAGCTCCTTGCTGAGCAGATGGCTGGGATGCTGCAGCTCATGTCAGCTCTGCTGTCTGGGGTGGGCAATCCAACATCTCTGCCTTCTCCCCACCCTGGTGACACGGGCGTGTGCAGTCTGAGCACGGCTCAGCTGCTTCCAAATATCTCAGCACCCCAGAATTTTGTTCCTGGCAGATCCCAGGCTGCAAAAGAGAACTTTCAAATGACAGGGAGAGGGCTTGTTAGGTGTTCAGGGCAATTCTCTGACCCGTTAAGTAATTCTCAGGAAGAACAAGTAACATGAAATAGCTCCAGGTCATTTTGAACCTAAAACCATGGGCAGCAGTGGCTGGTAAAGCTGGCTAACTGTGTTATAGAGCTCTGCAAGAGAGCAGAGCAAAGGAAGGAAACATTACCTAGTAACGTGGACAAACCTAATAAAAAAATCTGTGCCACTTTGCCTGCCAGCTGTAGTGGCGAGGATGGGAGGGAGTACTGAAGAACGTTCAAAATCAGTGGAATACTACCATTTAAGAATTGAAAAAATCCTGCTAGACTCAACCATCTTTCCTTATTTGCCACAGGAGGAGTCTGCAAACTTAGCACATGTAACTTGCTGTTTGTTTGCAACTGCTTGCTCAAAATAGTCTGTAAATTATTACAGTAACAAGAGCGTGCCTAAACTTTTAGGGATATTGGGCCACACAAGGTCTCCTTGGTGAAAATACATGCTTTGAGAAGCTTCACTTATGAATATGGAAAGAGATGGCAGAGGAACAACTGAATCACACTAAAACCTGTTGTTCCTTCCCATCTGGATATGGCAGTGGAGGTTATGCTGGAGAAGCAGAGTCCTCAAGCATCGTTGTCTCCCTGAACGTTGCCGTATGCTGCCGGGGGGGAGTTGTGCTGAATATTTCACAGAGCAACCTGCACTTACATAAGACAAGGAATGCTGGGGCTTCTAACCTTGAATTAGGGTCACTTCAACCCCCAGTGCCTTAACTGTGCTTGGTCCTGTAGAAAAAGACAACTTCTTAGTGGCAATTAGGTGACATTGAAGTGTCCATGCTGCCGGCTCATCTGCAGCTCCCTTGCATGTGTGTGAGCATTCCTCCTTCCCCACTTCCCTTTGTTGTGTCCCGTTAGCAGCAGCACATTTTAATTACAGCAAAACCTCCCTGCCTCCTTCTGGGTGTTCTCACAATTCAGCCAAGTGGCAGGGAGCAGTCTGAGCAGTGATATTATGCCCTGTTAAGGTTTGTAAGAATTAACAGGTGAGAAGTACTGCTGGCAAAATTTTTTCTGTTTTTCTGAAAGAATCCTAAGAATCTATTGGCATTTGCCAGCAAGGAATAGCATAAAATCAAAAGGAATGAGAACCTGACAAGACAGCCTTTTACTTTATTGGGGGAAAAAAAAACCCCTCACTTTTTTTTTCTTTCTCCAGTTCTCATATTTTAGTAGCAAAATCTCTACATTATGTGTGGGTTTTTTTAAAGGTTGTCTAAATGGTTTTGGATAGGCATCTGCTGACTTAGCTCTGGGAATTTTAACCTTTCATTAGCTCCCAGTGCTGAGTAAGGCAAAGAGAACACAAGAAGTTTTATTCACAAGGTTTGGGAGCACTGTGGTGAAGGTGAAGCCTGTTCAGCTCTCAGTTCCGTGGCCCAGTGCTGTCCTGACAGCCCACAACAAGTTAATACCCCAAAAGCTGTTCCCATAGATCCAAGACTAAACAAGGAGCAGACTTTAAAGGCTTTAAGTGGGGCTGCTGTTAACTGTAAGCAGCTGTTGGGAGATAACAGAGTTTCCACTGGAGCAGGGAGCTCCTCTGCCCCTGTACAATGGGACCATTCTCCAAGTGCTGCTTGGAAGGAGTCAGTTCTGTCTGGCAATAATCAGAATTAAGTGGTGGGGGTAGGGGAGCCAGTTGTTGGATCGTGCTGCCCAAACTGATGTTTATACAGCAATTCTACTTCTGCTACTGAAAGCCAAAACATACAAATCCAGCTTATCCAGACTATTAAGAAATAGGGAGTGATTATTTTTTTCCCTTCCATTCTCTTTTCTTTGCTGCCTCTGTTCTGCATCAACACTTATTTGAATAATGAGGAAAGAATGATACTAGCAAACCTTCATCTGTCTTTTAGAATCTAGAAACATGACATTGGAGTTAAATCCAAACAGTACCTGGTGTAAATGTTCATCTTTAGAAATTCTTCAAGCTTGTTGAAGGCATACTGAAAAACATTAAAAGTTTTTTTGTTTTACTGTTTTCAATAGACTGAAATGTTAGCAGAAGTATCTTATTGAGGAGACATCTCAAAGCCAATTGGATCTGCTCCAAATCAAAAGTAAGAAGGCTATGAAAAGATCTAACTTGGACATTTCTTGGCAGCTAGTGATTTGTTAAATAGTTTGTTTTTAATTGCTTTCAGAAGTGAAGGAGAAGGAGAAATCCTTTGTAATTCATGCTTCTAGAGAAAAAAAAAAACCAACCCAGCAACTGTGGGGAATCAGGCTGTTAATATTAGAAGTTGCAATGTGACTCACACAGTGCATAATCTCTGCGATAGTACAAGCAGCAGAAACGGAGACAAAGAACCAGATGTGAAACTTCCTACTAGTTAAATTCCAGCTATTTAATCAGCAGCAGGACTCATCCTTTGTCTCACATTTCCTAGCTCAGACACAGCTCGGGAGGAGGACACTGCAGGAAAAGTGCTTTTGCCATCTGCAATCCAGTGGGTGCTTGGATGAAGCAGCCTCCCAGAGCTGGCACAGGGATGTGAGGAGAGGGGGCACCCAGCAGTGTTTCAAACCCAGCAGCCTGGGTAGGAAGCGCTCCACAGCTGAGGCAGACACAAACCTGGTTGTCTTGCTTTGGAATCCCTCACTGCAGATCCAAAGAGCTGTCTGACTGCAGGCAATAAAGGAGAGTTATGGCCCTCAGAGCAAAGCCAGCTTGTAGGTTATTAATGTAATCAGAGACTGGGATAATTGTTCAGTGACTTCTTCCGTCCTGGGAGAAGTCCCTCGTGCTTTGTGGGTGTGGAGATGCCTCTGCCAGAAGCGAAACTCCTTTGCAGTCAGCAAGTCAGGGTCCCCACAGGTGGGGTAAAAAGTGCCACCACACTCCCTGTTTGCTGGTGTGGCACAGAAATGTAGCAAGCCCCTTTCCAGAGCTGCCATCCAGGCTCTCCAGCAGCAGAACAGGAGGCTGCTGATCCAGAGCTGCTTTTTACACGTTTCACGTGACCCTGGACCCAGTGGTGTTTCCCATTCAAGACCCAGGGGCAGAAGGATGCTGAGCAAAGCCAAGAGCTCTGCCTTTTCCCTGCTCTCTTGTCAGTCTGGGATCCTTCACTAGCAGCACTTCTTGCTGTCACAGGCCCCACGGGAGGCTGCAGAGCACAGGTAACCCTTGCCAAACCTGCTTCGTCCTTCAGGTCTCACCTGGGCCCCACTGTAGAGTTGCACCTTGCATTAATAATTTGGAAAACTCAAAAAGTCAAAGCTGGCATTGTAGAACTGGGAGCCTCGTGGGATGGTGTCTGACTGAGGGAGTGTCCCTCCTCCCACCTGAAAACCTGCTAGCAGAACTAAAACACTTGTTGAAAAATTGTTCTTGGATCACTGTTTGCCAGCATTCTCCTTCATTGCAACTTCCACCTTGCAATTGTAAATGGACTTTATTTTTAAACAGAACTTATCATGATGTACAAGTGGAGATTAATAATTTGAATCTTGAAGTAATCAATAAGCAGTGTATGTTATAAAAGTGATTTTAAAAGAAACATTAATATTTAAAGTGCCACCCATTTTTTGCACAAATTTTCTCTCTTTGTGTGGAATTACTGTAGGCTAAAGGAAATTTGGCAGGATTTCTGCTGAAGATCCTCTTTATTTCTGTAATATGGAAGTCTGCCACCAGACTGTGAACCTGGTTGTGCTGGATTAAATTGTTCAGTCCCGCTTTAAGGACCCAGCCTGTCCCAGGGGCAGTTCTAGCTTAGAAAAGAGCTTTTGAAAACCAGCCCTGATTTACACTGTGCTGCTAAAAGTGTGAACAACTTTCTTACTGATTTAAAACACGACCCAAATCCCTGCTTGGGATCTGTATCCCAGTTCTGTAACCTTTAATCCCTTGATCGTCACAAAACAAAGAGCCTCTCTCATGGTGAGGGGTTTCACCCACTTGTCCAGCCAGGGAATGCAGATGTTGTTCCCTCTCCCTGGGAAGGAATGAGCCTCCCACATCCTTTGAAGCCTGGACATTTTGGGAAGCACAAATGGATTGTAGTGATGTGTTCAAATAGAGATTCATGCAGCTACATAGATTTACACCAGCAGAATACTTTAGCTGGATGATTTGGGCATTTTCCCAAGCACATGTGCATAGTAAAGAGCCTGTTGCACAATTTATAAATACACAGCATAGATCAGGTGGGATGGTTCCTACAGCAGCCCTTGTCAAACACTGTGCTGTCCTTTAATTGTGATTACAGCTCTCACATCATATCATATATCACATTTTGGCATAGCCTGAGAGACACAGCGGAGCTCATTTGAAGTTGCTGAGTTCTCCTCTGCAGTAGCTCAACAGGGTTTTTGCTTCATTCTTCCTAAAATAGTGGCACCAGAGAGACTTGGACAGATTTTCTGTTTGGCCTTGTCATGAGTGGCTTCAGCTTTACTGAAGGTGTGTTGGTGGACTTGTAAGATATAGGTCAACGTTATTCAATGACTTTGTGCTCATTGTGCACAAGCTGTAAAGTGTTTAGTCATTATGAATCAATGAATTTATATATATATAAATATATATACATTTATGTCTATATATGCATTTTTATATGTTATATATATTTTTATATATATATATGTGCTCTCATACATAAACACACAGAGAAAAAAAGACCACAAAGAAGGAAAAGATTGGGGAATATAAAACAAGTAGACGAAGTTTTCTCTGCCAAATTCAAAATTTGTATTTTGTGTAGTCCTGCAATTTTTGGGTTGTTCACTCAGTCTTGTGTTCAGCCAGTAATTGTCTTTGCCTTACAAATCTTTGAAATCTTGTAGACTAAAAATGAAATTTCCACAAGAATAGAAACAGTTTTAGAATTAATTGACACTTTGTGGTTTTTTAGCAACTGTTCAATAACCTAAATAATTCATACATTTCATTTTCTGTATTTTCATCTTCCACAGTGTAACATTTCTCTATCAGCTTCTGTTAACCCAGTGCCTTTTTTTAGATTACCATTCTTCTGCTCTTGCTTAAGCAGTGGCACACACTGAGCATCTGGATTCTTATCAAATCTGATTTGTCAGCTTTCAAAAACTTTTGTCCTGGTCAAGAACATAGAAAAAAGGAAAAAAAAAAGACCATGGGCTTTTGATGAGTCATATTTTTTTCTGTGTTGGGTTGTGTGTGATCTTTCCAGGGCTTCTCAGGGTTTCTGTGCACAGAAAATGCCTGGACTGAAAGGTGGATTTGGATTTTGATGTACTGTTTCTTTCTCTTTTATTTTTTACTTCTTTTTTTCCCTTAGTAGCAAAGATCCCCTTTGTGTTTAGGTCTTAAATGGCCTTGAAAACATTCTACACAACTCAGAGTGTCTTGCAATATAAGCAGCCAGGCATTTTGGAGAAATGGCAGAAACTGGGAAGTTCCAATTCAGTTCAATTTTCACTCTCATCAGGTAAAGGCTGTTAAGAATTATTTCCTGCTG
>NW_008238440.1:2701067-2735983 GCF_000691975.1 Corvus brachyrhynchos | reverse complement strand
AGACTAAAGAGAAACAATCAAAGAAAACAGTCAAAGAAATCAGAAGAGCTCTGCTTCAGGACTCCAGGAAGAACGTCTTTGCAGGATTCATTTGCTAAATGACAATAAAGATAAATGAACCCCCAAACCTGTCAGATTTTCTTCTTCTTCACCTTGGAAGACTTCAAGTTGTTTGGGTTTTTTGTCATCTCTGAATAATGATTTCTTGCTGGATAATTTGAAACACCTTGCCAGTGTGTGTTAAAATGTGTGATTATCCCTGACAGTGCCCAAGGCCAGGATGGATGAGGCTTGGAGCAGCCTGGGATAGTGGAAGGTGTCCCTGCCCATGGCACGGGGCTGGCACTGGATGAGCTTTAAGATCCCTTCTAATCCACTCCTTTTCTAAGTATTTCTTGCAAACAAATAGTGTTAAACAGGTAGCTAATCTGTTTTTAAAAGAAGAGCAATTTTTCACGTCCTGAACCTCTTGCAAAGCCAAGATCTTTGCAGCTGGGGGGTCCCGCAGGCCCCTGGCAGGGACAGCCACAGCAAGGGGAGGAAGGGAACCGAAACGAATAACCTCTCCTGTAGAGAGAGAATAAAAATCCTCTTCAAAGGCAGCAATTTCAAGGCCTACATTCACAAGGGTGCCAACCACACCGTGTCTGGCACCACAGTATCTGGGGAGCTGAGCACAGCTCTCAGATCCACTCCCTGCATTGCTCTGCAAAATTTTGCTTTGTGTGTTTGTCGTTACTGACTTTATTTAGTCTGAGGGACACTCCCCTGTACCTGGCAATTTTTAGAAGGTATTGCACCATTTGGTTGCATTTGGAGACCTGTCTGCCTTAAACACTGAGATGACAATTTTGGCAGTCAAAATGAGGGTAAGAAGCTGCTGGTTTTTCTTGGGTTGATTTTTCCCCTGTTCTGGCCGTGGGAGCGAGGGGGTTGAGCCGCAGCTTGGATGCAGCTGTTCCAAAGCCTGACTGCAGGTCCTTTGAGAGCTCCTGCATCCCTCACCTTCCTCCCTGAAGGGTTGAACAGGATGCTGCAGCCCAAGAGCCCTTCCCTCCACACTGGAAAATCTGCTGCACTTACCTGTGGGGTCTGGGGGAGTCACAGAATCCCAGAGTGGGGTGGGTGGAAGGGACCTCATAATTCATCTAGTCCCACTCCTGCCATGGGAAGGGGCACCTTCCACTGTCCCAGGTTGCTCCAAGCCCTGTCCAGCCTGGCCTGGGACACTGCCAGGGAGGGGATATCCCCAACTTCACTGGAAGTCTGACATGCTCCCCTTCATTTCAGTCTTCCTTTAGTCATCTGCTCCTTTTTTGTTTGTTTGTACTTTATTATTAGAATTTAAAACTAACAAATCATTTATCTTACATGCCCTAATCTCTTCGAACGTTTGTTTGATTATTTTGTGTGCAACTTTTTTGGGCTGCTTTCAATCAGAATAATTTCTATCAAAAATGCAACGCTGAAGTTATTTGAAACTTTGCAGGCTCTATAACTTCAGCAGAAAGAACTCTTTTTGCCTTCCAAATTTCTTGCATGCATGGTTTTTTTGCCCCCCATCACGAGTGTGTGTTTGGGCTTTAATTTTCACTTTGAGTGAGACTAAATCTCAAATCTGATGCAATTTTTTTAGTATTCTTAGACTGTGGCCTCACAACTAAATCAGAATGTTTGAAAGGTGCTCAAGGAATTCAGTCATTAGCAAAATTTGGTTTAAATCTTAAACTATAACTAAATTAGTATGTTTCGAATTAGAAGGTGTTTTTCCCTAATGTGGGACCTCCTACCACTCATAGTTCAAAATCTGTTTTATGAATATGTGAGATCAGAACAGTTTTCCAAATCACAGCCTTTGCCACCCAGTAGGGTGGGTGGTTTAATTTTCTCTTTCTTGCCAGGGAATTTATTTTGAAGACTTTTTCTGGGTTATTTCTCGATTAAAGATAGTAAATGAAAATAGAAGCAGCAACTAGGAAATTCGAGGTTGTGAAATAGGTGATGAGATCTGGTGCCTTTCTATTTTGTTACCTCGACACAAAGTTTTACTGTATCTGTCAAGTTCTATTTCAAAATCCTGGAGATAACACTCATCATAAGAACGATGTCAACACTCCCTTTCAAATCCCAAACCACCTGACAGAGCATTTTCTCCTCTCTCTGAGGGTTATTTGGCTGTGATGCTTTTCTGGAAAATGATGTTCTGTTTGGCTGTGTTGGATTTTTGTAGCTTGTGGGTAAGACAATGTTAGACCTGACCTTCATGTAAGCAGTCAGTGTCCAAAAGAGACAGTCTGCTCTTCTTCAGATTGGGGCAGCAGAAGAGATCTGTTAATATATGTAACGGTTGTAAATGAAAAATTTTAGTGGTTAAGTCACTAAAATGGAAAATGGATGAAAATAGAAATGAACAGAAGAGTGTGCAAAAAATATCTAAGGAATGCTTTAGTTTGTGGATATAAGTTCAGAAGCACGGAAGGACAGAAGCAGGTGAAGAATCCTTTCTTTTCTGTGTGCTGTGGGGACCAGCAATGCAATTGTTCTATGTTATGTCTGGGATCTGCCACTGGATGTCAGGGAGCTGGAATTTCTGGGAACTTCATCCTTTTTGGTAGCAGCTTTTGGCTCTCCATGGGCCTCCACCTCATGCCTGCAGCCTTGGCCCTTCCTTCCAGGTTTCACATCCTGCTTGGAGCCAGCTGCGCTTTTCTTTAGTCAGAGCCTTGGGATGGCTTGGGATTGGGCCCAAATTAGTCCTATTTTTAGGCAATGTATCAGGGCTTAAACATAATAAAAACTCTGCTAGATTCTTATTTCCTCACCTTTAGTTTGGTCATTAGCTATTGTGCTAATTGCTATTTTTTATTATTACAAAAAATCAATACTTTGACAAATAGGACAGATTTGACAAACCAAAGATGGTGGAGGACTGAGATGCTTAAGGAAAGAATTGCTCTCAAAATTTTCTTGGAATTTACAGCAAGGCTTTTAACTTCTGTTCTTTCAGCTGGCAATAATTTATTTTCTGTTGTTGTTCTGGATGTTAAGTACAGGAAATAAAGGAGACACTGGAGAACCTTTTGGGAGATTTTGATCAAACCACCAAGTGTCCAAAAATGCTTTAATCACTTTGAGCTTTTGTGGGAGGGAAGAAGGAGAAAATGTTTATCAGCTGTTTTGTGAAAAGGCGTCCAAGGCTAATTAAATGTTGATTCATCTTTTTCATTTCACGTTGAGTAAATTCTGAAGATATAATTCACCAAGATTACATTCTGATTTTTATTTATTTATGTAATAAATAAGTTTGCATGTGTTCTATGCACAAAAGTGTGGTTTTTCTGTCGGTTGTTTCATGCTGCTTCAATCTAACGTCAGTAACTGAGCAAGCAGGATTATCTCTGGCATAAATGGCACCACAGTCCCCTCAGCAAGGGAGGAGTGCACTCGTTCAAAAATTACCTTATTAATTGTGTTACATTGTGAAAATAATATTAAAATAAACTAATTATGCTATTACTCTTGTAATTATAGCTTTCTGAGTAATGGTGAAGCCGTTTTGAATGTTGACAATTATATTTGAACTCAGAACTGTGGCCCTGCCTGTGAGTGTAAATTCAACAAGTTTGGATTTCAAGGAAAACATCCGGATTTACTTTGGGTTGTCCCAGACTTGAGGGAGCTCTCTTACCTTTTCTTACAGGGGATGTCAGGAAGGGTTAGAAACTATAATTTCTCTGAACTGTGCTTTCCTGTGAAATTTTTTAGGGGCACCAGGTGTGCTTTTCATTGCATGGAAGCAGAGGGGTAACAGCTGGATTTGAGGGATGGGATGGAATCTTTTGCCTTCCCTGGAAAACTGGGGGTGTTAAAGGTAAGATGTGGAAACCACGTTACTGGATAAGTAAGTGTTTTATGACTTGAATTTTATGAAGTTTTCCTCTCGCTAAACTGAAATTATTTTACTGAAGAGAGGCCCTGCTGGACAAAGTCCCTGCTGTGCTGGTGGCACTGGGGAAGGCCATCCCACACACTTCCCAAATGCAGTGGGCCCAGTGGTGTTCTGCTTGACTGCTTGAAATATTCCCAGGGTTGGAATAATTCTTGAGACCGTCCTGGGCAAATTTAGGAGACTAACTCAGAGGAGAGGCTTCTGACAGCCCACTGAGCCCCTGCTTTGCAGCAATGTGGGGAAGGCTGGGGGCCCTGTGGCTGCTCTCTCCATTGGGCTGAAGCTAAAAGATCCCAGTGTTGTTTATTTTCAATTTTTCTGATCTACAAACTTCAGTGAGAAATGCAGTTTGGCTGCACCTGAGGAATGGAGCTGCTCTGTACCAGTCCTTTAATATTAATGAAGTAATTGGGCTGTCAGTGCTCTCTCCTCACATCTGTTCCCCAGCATGGAAAACCATTCCCCAAGCACTGGGGTCTGAACACACAAATAGATTTTTAAAATGAAATCGTTACAGAAGCAGAAATCTAATCCTTCAGTTAATCACCAGCAATATCTGAACAGAGATGTGTTTAAATCACTGAAAAGGAGAAGCTGACCAAAGTTGCATTTCAAGGCATTCAAAGAACAGGAAAATCTGGGTGAGAGGTGGGGAAAAAAAAAAGAAAATCTGTTCAGCTGCTGAAAAATGGAAAACATTTGTTTTATGTCCCAAAGGTGACTTCTGCACTAAGATAAAGGTTTAATCTGAGGGGCTTTTAAAGGTAGGCATCCTTGTGTGTTCATGACGTCAAGAATTTTAGCAGAAACAGAATGATTCTTTTTGTTGAATTCTGGCTCCTTAAAAAATTGTCCTTCAGATAAACAGGCAAATCTTTCTTTCTGTCCTAAACTGTAGAGAAATACAGGCTCTACTTCAACTGTTTCAGTAGAAGGTCACCAGCTTTTTCTGTATTTAGAGGTATTTTTGCTATTTACTCTGTATTTGCTCTGAATCTCAATGCGGAGGGTGGTTTTCTTCCCAGATCTGAGGAGCACTTGGCTCTGCTTGCCCATCTGTGGATTGACAGGATTTTAGGTGTCTCACAGGAAAACAACAGCTCTTCAGTGATGCATTCCTTGTTCCTGACAAGTTCACTGTTCATGTGAACAGGGCTAGGAGTGAGAGACAAACACATCAATTTATCATGGAGAGAGGAAAAAAAGGCTGCAGTCAATAGGATTGGAAATGAACAGCACCTTTCTGCTGCTTAGGTGTGGGGTTTTCAAAGCAGACATCCAGACTTTAAAACTTGCTGGACACCTGCTTTAGCTTGCTAGAATTTTGGGTAGAGCTGTCCTTTGAAGGATGTTATTTTTGATTGCAAAAAGTACAAATTGGGTGAGGTCTGAGCTTTGGTTCTGTGTTGTTTTCCATGAGATTCCTGAGTAATTAATGCATGAATCAGTGAGAGACTCCTGTTGCTTTTAGCCTTGTCCTGTGGTTGTGTTAAAGACCTGCAGCTCAAGCTGCTTGTGCTGCTGTGGGATGTGTCAGACACCTTGCACACTGATAAACTCCAGTGTGGCAGCGTGAAATCCCTGTTACGGGGTTCCTGGTGGGGCAAGCTCCTCCGACCATGAACAGCCTGTCTTGCCCTGCTTCTCTAAGAAATCCTCCTGCCATCCTGCTCACATGCTGACCAGGGAGAAGAAGGTTCAGTGGGTGGAAAAGTCATTTTGTGTTTAGAACGTGAAATACAAAAGTGCAAATAAAATTACGCACATGCCATGACTGGGAATATCTCTAATTCCATAGTGAAAATATGATAAACCACATGATCTTGGGTTAGGCTTCAAGGGTTAGGGCCAGGCTGTCCCTTTCTGTGGTCCTGGGTGCCTCCATGCAATGAATGGCTTTAACTGTTTCATCTGACTCCAAAGGGAAAATTCCCAAGGTGAAGAGTTTAGTTGTGCAGTTTCTGCACATGCCGTAGGTAGAGGGCAAAAAAGTGCAGTGGCCCTTTGGGAATGAGCAGCTTTTCCTTGGGTTTTCCCAGGGAAAGGTTCCTCTTTGCCTGTGTCCGGTTTGCTGTGAGCTGAACACAGCAGCTTTGCAGACCTGGGCCAGGTTGTTTTTATTTTAACAAGTGAGACATTAACGAGGCCGTGGCTGTCTGCAGAAAGCCTTCACGCAAGAGTTAGCTCCAGGAGTGCCTGGGGCAGGGGTTAGGGGTGCAGGAGAGATGGCAGGGCTGCTTAGGAGGGTTTTACTCCTTGCATCGTGGAGCTGGTGGTCTGTGGGTGTAAATAAAATAATGTATTTCTTCTGCCTTTGGCATTTCAGTGTGCGCTGTTGCTATAAAGGCAAAAGTCACTTAATATTTTAAATTTGGTTTTGGTATTCAGAGTAGGAACATTTTGTTTTCAGGGGTTATGTGGTGGGAAAGCTATTGAATATTTTTAGGGTGGGAAACCCATGATATTGTATATAGGAGAAAGCTCAGGCTGTGTCTGGTCTGAAGAAAAAGTATCTTGCATCTTTCTGCAAAACAGGGGGAAGGCCAGAGTTCCATTATAGCAACTGAGAGGTGAGAACACTATATTAACTTAAGAATATTAGAATATAAGAATACCATAACAATTTATTCTGCAAGGCTGAAAGGCAAATGCCAAACTAGCCTTTAAAAAGGAAGGCACAAGCCTTGTCAGTGTATTGCACTGGAATTCTATGCTTTTGTTGCTACCACTTGATTTTTTTTTTCCCCCCCCTAATCTAAAAAGAAGATATATAAAAGAAGGTTTGAAATATGTAATTTAGGAAATTATTATTGCATTTTTTCCTTGTTGGCACAGCTGTATGGACCTGGCTGGTATCTGTGTAGCTGAATTTTGTGCAAGGTTGTCATGTGTGTGTCCAGCCAGAGGAGCTGAACAGCTGAAGTTGTCAGGGCTTGCTGATGGTCCTCCCAGGCCACCCTGGCCACCTTCTGAACACACCTTCTGTTTCCCTCTTTAAATATATCAGTCCAATACCATTAAGACAACTTCTTAAAATGCAGGAGGTGTCTGACTTGAGGTTTACATCTTTTGCACATCCAGCCCTGCTGGAGGCAGAAGTGGAGAGTAGGAAGTGGGAGCTGGGATGGTGGGAAGGGACAAGGACCACAGAATCCTGCAAAGGGGGTGGTGGCCACCATCTCACCTTGGTGCAGCCCCTGTGTTGGCATGAAAAATGCTGTCAGGGTGGTGTTAGGCAGCAGAGTCTGGGGACAGTACAGTGTGGCTGTTGTGCCACAGCTGAATGATGGGAGAGGAAAATATTTCCCTCCTTGGGGCTTGCAGATACACAAGTAAATCTCCAGAGATGTGTTAATCTGAACCAGTAACTTGTAACATAACTCAACTAAGCATTGACGAATCCATTTGATACAGGTGTGATAAGATTTTTTGTTTAAATTTTGAGTGCTTAAAATGTTGTATGCACCAAAACTGATGTGTCAAGATAAATGTGTGTAAGTTATTTCCCTTTCCTCCCCCGTTTATCACCAGTGACTAGAAGAATAAAATACTGTTATAAGTTTCTGCATCTTAAAGTTTTGCTTTATTTTATTGTGACATCTGTCGCACAAAAAGTTTTATCCTCCTAAGCATCTTACAAAGAACTGCTTTTTTCATGGTGAGGACCTAATCTTTGATCATGATCTATTTTAAACAAGACATCTCAGTTAGACACTGTTTTCTTCAAAACTGAGGAACTCTTGGAGGTGTTTACTACTCAACAGAACTTTGGGGGAAAAGAGAATATAATTTTTTTGTGTCACGAAGAATATTATGATGCAAGTGGGAGCAATTTCAAAAGAAGTAGGAAAGAGGAGAGGCACAAAACCTTGATAACAGAGGAATGTGCAAGTCTTCATTTGTTCCATGCTGTACTGATTTTTTTGGTTTTTTTGGCCTCAAAAAATAGCAACTGTCTCATGTATAGAAGCTTCATAAAAACAGGCTTAGTTGCACTGCTTTGAAAAAAACATGTGTGACCAACTTCTGAGCCCAAATATAGGTAACAAACATCCACTATTTCACTATTACACACCAGGAGACAACCTTGTGCTTCAGGTTGCATGGGTCCCATTTCATTTGGATTACCAACAGGAATCATAATAATTGGATAATTCTTCATCTTTGTTCTGAATTACATGAAGATTAAAAGGAAAAAGCAAAAAAAAAAATCCTGTGAAAAACGTCTGAAAAAGAAAATATTAGCAGGAGACTTCAGCATTTTTAATAATAAATGGAAAAAATGCTTGAATAATTCTCTTTATTTTTGGTGTTGTGTAGGTATGCAGCTCTGTGCATCTTTGGTGTGTGCACATATGGTAACATGGAAAATGAGAAGGCAGTGGGAAAGTTAATCCCTCCTCCAGCATCACCTCAGAGCTGCTGCTGTGGAGGCACAGTTTGGATTCTGGTCTGAAATGGCTGCAGAAATTGCAGGAGCGAGAGTATTGATTCCTCAGAGTTGCTTGGAGGAGTTCAGCTCACTTTTATCTGCCTTTTTGGAGAGGAAGTCCCCTCTCCTAGAAGCCCATATCAAATTTCTCAAGGCATTTTAAAATAGTATTGGAATAATGAAGCCTGGAATTCTCTGATCCTGCCCTGAACAGACACAAATGGGAGGCAGCTTTCCTTTTCCCAGAGGAAAGTGGGGATAATGGGCAGATTATGCACGATTCCTCCCACCACAGGAGACTTTCCCCATGGAGCACACGTGTGGGCTGTTCCTCTCCCTCCACCAGATTATATTTTGTGTTACTCAGGTCACCTCTGGAGCTGTTCCTGTGGTATTTTATGGGAAAGAGCAGCAGAACTCGGAACCTTTAGCGAGTTCCCAGTCCAGGTGTCCGCCTCCTCCTGGGACACTCCCTACCTGGTGATGGGCACAGCTCCTGCTTAGGGTGTCTGCTGCTCCTTGTCAGCTTTTTGTGGGAGGCAGGGCTGGTTTGCAAACCTGGGGATGTCCCAGCCCTGCCTGGGTTTGCACTGATGAACGGGTAAAAGCTCTTTATCCTTCCAGAAACACAACGATGCAGCCACGTCAAGAAAATGGGTTTAGTGGGGGATTTTTCTGCATGTCAGGCCCCCAGATGAGGAAGAAGAGGGGCATTGCAGTAGGAGCAGCAGAGTTTGTGCCCCTGCAGTGGGTTGTGGCCACTCCTGAATCTCACCCTGCTCTGAAAACCATTTCCCTGCATCTTTCTGCCTGCTTTTTCCAACCCTACAGCTACAGTCACAGAATGGTTTGGGTTGGAAGGGGCCTGATGGATCTTGTTCCAGCCCCTGCCATGGGCAGGGACATCTTCCAGAAGACCAGGTTGCTTAGAGCTCCATCCAGCCTGTCCCTGAACACTTCCAGGAATCCTCAGATCCCAGAACACCACCCATCCCACACCAGCTTCTGTTCTGGGTGTGGGCTCATTCACAAAACAGATTGAAGTGGAATGCAGTCATCAAACAATTTCCTCTTGCAAAAGCTACTGTTTCTGCTCGGGATTTAAAACACCTGCATGCAAAACTACAGTATCCAAAACAGATAAAATCTGATAGAAAAAGATATTTGTGAGGGAAGGTGTGGAATCAAATGGTCACTCCTTGTAAACAAAGCACAGACATTTCCATTGGGTGTATTGGATGAAAAGAGGATGTGAGAAAAGAAAATTACTTTGCTGATTTAAAATGTACAATATTTTAAACCAGTAATTATTGTGAGAGTTATGAAAAGGAAAGATATGGTAGATTTTGGGGTACTGAAACTTGCTGTGTTTTCTGCCTGTTTTTCCCTGCAGACTGGTGTTTGCAGAGCTGTAGATTGAGGTTTTGTCTCGGTTCCTAAGGTTAATATGGATTCTCTTGTAGTGTCTGGTTATTGATCTCTGCTTCTCTCTGCTTTTTTAAGATATTTGTTTGTCATCTTGCTCATTCACTATTAAGGTTGCAAAATAAGATTTCTGTGTGTTGTTCTGTGGCATAGATGAGTCAAAAATATTCTTTTGCTTCTCCATTTTTGTCTTTAAGTAATTTCTATGCTGTGATTTCTACTTGATTTTGTTCCCCTCTCGCTTTAGCCTGTAACTGTTGTGAGTGGGGATTTGGGGAGTGGGATTTGTGCCTGGGTGTTAAGAAGCCCCTCAGCATGAGTTTGTGATCAGCACAGCTGACTCCAGCTCTTCAGAGCTGCCAGGAGGATGAAATATGGATTAAAATGAGTAATTAAGCACATAAGCAGTTTTGAAGATGCTTACAGACAGTGGTCTTCAGTTGTGGAACTATCTCCTCTACCTGAAGTGCACTCAGAGAAGGGCAAGTCTGAGGTTTTTGTTCCTGGGAAAAGCAGTAGTCATTGCAATCAGCTGGGCTGGTCTCACTTTTCCTAAGGGGTTTCATTGTTGATGAAACGACAGCGGTTTGTGAAGTGATCAGAAGGTAAAGAAATTGTGGCTCTGCCTGAATAGCTGAGCTCTATCACACAAGCAAGGACTGAATTCTCTTCTGAACTGTACATCTTATTCTGTCAAGCCCGTGCAGGTAACTTTCTAATATTAACAGTACACTTTCTTTGCTGTTTCCAGTGTAACTTACTGACACATCTACCTCAAGGTCTTCCTTTAAAAGAGAGAAATCTCAAATATATCTGGAGTATTTTAAAGTAATGAACCCTCCAGGAAATACTCTGGGATCTGTGAGGTTGTTGTGGTGTGGAGGCTCAATTGCTGTGAGGTGCAGCTGCCTGCAAGCCTTTGTGTTTGCTCCTGGGTGTTCCCGGAGAGCAGTGGGCAGGGAGAAGGAAAGGGCAGGAAGGGCAGTTTTGGGAGCAGTGGGATATGTTTGTGCCAGCCTTGGCCTTGACAGGGAGAGAAGGAAGGTGCTTCCTTGAAGGCTTTTTCCCCTCAGCCTTTATGGAATGAAGTGGCAGGAGCCCATGTGTGAGTGCTTGTGATAGGAAGAGCCCCCACTCGAGGCAGTCCTTCTCATACACCGAGCTGGAGTTTGGGAATGTTCCCTGGGGATGCAGGAACAGTGCAGAGGGTCAGGTCAGTCTGCCAGGCAGCAGTGGCCTTCTTGAAACAGAGCTTGTTCCTGAGTGATGGTTTGTATTTATCTGCTCAAATGCAGTGCTTAGCATTGGTTTTGTTCCCAACAGCATGAGAGCACCGGAGTGGATCAGAGCAGTGTCCACAGGGCTGGGGAGAGTTGTAGGGAATCCCGTAAGAGCAGTGCATCAGCACCTCCCCAGCTCATCCCTAGATCTTCTGAGTCAGAGGTGATGCGTTGGTGCTCAGCAGCCTTTGACAGCTCCTCCAATGCATTTGTTTCAGCGGCCTCTGGGAGCCCTGGTGTGCTCAGAGGCATGAGAGGAAAATGCGCATATTGTTAAAAGTTATCGATCATTTCCTGGGCCTGGAGTATCAGCACTTATTTCCATGTGAGTGCGTTGTTAAGTGTCCATCCACATGTATTAATCATTGGTGGAACAAAGCAGAATGATTCAGAAATGCCTTCCTGGGCTGAGCTGAGTTGGAGGCGTTCATAACGTTCGCCTGCGCTCGTGAGGTGCTTGTTTTATTGGATTTAAATTATTAATGGCTGCAACATTATTATTGGTGTTTACTCTGCATTGTATTGGATTTCTATGCTAACAATGCTGCTGCCTGGTGCCCACAAGGAGCTGGGGTTGCTGTCAGCCCTTGTTTGGAGGCTGCTCTCCCTCTGACCTTTCTGCAGTGCAGGGGGAGGTAAAGACCCTGCCTAAAGCCACCGCGCAGGAGCTCACGGGCAAAAGCTGCTCCTGAGCTCTTTTCTCGGGGATGGAGAAGGATTCTGTAGGCTCTGCACACTTTGCAACATACACGAATGACAGAGCGTGGCTTAGATTTAGACAATTTCAAGTCCAACTGTTCAGTGACCTCTTCCAGGTAATGCAACAAAACATCCCTCTGAACACAAGGCCGAGCCAACACGACTCCGTCTTGTCCCTGAATTAGTTTCCTTCTCAGTGAAGCAAAAGGGAAAAGAAAAGAAAGAGAAGTGCTTCCATGCTGTGCACTTATTAAAGTCACATACAAAAGTATGTTTTGACTTTGTCTCTTTCCTGCCTCCAGCCTGGACCTACTCTTTTGTGTTCCTCTCTCTGGGTCTCGATTTTATTCCACTTAAAGCTCTCCAAAGTTTCCAAGTTAACTTGACCTGAAACTGTGTAAAGCCTTGAGCTGTATTTGAAGTGAAAGTCATGGAGGAATAAAATCTTTTGTTAGATCAACTGAAGTAGCATGGAGGCAATTAGGAGAATTTTTCCACTCATCTGATCCATTAGTTTAATAAAAACAATGTATACCTCTGCAATAAATTCTCCTTGCCATGTCCCTAAGCCACAATGGCTCCTGCAACATTGCTTCTGTAAATAAATACATCCAGGGTTGGGCCATATTTTTCAAGCATCCTTGAATGTGTTTGCTCTTTTAAATGTCTCCCTGCCCCTGTTTTTTGTGTCTGTGTGTTTGTAAGGTGACGTTTCCACTGAAAAGACACGTTAAAATTAGCTTTATTTAAAAAAAACCCACGTAGTTTTACTGAAAGTACAGATGAGAACGGAGTTGGTGATAAGGACCTGGCACGTGTTCAAGATGGTTTAGTTCATTCCTTGGTCTGATTTCCTTCTGAACAGAGCTAAACCAGAAAAACCCAATCCCTACATGTTCCAGGGTTTGTGCCACGTGCTCAGCTTATCTGATATCAATGTCATAGCAGGTTAAGGGCTTTTTCCCTGGAACAAATCTGGCTTTCAGACAGTTCCAAAGTGTGTGTTTAACCTTACCTCCATTGACTCCCTATCCGATCATAACAGCTGAACGAGGATTTCTTCTGGAGCAATATTCAAATCAGTTTTTAATGAGCTATTTAATGAAAGGCTAATTGAGGTGAATTCATTAAAGGTTTCCAAATTATGCTTATCAGAGTAGCTGTGTTTTAAGTGTTAAATATTTGTTTTATACTGCATTGTTTGATCATGAAAGCACATCTAAAACTTTAAAAATGCCTAATTAGACTTTCTATGCACTTTCCTTAATACCCCATGTTGAATTTACCACGTGTGAACTTAATATATTGCTGGTGTTTACCTAACATAATTAACAAAGCAGTTGAGGGGTGTTTTTAGAACCTTGGATAATACAGAATCAGAGTATATTGGAAATAGTGATATTGTTGGGTATTTAATTAATCTAAGTCTTATTCTTGGATGGATGTTAACTATATTTAATACTTATTTTCTTAATCTGGAAGAGTTTCCTTGACAGCAGGCTATCTGCAGGGGATACTAGCACATTATTATAGTATAATTTTTTTTTTTTTTTTCAACTATCACTTAATGAATAAGAACATTAATTAATCAATCTGGTAGATTTCTCTTTCTCAGAGTACTTTCCTCTCAAATCAAAGTAAATTTGGAAAACAGGCACTCAAGTTGACTTTAATCTTTTTGTCATTGACAGAAACACCAAAGTAGTTGACTGGAAATGTGGGGGAAAGTATGAGAAAATAGAACAAATCTGAGGCAGACAATTCCCAGAGTTAATCTGCATTTCCTGAGCTCTCAAGATTTGCTATCAATAAATGGGTCATCAGAATAAAAACCTCTAAAGAAGAGGGCTACAGAGACCTTGCTGAAGCAAACACTTTTTGTTTTATTTTTCTACCATGTTTCTTTTCCCTTTTTCGTTCATTCGAGTGGCTGGAGGTGAACAGCCCAGTCAGCCTTTCCTTGTGTTTGGTCCATTTGGGATTCCACAGGGCAGCAGGAGACACACAATATTCCTGCAGCGAGGGTTGGGAGGGGATTATCTGTGCAGGAGGGCAGCAGGAGCTAAATCTGAGTGAAATATTATTGGTAATAGATCCACCAATTTCACCCGGCAATGGCTTCTCCTGAGGCTGATCCCTCTGCAGTGTAGGCTCCCAGTCTGGAAATATTGCAGATTATTTTATGGTCTTGCACTCTTAGTGGGGATTTCTCATATTAGTGCATGAATGGTCCATTTCTGTTCTGTCAATCAGAACAAGAACAGTTCTCCTGCCAGATTGTTAAAACCGTGGGTTCTGAGAGTTTCAGCCTGTCAGTGCTGAGAAGCAGTGATCCTCAGAAACACACTGTATTTGATCCAAAACCCTGGGAAAAGCTTCCTAAACTGTGTGATAACACTGAGGTCGTTGCTGTGTAATTAAAAGTTATATCACTGGGTGAAATATGTAGAAACATAGAAAATTAGGTTTAGGAGATGTAGGTAATAATAGATTACAATATGGAGGATTTTGGGTGTGGATTTATGTCTGCTTTCTTCTCCTTCTTCACAAATCTGAATGTTCTGTCATTGGGTCAAAAGTTCTGCACTGCAGAACATGAAAAGTTAGCAATTGGGTTGTAAGTAAAAACATATAATTGGTTAGGTTAGGCTTTAAAAAGCTTTGAAAATTAAAACTCATGGCCATTTTCCACCTTGTCAACCTTGGAGGCACACACTGTGCAGCTGTGTTACTGATGAGATACAATAAACCACTAAGTCCGAACAAGAATTCCCGATCTCCTGCGTCACAATTCAAACTCTGAGTAAAAGAACTCGAGATACAGGAAAAAAAAAAAGAAGAAAAGTAATACCAGAAGGAGGTTTTGGGGGAAAGTTCTATCTTTGAACTGAAGGTGGTACCAGAGTTGTCACTGAACCGCATGGTGCCTTGATGGAAGATGGAGTCGCAGTAATCTCCACAGTCAAAGTGTTTGAGTGTTTATTGCTCAAGCATTAGAGAATTGCTACCAATGAGAAACTTTTTCAATTTTGCCAAAGAAACTGAAAAATCAGTGACAATTTAAGTTTTTATGTTCAGGGATATGAAATGAGAGCAAAGGGATTTTTCAGACCTTTGCAAACCCATTTCAGTTTTTACCAAGTGCTTCCTTCAGCTTGCCACAAGCATCCCATTATTCTTAAGGTGTTTAATACAAAGATATTTAATTTAAGTGTTCAAAATGCTTTAGGTTGCCCCTCAAACTGTTTGTGAAATTAAAGTCATCTTAAATCTGCTGAAGAAATTTCTACATCCCAACTGGTTGGTGGCCTTGTGATTTATGGAAAAGTGATGTAACTGAGCCAAAATCATATTTTCTGTGTGTGTAGGACAATCTGAGAGTCTGAGACTTTAATCATAACATTATAAGACTCATTTAGTTCCCTATCCTACGTTTTGTAACCTAAGGGACTCGAGGGCCTGGCATGTGATGATGGGATGGCTTGAGGAGAACATGAGCTCTGCATCCTTGCATTCACCAGGGTCCTGTCCCCAAGGTGGGTGACAGAGGTGACACCTGTCTGGGTGGGTCTGCACACTGGGCCTGTTCTGTTTTATTCTTCCAGCTCCACTAATATATGGAGCAGTTGCTTCTAGTGCTTTGAGGGTGGACATTCCCTCCAGGAATTTATCTAATTCCTTTTGAAAAAATTTATACTCTTGGCAGAAGCACCATGCTGGGGTAATGAGCTGTATGATTTAATTATGAGTTGCGAAGGAAAAGTCCTTCTTCTTGGTTGTTTTGAACTGCTTGTTCATAATTTCATTTTATTCCACTTATGCCTTGAATAATGGCAAATAATGAAAAATCATTGCCTATTCACTATCTCTGTGCTGCTCCTCGTTTCATAGACCTCGATCATATTTCTCCTCAGCCACTTATTTTTGAAAATTACTGCATGGAGTTGGCTTTCTGTGAAATCCATTCCATTCCTCTGATCAAATCCTTTGTTCTGCATCCTCAGAGCTGCTCTCCGGGTCACAGGAGCCTGTGAGTGGTGATGAGTGAGAGGTATTTGAGACGTGGGCACACAATGGTTGGAGGCCTAAGGATGCTTTGTGTTCTATCCCCTCTGTTTTTCCCGAATTCCTGTTATAATGTGGGATTTACTGACAGCCAGAAAGATGGGGAGTTGATTCTCTTTGCCAAAATGTGATAAAGGTCTGTGCTTTTTATGCAAAAAAAGAACTTGTTCACAAGGCAACCAGACTGAGTTTATTTAATTTTCACCTGCCATGGTACTGTAATTTCATATTTCTTCTTGTAGATCTTCTGTGAGGTGATAATTATAAGTTAAAAAAAAATTACACAAAAATTTAAATAATTTAATTTAATATACATGCAATTTGTTTTCTCTCATAATATTATATACTCTTTTCCTGATCACTTATGATTACGTTGAACTGCAAATATCCCAGTGCAGGTTATTTAATATCTCACTGATAGCTTCCATTTTTTTCTTCACTAAGCATTGTTGACTTTTCAGTATTTCTTTCTTGTATGGATTTCCTTTTGTTTGTAGTCTATGTGTGACCATTTTATATCATGTGTAAATGAAGTTTTACTGGCCTTTGCTTCTTGGAGGTCTTGTTTGAGTTTAGGTGACACCTTTTTTACCATCATTGATAGCTTCAACAATAAATTTCTTATTTTAGTCAGTATTTCACCCGTCCCGTATTAGAATTTGTAGGCAAATATTAGCTATACTCAAACTGTTATTCTTTTTGTTCTAATACTAAATTAGTAATATGTTTCTTAATTAATGTTTCTTCAAAATATCTTTTCACTCATCTGGCCTAATTTCAGTTGCTATGTACTTCCTGTAATCCTAACATATACATGCATATATATATATATATTTAATATATTTATTAGTCCTTTGTCAGAGCAATAGAGGTGTCTCCCTTTCCAGCCACAATATGCAGACAGGTTTGCTTGGAATGGGGAGAACTCCGGAAAAAAAAGCTGGGAAGAACTGACATACTTGGCAATTGCTCATTTTAGGGGTGCACAGCAGTGGGATTGCTGTTATATTTATTTGGCTCCTTCTTCACTGAATTTTGTTTTTTATTTTTTTGCTTAAAGGAGGCGCATTCAAAACGAAAGTTTTGAGGAAAAAATCGTTACTGACTATAATTGAAATAACAGGGCTTTTTTCCTCTTTCTGGCCTTTCAGTGAAGTTCCCACCAAAGGAACACATAAAAGTGGATTTAAGCACATTTTAAATTGAAATATTATCAGGTAGAAGAGAGAGATGTTCATGATCCAGTGTGAGGGGAGGATCAATACCATAATCTGTGTGTTTCTAAATATGTTGCACTCCTTATTACCAGCTGTGATTTATAAAGGGCTGGGGAGGGAATGAGCTCCAGGTCAGTGATTATCTCTCCCACTGTCTCTCATGACGAGTTAAAACTTCAGGAATATGGGTGATGGACAGCGGATTAAAGCCTCAGCCTGGGAATTGCTTTATTTTGGGTAGCAGGGAGCTGGTCAGAGGTAATTGCCTGTGCCTTACTGCAGGAGTGCATGGACTCTCCTGCTCTGCTTTAATGCTAAATTCATCCAGGATCACAGCAGGAAAAGACTCCGTGTAAATTAAACTTAGCTAGAGTTTTCCCTCTCCTGTTTCTTTAGCATCATGTAGAGTATAAGCAAAGTAAAAAAAACCCAAAAAACCAAAAAACCAAAAAAACCAAAACAGCAACAACAAAACCAAACCAAACCAACCAACCCAAAACAAACCCAAAAAACCCCCACAAAAAACCCTACCCCCCCTCCCAAAAAAACCCAAACAAACCCAAACTGAAACTGAAAAACCCCAGATTGCTAAATAATCTTGTGTTGCAATTAAAAAACGTATAAGGCCCTTTCTCGGAGTTATAATGATGAAAATAGATTGACTTTGTTTAATTTTCAATACTCAGCTGCGTTTGAATAGGCTCTGAGGCCTTTCAAACACTGGCATTATAAGGTAACACTAACATACACCATCAATGTTTTGTTTGTAGGAGGGGGAATAAGTGAATTTTACTCATTTTGTTCGTACATCAGAATACTTGTCACTCCAGGTGCTTTGGGACGCCTTAGGCCACCCTGCTGATTGGAACAAGGCTGGGCCTCAGGGTGGGTCAGGATTTTGTCTAGAGAAGATCAGCTTCTGACTTTTTAATGGAAATAGGTGTCATGGATGTGGATATGAGTCCGAAACAGCTCGGGCACAGATGGCAAAAATTGGTTGTGTAAGGGAGTAAGTCACTGTTTGGATCAGCAGTTCTGACCACAAAATTCTGCCTTTATTGGTTGGTTCTAATGTGTGCTGTCTTATTTGGAGGCTGGTTGGGATATTCTCTTCTGCAAAGGTTCCCTAGTGCCAAGGTCTGTCTGAATCCCAGAGTCATTCAGGTTGGAAAAGCCCTCCCAGACCATGGAGTCCAGTCTGTGCCCAATGCCCACCTTGTCCCCAGCCCAGAGCACTGAGTGCCACCTCCAGCCCTTCCTTGGACACCACCAGGGATGGGGACTCCACCCCCTGAGTGGCAGCTGTGGTACCTGGCCAATACTCTGTGACAAAGGTTATCCATGAAGCAGAGTCTCTCCAAAAGCCAATTTCCATGTGAAATCTCTTGTGAGCTCCCCACCTTTCTGGGCAAAGAAGGGATGGAACCTGTTCACTTAGTAAAGTTTGAGAAATGGAAATAATTGTATAATTTGAGAGGATTAGATCTCTTAAGGTGTGAAGAGAGAGCACTGAGGTCTCTGTGTGCTCCTAGGCAATCATGGAAGCATCAGCAGGCTGGAGATGTGTTAAAGCAGCACCAGGGGTTATTAAGAGGGAGGCAAGGGGTACCTGTAGCTAATTTTGGGCTAGTCAGCATAAATTCATGGAGATCATCCATGCAGTGTTAGCTTAAACAATCCTTTTATTGAGAAGAGAAGCTGTAATACACAATGACACCAGACAAGATTATGGGGGGATATAATGAAGTTTGCAGTGTCAGAAGATAAGATGATTAAATACCAGGTGCCAGGGACAGCCTTCCTATGCCTCCATCTTGTGTTTCCATGTTTTAATGAAAAATAAGCTCCTTAAGAGGAAAAAAAGGCAAAGGAAGCTGAGCTGTAATTGTCATGTTGATACTGGAGGAGAGTTGATAATTATGCACCTATTCCAGCCTGAACTTTCCACACCTCTTCCTGCTAAGGATCACTCTGTTTAAATCATCACCCCTCTCAAGCTGTCACTGTGTGCTCTTTTACCAGTTTATTGTGTCCTTCCTCTCTGATTTCCTCACATAGGTCCTTCTTTCATTCTCTTTGTGTCTTTCTCAATGCTACTCTACTGGTTAGGACTTTTCTCCCAGATTTCTTGATCTCACCCTGTAGGGTGTAGGTTAATAATTGGATATTAATGTGACAGGATCTTATCTGTTTTGCCTCCCTTATTTCAAGTGTTGCTCCTCTGATCATTATTTACTCAGAACCTCTCTGCAATTCAGAATTCCCATCCTTGGTGTCAAATGGATTTTGCAAGAACAACTGCTTCTTTGGCTGTCCCTTGCTCTACAAACTTCCTTTGACTTTTTCAACACTTTTGTAGATTACAAACTGTTTTTAAACCTTTGTCATTAACTACAATTGAAGACTTGCTTCCTGTGCTTGGGTTCCAGTTCTTGTGCCACTAGGTGCCTTGAAAAACCCTTTGCCTCTAGCAAAATAAAAGTTCACTCATTTGCTTTTCTCACTTTTTTCCCGCGGCAATTCTCAGAAATGAGGTGATTGCACATAATTAGAGGCACAGTTAGAGAAACTCTCATCCCTCTTTTGTGAGCATTCAGGAAAAATCAGTGGGGTCTGTACAGAGCAACCTCTCCAGGCTGGAAGGTAGAGGAACTTTCACGGGACCCCTCTTTTAAGGGTGTATGGGCAGAGCTTTGAGAGGAACTCAGATGATTCAGCCGGGATAACTGTGTGGCATTAAAAAAGACCTTGCAGGAGAATAAAACATGCTGAAACGAGTTGTCTGTGTCAGATGACAACAGAAATTTGGTTTTGGTTTTGGTTTTCCACCTGGGACATGGAGGCTATGCAAGGAATTGTAGAATACTCATTTTGCAACCCACCAGAGAGGCCAATATGAAATAATTTCACAGACGTGCTTTGCCAAATTTGTGACTTGGTGGGCAGTGTTAGATAGTGAGACAGCCCAGGTCGTGCACCCATGGCAGTCCTGCCAGGATGCTCTTTTATTTCTTGTAAATAAACCCCCCATTCTCAGCTCCTCAGATGTGCTCACTTCAGTGTCTGAAGCGTCCCAGAGTGGGAAGAGGTCAACCCAATCTGCAGTAAAATATTATTTAAAGTTGGTTTACCCAGTGCCATGAGGGTAACCACTCAAGGATTTCTAATTCGGTTCGTTTGGTACAGATTTCAGGGGCAGAATAAACCCATACAAATTGTACAGGAGAAATTATTGCCCATTGTTACAAAAGAGGTGAGGAGGAGTTGGATGCAATTATGTGCAAGGGCCTGTTCTGTGGTGTTGAAAACATCAACACAAATAAATGCCTTCATTATATTGTGAAATACGGTGCTGTTGTTCCCTTGAATGCCTTCTATGATACAACACCTTATATATATATATATATATATATTGCACCACATTTTGGCTGAATTTCAAGAGGAAAGGTCTCAGTGTCCTTCACTTTTGTGGCCTTGACTGATAGAAATGCCCTTAAATATTTTTTACCCCTCTTTCTAAAAAAAGAGATAATAAAGAAGGATGCTGCAATGCATTTATTTTTATTTTAAAAATAAAAATAACTTTAGGCTCCAAGGCTATTAGTTGTGGTAAAATTATGTAAGGTAGCAGTGAAACTCTAGAACTGGAATTATCTGCTGAGTGGAAGAATCCTTCCAAAAGAGCTGAGGCAGAAGTTTGCAGCTCTCAAGTTGAGTGTAGCAGAACACAACCAGAATGTGTGTGTGTAGCATCTAATTCCAACCTGTGGCCCAAAACACCAGTCTGACTTTGCAGAAGTTAACTCACATCTTGAAGAAAAGAAAGTAACATAGGAAATGTAATAATATATAAAAATGCCATGCGTTCTTATTTTCTACCTGCTATGGAAACTTGCCTGGAAGGGGGTTAAAAATCTGTGTGTGTTTTTGCAGGATACAAACCTGTCATGGGGGGAAGAGGGCCGTGTTTCTCCTCAAGGCTTTCAATACCTCTGTGCCTTCAGCTTTTCTGTGTACTTCAACCCAATGTGAATTTCCCTTTCAAATGTGGGAATTCTGCTGGGAAATGGAATTCCCTCCCCGACCCCCTTCCCCTGGATTTATTGCCTCGATGAGTCATTCCTGGATGTAATGATTGGTTTAAATTGCCAAAACCCAGCCCAGTGGCTTGGCAGTGTGTCCCTGCTAATAGTTACTTATCCAAACTCTTCAGGATTGTCAGCAGGATTTTCAAGCCTTAAGGCTTGACGGAACGAGGAAACAAAGTTTTCCATCTACTTATGCCTCCTGTTTAGTTGCCTAATTATCATTCATTTAGCCTGCCATAAAAGTCATTCTTTACCTGCTTTCCGATTGCTTTATGGCTGCTTTTATAGCCTTTGGGGGAATAAATTGAAAGATATGTTCTCCGTGTGCTATATCCCTAAAATAACTGATCCAGTCAACAATCTGTGTTTTATTACCCAAATGATCTAACAACCCCCACGTTATACATGGAAAATGGTTAAATTAGAGAGTTCGACTCTGTTTGCCGAAGTCAGCAAAATACTTCTACCTTTGTTTTGGCAGATTCCCCTGCAGCTGGAGACATCCAGCCTCCTCAAAACAACTGGGAATTAAGGGCTTGTTCCTAGCTGCTTTAAATACAAATGCACAAATAGGTGCATGAAAAAGCACCAATGTAAAATATGAATAACTACAATGAATGCTGTATTTTTCACTGATGGTTTTCGGTTGGTTTTTTATTTTATTTTTTTTTTTATTGCAGCTGGTGCTTTGTTTTCCTGCAGGCAGGTTTGGGGGAGCTAGGTTGCTCTTTGTTCTGTGTCCCCAGACTGCACTGAGCCCATCACGCTGATTTTTTGGCACTCTGTCAGTCAAAGACATGCTCCAATTTATATAAATTAATAGAAACTTGAGAACTGAGGAACTTGTTGCATGTGCAACTTAACATAAAATGTTGGGTTTAGTTTCTTTTAGTTTTGTTATATAATAGAGTTAATTTTAAAGACAGCTCAACCCTTAGCATTAGTACTTCTCAGAAAGTCTGGGATAAGCTCTTCATTTGGCAAATTTACAAAGAATCAGCAGAAAACCAAAAATGTGTGTACTGAGGGTCTGTCTGACAAGTCCTAGTGCTGTGTAGGATTTCTTGGAGTCACACCCTGGCTGCAGAATTGAGAAATTGTTCATCTTTATTCCCAAGGCCCTCCAGAACCAGCCTTTAAACTGACCTGGCAAGTGGTTGTGCAGCCTTGGCAGGCTGGGCAGGGAGGCTCTGGGAGCTCTCCCTCCATCCCTTCTCCTTTGTTTCTCTCTTTCCTGCCTCAAAGTCCACTCTCCCACCGACTGTAGCTAAATAACCAGAACTCCTTGAGCACATATTGCTGTTAATGCTGCATTCTCCCTTCCTGGTTTGTCATCTCTTGTCCCTTCCCTTTCCCACTGGATGTGATTTCCACTGTGTGTGGCACTGAGAGCCATTCCTTGCAAAACAAACATCCAGGGCTTACCTGGGAATGTAAGGAAGGCAGGTTGGGAGACTTATGGTGTTCCACAAGCTGTCTTTTATGAATTAAAAGAATTTATGAATAGACCCATATTTTAGTTTGTTTTCAATTCATTAGAGATCACAAAAGATTTATTGATGACATTGATGCTGGCCTTCATATTTAAAGCATGTTTTCCCAAATCACTCTCTACAAACTCTTCTGAGCAATTCTGAACATGACAAATTTAACAAGCAACTCTAAGCATAGAGCCGTGTAGAGTTTGTAATGAATTATAATAATAATATTTCTTTATAATATATTAAAATATGTTCTCCTTGTTTCCTGAATGTGGGTTGATCCTGAACCCAGAATCTGTTTTTAAAGTGACTGGTGGGCTAGGCAAGAGTTTGCAGAGTCTTTGCTGGCTTTGCTTGCATAGATGAAATTATTTTAAGTCTTTGTAAAGCACAGCCTTACAAACACAAGGTAGTCTGGAGCATCTTTTAGCTCTTTATATAGCTGCTGACACTATTATTTCTTGACATCTTCCTGTTCTAGTGGCATTTTGCCATCTGCTTCTAAGATGTCATTATAATGCAAAGGAAAAATTTTAGTATATTCTTCTAAAGCCTTTGCTTCTCTTGCTGCGCCATTCTAATTCTGTACAGTCCCTGTTGATGCATTCCTATTTATCTTGGCTGATAGCTGGTTTATTTTCCTATTATGTTCTGCTATTCAGCTTGCATAGAAGGCATCAAGATGCCTCCTCAATTTAAATACTTGCCTTTTCTTCACTAACAGCAACGCCTCGTCTGCTACCCAGACCTACTGTTCTCCTTTCACATTTTAGTTGTATAATTTGGTGAAAGCTGCAAAATCAGGGGATCTATTTACAACCTACTTTGGATAATTTTCACTAGGATTGATTGCATATAGAGGAGAGAATGTGTGCAGGCTGTCTTCTGGAAAAATAATTGATTTAGAGAGTTCAGTGTGTTTGGGAATGAACCCCCCAAAATAGCCATGCTGGTCTCCACAACAGCCTCTTACTGCTTTGAATCTGAGTTTGCATTCTGGCTTGTAAAGCTGAATTTCAGCTTTTAATTTCATAGTTTGAGCAGTTCTTGTCTTCTTACAGCACACCCTGACACTTAGGGAAAAGGCTTTGTAATTTTAGCAGATGGGATAAGGAGTATTCCTGTTACAAATGTATGCAATCCATGGCTGTCCCTCATGCTGATTACTATTTTGCATGGAATAATCCACAATTTGTTAATTTTATAACCAGTCCTAGTATGTAAAAAATTAAAAAATCAAGCAAACAAATGGAATAATTTTAACACCACACAGTTTGCTTTTTTCCCCACCAAGGCACGTTTTTATTGGTATAATGTATATGTGTTGTTTCATTTCCACACCAAATCCATGACTGAATGTTTTAAAAATTTCAAGAGTTTTAAGCTTGTTTTTTTTTTTTTTTCTGTAGCAGACCCAAAGAGATGTGTTAGCTTCAATCTTGCTCAGATTGTCCATGTGCAGTTGTATGACTTTTAATCTAATGTCACATTTATCAAAATTTGCCAGGGCAGACAAGCATTTCCATGCTTTCACTGGGACAGCAAAGTGTCTTGGTGTAGAACACAGGCTGTGATGGCACAAAACTAATGCAAGTGGAAGATCAGAGCCATCTCCTGAGTAAAATGCCACCTTCTCCAACCTGAAGGCAGCAAAATGGAGAGGAAATTTATCCATCTGGGAAAATTATCCTCCCCATCAATGACATCTGGCTTGGCATTTTGTGGTCCCGTGTTATTGAATGCTTTGCTGTATCATGCACAGGTTCATTAGTACAAATTAGGTTCTGTTCACATTACAGTGGGTAATCAATTATATTGGATGTGAAATGTCTTCTCATAAATCTGAATTACACTTTTCTTGGAGCCTGGTCCAGTGTTTGGGCTGGTGCAGACTGGGGGAGAGCTGACAGCCCTTGCTGCAGATGGGATTTGAGCTTTGTTCCCTCCATGCCTGGGCCAGGGTTGTACCAGGTGCAAAATTAACCGTGCCAGGGCAGCCTGGAGCTTCTGAGGGCTGGGGAGTTCCACCCAGAAGAGGTTCAGGAGGGGTCTGGGCTGGGCATCTGGATGGAACCTATGTTATATTCCAGGTTCTGGTGGTTGAGGACAGGGACAGGGCAGAAGATGAGGCACCCCAGGTCACCTGTGAGCACTCACAGGCTTTATATTAGCTGATATTTGCACGATTTAGCTCAAGGTCATCTGATAGGCAGCTGGGATCAAACATGGGCACACAAATTTGAGTTAATATGTTAAATATTTTGTGTCTTCTTTCTGTGATGTGTAGTATTTGCTGAATTGAGTCAGGCTGAATTCCTTGTGCCATGAAGTGCTGCTGAAGTGGGTAGTTTTTATTTACCACAATACAAGTTTCTACTAAAAATCTCATAAATTAGCAACCTTGTTAATACTTTGAGTGAGGAAGCTAAAAAATAAGAGCTGAGGTGTCCTTTTATAATCTAAAGGAGGAGTGTGAGAATAATTTATTAGAAGCATTTGTCTCCTGAATCCCACTGAATTTCTGCTTTTGCACAAAGGAGCTTGGGACTTCTGTTATTTGTGGTTTCAATGTTCTATTTAATTTTTCTTTACCTGCTCATAATTACTTTTAATTTCCTGTAGCTAATAAATGCTTCTCCAGAAAACACCATTTCTAATTAAAAATCCAGCATTAACTCAATGATCAGGATTTATATAAATGGTGCTGCTGTTGTAAATATTTTAAAGCTTCTGTGCATTTTCTTCTCCAGGCTTTGTGCTTGCATCACATCTAGAATAAAGAGTGTAATTACCTGCAGTGCAGTTCTGGGGAAACAAAGTTCAGGATAATTTGGGCTCAGAACTGCACATTTTTTACATCCACCCCACAGACCCTGGCTCTGATGACCAGCAGTTTATGGCAATGCAGATAATAGCAAGTTTCAGGTTATTCTTGCCTCGGCCTTCAAACTTCAAGTACCTGAAGTCTCTGAGGTCTCTCGTTACCATTTGTTTGAGCATTAGCTCTGTCTCCTGCTGATCCTGAAGTTCTGAGTCAAGTCTTTTTCTTTTCTGGGATTGATGACTGCAATTCTCTGTTTCCTTGCTTACCCACTTCTGTTAAAAATAGGCTCAAACAGGTGTGGAGAGATCCTACAGAAGTGATTCCCAAACTCCAGTTCATCAGCACTGTAGCTTTGAGCTAAATGCTTTATCAATCCTATCTGAATATCGATCCTATCTGAATATCTTTTTCTTGCCTCTCTGAATATGTTGGGAAGAGTTTAGCACTGAAGGTCATAAGGATTAGTTTGTCCTAATGAATGTGCACCCATGTGACATTAATTACCTGGTGTTACAAATCTGCCACATTTGTTCATAGCACAACTCATTATTGTGTGTCCAGTTCTGGGCCCTCATGGCCAGAGAGACCCTGAGGGGCTGGAGCATGTCCAGGGCAGGGAATGGAGCTGGGAAGGGGCTGGAGCCCCAGGAGAGGCTGAGGGAGCTGGGAAAGGGGCTCAGGCTGGAGCAAAGGAGGCTCAGGGGGGCCCTTGTGGCTCTGCACAAGTCCCTGACAGGAGGGGGCGGGAACGGGGCCAGCACAAGAGGGAACGGCCTCGAGCTGTGCCAGGGGGGGCTCAGGGTGGATATTTCCAGGGACAATCCCTCCTGGATAGAGCGGCCAGGCCTTGGCAGGGGCTGCCCAGGGAGGTTTGGAGTGGCCATCCCTGGAGGTGTCCAAGGAAGGGCTGGAGGTGGCACTCAGAGCTCTGGGCTGGGGACAAGGAGGGGATGGGGCACAGCTTGGACTCGATGGCCTTGGAGGGCTTTTCCAGCCTGATTATTCTGTGATTCTACACCTCACTTCTTACTTTTATTTCTCCACAGTATATTTTGAGGGACAAAAAGTAGTAAAGTTTTGCTATAGTTGAAAAATCTTCATAAGGTTTATTTTTTTCTGTTGGGTAGAATTTACCCCATCCATTTCTTAGAATTCTCCTGTCAATCCTTTATTTTTTTCCCAGATCTTCAAAGAAACTTTGACATTAGAAGGCAGATATCAATGTCTCTTTTGGATAATGCTTTAGCAGGAAGCACAGGTGACTTCCATGTCAGAAGGTATAAGTAAAAATAGATACAGTGAAAAAATCTCGGATACTCAATATAAATATTTCCTAAAAGCACCAGCTTCTTTTCCTGCAAGACTACAAATACAATTTCTCAGCTGGTCCATCACTGAAAATACAAGTATGATGCTATTTAAGTATTGCTGGTGCTGCGTTGTCAGTAAATCAAGGGCTCAGATCATCAGTCTTTGTTTCTGTTTTGTAGGTGAAGAAGTTCCAAATAATCCTTCCCTTCCCTTCCTTTGTTTTCCTATAAATAAATTCTCTAGGATGCTTACTTAGATTTTTTTTTTTTTTTGGTTTCTTTGTTCCATCTTCAGTCAGGTTTTGTGTGTCAGATGCTGTCAAGCCAAACCAGGTATGAATGCAAAAGGGCAAATGTATTTGTGGAAATGATTAAGGCTGGAAAACACCAGTAATGAGATATTGAATATTTCTCTTCTAATGTGCTGAATCCAGACTGTGGTGGCAATAATCAAAAGTCCTTGACAGGAAATGAAAAGTAGCAGTAAGTATGCTAGAGTAGCTTAATGTATTTATTTTATCAGAACTTTCCCTTTAATAAATAAAAAAAAGCACAATAGCCCTAGAACACTGGAGTTACAAGTTTAGAAACAAATCTTACCTTGAAGACTTAATCCCTTTCATTTAAAATAAATATTTCAAGGTTTCTAAGTCTCTTCTGTGAATCTTATTTACATTTTTATTAAATGAACAATATTTACATAGCTGTTTCCATAATGTTTCTTCTTATGCCTTTTTAAAAGCTGGCAGTATATAGGTCACTGGAACCTTGACTTTCTGAAGCTGCTTTTTAATGTATGGTCATAGGCATGAAAAACCTTTGCAACTATTTTTTTGCATCATATGACATGGAATTTTGAAAGGCAGCCTGGTCTTACAGGCTTCATTTGGAAGGGTCAGAAGGGTTTTCCTCTGGAAGAGAAACGCGGGCGGTTTTGGGGAATGGGAGAGGAAATCCTGGGATTGCAAATGTTGTGATTAAAGTACATACTTCTGCAAAGCTCTGACCTGGGGTCCTTCTGCTGGACTGTGACAGCTCCCTTTCTTTTCAGGTAGGAAATCTCTAATCCTGGTTTCAAGATCTTTTAGACAGCAGTTAAGTGGAATTAATCCTTGCTCGTCTATGTGCAACAAGACAGGGCTTTGGTTACCACTTAAGAAATGAAGGGGGGGAAGAAAAGAGGAGTGTTTATGCTACATTAAATATTTTCATTATGCATCAGATGTTAAGAAATTTCTAGTAGGCCTGAAGCATCTCTGGCATGACTGTTTGGAAAACAAACACAAAACCCCATGGTGCATGGCAAGCACTGTGGTTTGTTTTCATACTCAGAACTATATTTTGAATAGTATATGAGATGCAACATAAATTTATCAGGGCTTTGGCACTGACTGATGCTCGCAGAACGACTGAGATTTAGGAAACATTATTTCTATTATCAGTTAAAAGTGTTTTCTCTTTATTGAATGGTGTGAGCAGGCAATGGCAGGGTTGGATGTGGACTCCAGGATTTTTCTCCTTTTTAGCCTGTTGTGCTTGTTCAGAGCTTGGTGGGGTGTGTTTCTCAGTGAGCTGATTCCCCGTCCAGTTTGGGGATAGAAATTAGATTTCCTGTGTAAGCTGGAGTGCAAAGGAGCTGTGGGTGCCAAAAGGAGAGGCTGTTTCTGAGAGCCAGTGCAAAGTTTGCGCAGTGCTGAGCCATCTTCTCCCTTTCACTTGGCTGATCTGGAATGTTCCAGCAATCCAAGTGGATTACATTTGGCTTTCACTCTTACCTTATCTGCCTGTTAGAGCCGAGCCTCTCCAGGTGCCTGGTCTGTATTTACCAGGCTGTCAGACGTCCTGGGGAAAAGCTGTAAGGTAAATACACACCAACCTCCACACTTTAATTGCTACCTTAATTCTGCAGCAGTCAGTTCTTACTCAAGGGTTTGCTCATCAAAGCTTCCTTCAGCTGTGGTGTTCAAAGACTGCAGGATCAACCCAAATATCATATTCATGTGTTTGATGTCATGGAATTGAGGCTTCAGCAAAGCAATTGGATTGAAGTGAGCACTTAGAGTTGAGTCATTCCCTTTCCATGCAGATGTGTAAGGGGAAGGGACATCCTCGGAGGAGGCATGGCCACGTGTGTGAGCTGGCTGGGAGGCACCTGGGAAAGGCTGGATGCTGCTGCAGAGGGAACCTGGTGAGGGTGCAATGAGGGATAATTCTATTATCAGAATTTTTCCCATGCCATAGATAAAACCAGTTAAATCTTTCTCATCAGTGGTTATAATTTTTCAGCTCTTTGCTAAAATCAATGCCTTTTTGGTCCCACTTTCCAAAGGAAATTGTGCCACGAGTCACCTGCTGCCAGAGCCTGGCATCACAGTGGGGGATTGATCCAACAGTGTCTTCTTCCAAGGTTCTGAAGCCTTGGAAGTCAATCCTCTCTCAGCCCTACCCAGTAAATTAAGGTAGCAGGAAGACAAATGTTATTGGTATTCAAATACTTTGTCTCCTTGAAGCACTCAACACATGCAAATTATATAAAGAACAATGCTGGATTCTTGCTACTGCCGTGAATCTCCAAGCCTGTGTAATAAATGTTGTTGTCACATTATATGGGCTAAATGACTAATGATGGAAGTGTGTTCTTATTCATGCAAGCAGCTGCTGAAAAGTGTGCTGTCCTAAAATATACCTTCCTGTCTGTGGGGCTGACAGCCATGAAATGATGGAATCAAGTTCCTGTCCTTCAGTGTTGCTTACAGTGATAACTGTCACAGTTTTTAGAGAAGTCTGTCAGAGAAGGAGCCACAGCTCTGATACAGTGTGGACAACACACCCTTGAAATATGCTTTGTGCTGTGGACAGTGCTAAGTGCTGCACCCAGGTGCACTTTTACTTTCCATTTCCCCCCCTCCTTGATGATTTATTTTAACCCCTTGTCCATTAGAGAGCAATTCAAAAATGAGTAAGAAAAAAGGAATCAGTAAGCCCAGATGTTACAGTGATCTATTTACTGTCTTGCCTTTGGAACAAGCCCAAGGCTTAGAAAGATTTTCTTTTTTATTTTCCTGTAAGATAAAATTAAAGTGAAAACTTTGGGGCTCCTTTGTCAAGCTTGTCATCACGTGCAGTTTGAGCCTGCAATTTTCTCTGTCTCGTTTGCATGAAGAGGCTCTGGTGACATAAATGTCTTCCTTGAGGACTGAACCTCAGGGGAAGTACGTGAAGAGTGAATGCGGCTTGGCTGCAAGACTGAACCCCAGAAATAAAATGCCACCTCTCACTGAGCTGCTGGCTTTATCCACACAGCCCCTGATTTCACCTGCACAACACATTTGTTTAGGAATTGATCTAGCAAAGTATCTCCTGACTCCTTCTCGTGCTGATGCACTGTTCTGTCAAATCCGTTCAAAGTGAGGTTTGTAATGCTATTTAGAAACCATAGTTTGGGGGAAATATTGACATTGTGCTGAGAACTGCAAACACAGCTGACGAGGTGGGCTCTGCCCTGGTGAGTCCTCCAGCCAGAGCTGACGTAGGTTTAATGAGCAAACATCTAATTAGGGTAGCAGAGGTTATTTTAGATGTGTTCAGTGTGTTACACAGAATTCAGTGATGAGAGGAAAAGAAAAGAGTTCAATAATTTCATCATGGTTTATTGGAAGTATGCTAAATTAACAGTTAGGAACAGCCACCAGTGGTCACCAGTAAACACAAGCTGACATCTCATTTAGGATAAAGCTTTTTCCAGTTGTAAATTGCCATCTCAGGGTGGATCATCATAGCAAACAACGAAATAACAAAGGGATGTTTTTCCTTCCATGGTAAAGAGTTAACAGCACAGAGGGGAAGAGCAGAGAAGGAGGAATTTTGAAAGCAGCTTTTGCTGTGCTGGGAAGGTTCCTCTGGGTAATGTGGAGCTCTCTGGTGGTGAGGAGGATCCAGGAGCGGGGCTGGAAAACTGGAATCCTGTGAAATGCAGAGCACCAGGAGCTCCCGGACACTGAGGGCTCCCCTGGGAGCCGCAGCCCAGGAAATGTGGCCCCTGTGCCTGTTCACTTTAAGGAACATCAGCTCTGTCCCTCTGCTGAGTTAACCTGTTGTAAAAGGTGACATAGAGATACTCAGCCAACGTGGCAAACAGCATTTCACCCAACACATCCAGAAGAAGAATGTTGGAGCACTGAGCTAAGCTTTGGGTTTGTGCAGCTTGCTGAAAATGATGAAACTGAAACCTTCATCTGCTTGCTTCCAACTTGGCCCTGTGTCTATAACTAATAAATAACTTGCAATCATTTAATATGTAATTGATTATTAAATCAATATCTGGCTATTTATATAGTTTGTAAGTCAGAGCCATGAAGCTGTATTTATTTAGCTTCAGAGAGGCTAGAAATTGGATTACTCAATTAATTGGATTACTTAACAAATATTGATTAGCATTTTTAAGCAATTAACATTATAGACATGTAACACAGCACTATCTTTTAAAATTTTAATTAACTGTTTAAACAATGCTTGGAAATTTAAAGTTGTTGAGATTATAATTACATTATTGCCTATGCAGTTTGGAGTTAATTATACTGCATTTCTATAGACTTGATAAACTGCAAAATGTATCCCCTTAACAATCAATCGGTATTAAATTACTTTCAATTACTTTTTATTAAAACCAAATTAGTGCCTCACTCGTGACACAGTAAAAGCAGCACAAACTCTCAGGACTCAGCAGTGATTTCTGCCACACCTGCTGCTTTCCACGTGTCCAGCTGGTCAGCCACAGTCTTAAAATAAAAATAAACCTGAGAGACACAAAGCAATTCAGAGCTCTGGTCTTCAAAAAATTCAATGCCTGATATTCCTTCCATAGGAATCTGTGCAAGTTTCATTGGTTTGTGTGCCTGGGAGGACGTCTGAGTCTGGGATCCTTTGCTGTCAAGTTTTATAGCTCCATTAATTGCCACAGCTTTCTGCCCTGTAATTGTAGGCATTTCTCTGAGCCCCAAGGGAATTTTTGTGGTGTGTGGTGCTTAATGAGGATATCCACTTGTTTTCTCAACAGGAGTCAAAATTAATCTTGTAGGCTCAGGGCTTTAAAGAAGCTTTCTTTCAGCTAGTGATTCCCAGATTAGTTAGGGTTTAGATACTTAAAAGCTCTAATATTTGATAATAAAATACGTTTAATCTGGTATCAGAAAATATAATACACTGCTTCCTATGGTATCTTTTAGCAATTTCTGACCCTCTTTGTTTATCATGTAGTTTTTATATTTTTTAATTCTGCTCTCCATCTCAACCCTTTTTATTCTGTTTCCTCTCCAGTGCTAGACGTGCTTCATTAGCTGTTGAGTTTTATAAAGCTGTGTGTTTGGGTTTAAGTAGACTTGTAGTAGCAGCACAATAATACCCCCCCAAAGAAGTCTTACAGATGTAAACTAACTGTGCAAATCAAGTGATGATTAAAACCCTTGGATGCCTCCTGGGGACCATGGGATAACGTGAAGCAAGGCAGTGCCTTTCCACAGCATACAAACCATGGCTTCCTCATTTTTTCCCACAAAACTTACATGTTTGCTCAGGGAATAAAAAGGTTTTGTTTAATTCAAACACCAACAGAAGGAATCATGACTCCTGAAAATCCAGGATTTGATACAGAAGAAGTGTGGACTTAGGCAAGGATATTTTATCTAGGAGGTGATGGTAACAGCTCTGTGCAGCCTTTCCATGGGCCAGTCAGGATGAATGATAGAACCAGCTGGAATGGGAGAAGGGGCACGGATAGCTGGGGACTCCTAAAGCCACCATCCAAGCTGGCTTTTGTGGGTGATGCTTTGTGTGGGCCACAGGGTCTGACCCAAGCCTGACAGGTCAGAGGACACTTAGCAGGGAGAGGCAGCTGGCTGAGAAGGTGGCTGCTGGAATTCGGGTGCTGATGGTTGGTTGTTTGACTGTTCCTGCCTGTTTGCACAAGCCCTGTGAGAAGCTGCACCAGGCCTGGCATGAGAAGCACCAGCTCCTGGTCTGGCAGATTTTGGGAGTGGCTCAGAACAAAGGACAAGAGTAACCAAACAGAGCCAGACTCCCCAGGCTCTGTTTAAATTTCTGAATGCTGTTTCTTCTAACTGATGTTTACCAAAGTACTGAGCAGCCATTGATTTAATGAAAATTTACAGAGAAGGGAGTTTTAGTGCTAGTCACATACCCAAGGTAGGAAGAGGTGCATGGTGAGGATTTATTTTGGGGACAGAGGATTGGAAATCAATCAATCAATCAATCAGTCCAGATTGGAAATCAATGGGGCTCAATTCCCAGCCTCCTTTAAACACTCTCTTACATGCCCAGGCATCTCCTCTGTCCTTTGGCTCTAAAGTGCCTCTGGAAAAATAAGCATAGCCAGTTAATTTAAACCCCAAACCCTCAGGGTGTGACTCTTCTGCCTCTCCATGACCTGATTCAGAGAACAAGCCCTGCAAAGGGTGGGAGTTTTGCCTGGACACTTGGTGGAGCTGGGGCAGCTCCTTTGGCGACTGCTGGATTGCTCCAATGTATTGCAAAGCCAGATCTTTGCTTCATACCTTGAGGAAATACAATTTTTTTCTTTTCATTGCTTTGAAAGTGTAGAAAAATAACTATTTCCCTGTCCGTTTGTTTATGCTGGAGTACATATATCCAGAGGCATCCTGGATGCTTCAGGAGTTCACTGCCTTCAGCACTGACCAAAAGGGAAGTTCCTGTTTTCATGCAGTTTATATCCAAGTAACTTTTGTTACAGTTCTCCTTTTACATTTGACTCGCTGGTTAACACAGCAATGGGCAAATCATAATCTCTCTTTTAGCTGAATTTTGTGGCAATTACCTCCTTCACAAGGATGTGAAATTTAATTTGCTTCTATTTCTTTGTTGTTGTTTTTTTCTTGTTACAGGCATCTTAATGTGAATTGTTTCATTGCAGCATTTCTAGGCTGGTGTTATTTGTGTTGGAAGGAATCAAACTGCATGTGACTGAGGCTATGCATATTTAAAAATTAAAATCTGGTGACTCTGCAAAGACAGCTTTGGTCTACAAGTTGTCTTCAAGAAGTATTAATAATGACAATATTCCGCTGTGTGAGAGAGTAAACTAAAATGTCCCTATGGATACATTTCACTTCAGTCATTAAGGAGAAAATGACTGTACTCTTTATTTAGAATAACGAGAGCTGATACTGGTTGTCGTTAGAGTATGCTACAATCAAATGTTAATAAGAAGCAGCTTGAGAATACCACACTAATGCAAGGCTTTTTTTAATCAAATTTTTGGAATTGATTGCCTGTGGCGAAAGAAGCAAAATCTTTAATATGACATAGTGATTTTTATGCTATCTCTGGGGAGAAATGCTCATTCTGTCGATTTCTTAACCTCTTTCTGGATGCAAACCACATCATCTATTTTGTCCCAATCATTAGAAGATTGTGTTTTGAACAGATATAATCACTAGAAAAATCTGATCTACACAGTCTATGGTACTTTTCAAGCTGAAACCCTTGAGTAACTGCATGCTACTTTCTAAAATGTGTCTGTAATATTGGTACTAATCTTAAAGCTAAGATCCAGTGCAACAAAGATTATTTTCAGGTGTCACTGAACTATCCATTTTGATTCTGTGTTCTCATGCAGTGGTATCTGACACATACCAAGCTATTTTCTTCCAATTAGAGTATAAACCCCAAATACCACCTAGAAACAAAAATGTGGAAAATTAATTTTAGGAAGGAGATACCCTTAAGTTTCTCCTTTTTTATTCAATTCCAGGCTCCAAGACTGCTCAGCAGTTTATTTCTCTGCAGACAAAATATGCTTCATAGGTTTGGTCTCACCCAAGTGTGTGTATGGGTGCAAAGATAGAGATTCCTCTCCTGCCATGTTTGTGCTTGTGATGAAATATGGGTGTGAAATGAATTTTGTCTTTTTCACCAGGAGGAACACAAAGCAGAATGGAGAGGAAGATAAAACTCATTTCAATATGTACAGAGAGAGCATTTCTTATTTCTGCTGATGGCTGCCACATCTTTTCAGTGGGAACAGCTGGTATCTAAATGGCTTCCTCGGCTAAAACAATGTCTATCTCACCTTAAAATTTCAACAGGAAGGTGTGGCCTCGCAAATTAGTCA
>NW_008238440.1:2683281-2700936 GCF_000691975.1 Corvus brachyrhynchos | reverse complement strand
AGCAGGAAGCTGCTGCTTCATCATTTAGTCATGTCACATATTTATAGTGTTGTCTTTGTGTGGAGTGTTTGAGACACAAAAATGAAAGAAAATTGATGCTGTGTACATCTTGGCGCCAGTGAACGCAAAGTTATGGTTTGCCATAAAAACCTGTAATCTACTGCAAGGGGGAGGAACCCAGCTCTCAGCACTGTGGTGGAACTTTTAGAAACAGAGCAATTAAAAAGTGTCATAGGAAAGATGGGCCCCGCTCAGCAATCCATTCCTGATCATCTCTAAGTGTAAACACATCAGCAATCCTGCTGCAGTCCTGGAATCTCCTTCCTAGTTAAGCACCTGTTCGAGTATCTGCAGCCTGCTGTAGCCGAGGTGGGGAAGTGTGCTCCTCATAAATCCTCATTTAGCTGGCATATTGTGTCTTCTTGCAAATTTCAATACAAAATAAAACAGGGAAAATGGAAACAAACTGAGTTCCAGGAAAAGGATTAAAAAATGTATACAGGATGAAGGATAAATCAAAAAAAGTGTCAGTGTTTACTGGCCATATGAATTCAACTGCATTTCTTTAAGTCCTCATTTCTCCTTGCTGTAGTGTTTATAAAAGAGAAGTCAATAATGCTGTTTAATAAGAGCTAGTTCTGTGCTTTTGAAATGGAAAACAATCAAATAAGTCCATTCATTCAAGCTGTGAAAATCTAGAGTTTACAAACACGGTATTTTGTTTTCTCCATCAAAGCTTCGTGTTCCTCTCACCATCACGTTAGTTATACACAGCTCATACACTGTTTGGGAATGCCAAGTGCAAGGAGCTCCTAATGTAAATGAATATTTAGAGGCAGGGCAGGAAAAATACTGTTCTCCTTCTTCCCTTGTCATCAGCAGGACTGCTCTGCACAGATCAATTATTGCACCCAGAGGTGACTCTATTTAGTGACTGTGCATGCAAAACAAGAATTAGCACAAGATCCCTGGAGAAGCCACCCTGTGAAGGGACAGATCAGCCAGGCTGGTGACATCCATGTCTGCTGCCTAATGGAAGTAGCAGCATTGGAGGAATGACCTGTGTATTCGTATAATATTTAAAACACCCCACGCAAAACCAAGCCCAACAACCCTCTCAACGGTTGTGATGAGAACAGGAATTAAGTTAGGGCCTGTTTCCCACTCTGACACAAATCATGAGGCTTCCTCACAAGACAGGCAGGTGCTGCTTGCTGCAGATGGAAAATTTCCCATCAGAGATCCTTCCTGGCTTAGGAATATTTTGTTGTGCAAACCCCTGCTTTTGTTATTGGGTCAGTTGTACCAAAAGCAGGAGAACCCAGCCCTGTGCTGCAGGGCGTGGATGCAATTTCCATCAGCTGGGAAGGGTTACAGCAATCCTGGTTGTAATTCCTCCTGCCCACACATGGACTGAGCTCATGAGCCCCATTTTCCCTTTCTCAGCTGATCCTGACCTTTCTATGGTGTCATTTCTTCTGTCTAGAATTGCTTGAAAGAATAGTTATGTTTCATGGTCTGAGAGACTTAAATGTCCTGGACATCCTCAGAAGCAATTTTAAGTTTTGGGTTCTGTTTCATTTATTTTCTTTTCCTTTAAATCCAAGTCCTTGTGGAGATAAGGTGTAAATGCCAAGTTAACAAGTGTGGGTCAGGCCCACTCCCTAATTTTCCTCCTTTCCTAAATGGGAGCTACTTTTACAAGATAAGAGCTTCAGTGACTTCCTGGGCAAGAAGTGGGAAAACAAAACCTTCCTTGTACTCCAATTTTCCCTGGTTCTCCACTACTGGAGCTTCAGGGCTGTGTTTATAAAGGGAAAGGAGTGTTGGCTGAGCATCTGACAAGCAGGAGGCAGCTCCTTAAAGCTGCTTTAGATTCTTGTTATTTTTTTAATACCCCTGGTGGGTTGAGGATGTGGCTTTAGCCACAAGTCAGGGATTCTGTGCCTGTGAGGAGTTAATTTACTGTAATTACTGCATATTTGTGGTTTAATTGTGTGGAGGCATGGCCATGGCTGGAGAGTAGGAGAGGAGGGCAGGAGCTTGTTTTCATTTTTGGGTTCTTTTATGAGCTTGCCAGGCAGGGGCAGTCACAGCAGGTCGAGGGAGAGGTAATCTGGGAATGCCACTCCAGGAGGGATGGAGGCCTTCCCGCAGCAGAGAGCTGCCATTCCAAAGGTATTTCATTGTGCAAAGGTTCCTCTTCTGTTCCAGAGTGGAGAAATGGCCCTTTGGAGCTCCAGGCAAAGGGAATATGGACAGCACCGGCACAGGACCTGTGGGCCAAGGTGGCAGCTCACAGCTCCTCACTGGAGCACTGGGAGAACGGGAACCACAAGGCATTTCTCTTCAGGGGAATGATTTTCTCAGGAAATTATTCTGAATACAAGAAGTGGATGGTTGTTATCAGTTTCAGACATCTGCCAGTAACACTGTAAAACCCAGTGACGTGAACTAATTGTGCTCAGCCACCAAAGGAGCAGCCCTGGTCTGGCTGGTTTGGAGCTGACCTGGGAGGATGGTGGGGATGATGTGGAGGAGGTCACTGTGCAGGAAGACAAATCCAGACCTGCAGCACTTAGCTGGATGCATGCACATATTATGGTAATTATTTCTGTATATAAAGTTCAACTCAATAAATCTTTTTCTTCCTGCATTTTCACTTCCCTGCTCAGTGAACTGTACAGAAACATTCTGCTTGGCCATTTTCACGAATCATTTGATTAAATGTATTTCAGTCTGATATCTACTCAGTGGCTAATGTGCAGAGAGAAGAGCAACTTGCTAATTTAATAACCAGTGTTTCAAATTCCTGACTTAAAGTAAAAATCCTATATCTATTTGTGGAACCAAGTGAATGTAAAAAACTAAAAAAAAAACCAAACCCAGTGAGGTTCCTACTTAACTATTAGTTTGTAGATTATTTGCATCTTAGAGATGCTAAATAGAAAGGGTATATTAATTATGGGATCTTAAGTGTGAGGCTGTATTTTAAAAGCTTCTTTTGGTTCTGCCTATGTCTGCCAGGAGGTTTTCAAACATGTCAAAATTCTGGCAATGTCTGCAGCTAAGCATAGAGGTTTAGCTTCGAGAGAACCTACAAAATTTCACTGCTGCATCTTCCAGGAATAATTGGATACAATTAACACCCCAGTGTCTTCCCTCTGTAAATTCCCAGAGGAGCTGAGAAGCCATTCCATCCTCTCTTTCCTTTGTTGTCCCTCAGGATCCACCAGCATGTGGGATCTATAAAGCAAGCTGCTGGCATTGCTGAGGAGATGGAGAATTAGCTCGTTTTACTGATATTTGCATTTGTTTGGGATATTGAGCAAATACATGGATATTTATCTCCCTGGATGAAAAAAGGACTCTTGGCCTCAGACTGCTGTTGTCTCCCTATCTGCAGCATCTCAGAATTGCTAAGTTAAGCACTATGTTCACTTTTATCATAACCTGTTCTTATCAAGTCGAATCTTATCTTCTGCCTCCTGATTTGCCTGCTTGTCAGAATGTGCTTCATCTTCTTTTAGGAAAATTAGTTTTCGATGGTAAACTTTTTAGGGAGCGCTATCATTTGTTAGGGTATGACTTTGTGTCCAGTGAGTGGTGATTTCAGAAGTGATAAGGAGATAATAACTTTTTGCTATCCCAGCACATGATGCCGAGGGAATTACTGTTGTGCTTGGGGCCTTGGGAGCAATTTGAGCTCCAGGCTGGGAGGTCCCAAGTGGGAACGGTCTGGGAATAGGTGGGTGTAGCTGGCAGCTTGTCAGATTCCAGTTAACTAAAATAAAGCTGAGGCTTCTTTGTTTAATCTGTGCCTTTGTTTTCTTGTCCGTGTGTGGGAGCAGCACAGAGCTCTTCACTTCATCAAATAGAACTACACAGCCAGAGGGATGAAATAGCACTGAGGGGTTGGGGGGGGAGAAATACATGCTTTTACTTGGTTGTGTTTTCCAAGCTTGCTGGTGGCCACTTCTCTGCGCCTAAATCACTTTTTGTTCTGTCTAAAATCATCCCAAGAGTAGGAGCTTAGAATATTGCAATAGTGGCTGTATTTTTCCTCAGTAAAAAACAGCAATAAATCAAGTATTGAAACAAAAAAATTAATTAAAACACTTGCTAACTATCATTAAGTGGCACCATGGAAGGTTGTTGTTCATATTCAGCTGAGCTCATTGTCAGTGCTATAGTTATACTTACCAGGCTAGAAATAATTTAAAAATATTTTCCATTAATAATTTATATACTTGGGATAAAATAGTGCATTAAGGCACTTTGAACCACAGTGTTCATTTACACATTTGGCTTAAGAAAAGAGCACTGGCTTGCTTGACTCCTGTAACTGAGTTCTGAGCTATTTAATGCTGTAAATATTTGAAGTACGCTCAGCACGAGCTGAAAATCAGTGTTTCGGTCAAACAGTTGTTTTTGTTTCTTAATTGACTTTTTCTGCTGAACTTAAGCAGAGGGAAAGGATTTTGATGAGGTGGAGATTGCCTGTTGGGAATGCATGTCTTTAATTTTACAGTTCTAGTACAATTTATGTTTGATTGTTTTACATTTGTTGTTGCTGCTCCATTTTGCTGGAGCAGCTGACCACTCTTCATGGTCTTTTCTACAGGAAGAAAGACTGATAATGGTGCTGTCTGATCAAACCTCATTTTCTTACCTGTGCTGTGCCTAAAGTTTCATGAGCTGCTGTAGTCACTGCTCTGGTGCTTCTCATAATGTGCTGCCAGAATTACAGGCACAGAGTAATTTCTGTGTGCCATCCCAAGTAACCCCATGGGCCCAGGGGTGCTGGAGGACAGGATCTGGTTGTAAGCTGCAGTAACACTCTGTTACCACCTGTGCCATAAACCCAAACTGTTTTGCTTTTGCGGTAACACAGAACTGCCATTCCCAAATGTCATTGATCCCTGCCAGGCAGTGGAATCCCATGGCAAGGACAAATTCGTGCACAAATGACACTGTGTGCTGTGCTGGCTGTGAGGTCAGCTCCTGCCACGCTGTAATAACCAACAAAATCAATTCCAGCCCCTTCTCAAGGTGAGCTCTGCTACCTTGCTGCTGCAGCACTCGAGCACCAGCAAGTTCTGATCAGCAAAACTCGATCAGCAAAAAGAATGTGCAAAGTGGAGCTGTGATTAGGGCAAATTGCTGCCTGAGGAATGTTTTCCTGGTGGATATTGTCTTTTGAGAACAACTTAGCCCAGGAGATAGCCATGGAAAATAAACGAAGTCCTCAAACTGCGATGATGAAAGCTCTGAGTCCGAGGAGATGGGGCTCAGGAAATTTCAGGACTTCTTTATTTCAGCTCTAACAGTCAAATAGCACAGTGGTTTACACCTACTATTAACTCTGTAGCAGGCCAGGATAACAGTCAGTTATTAAATTTCCATTTCAAATCAGAGCAATTCCCTGCATTGTCTTCCTGATCTTCAGTGTTTTGGGGGAGGAGGAAATGCAGTGTTAGAAATTCAGGATGACATATAAATGGACTTTATCCTTTCGTTCTTTCTTTTTTTAACTAACAATTGTGTTACTTTGGTGTTGACCATCTCCTCAAGGATTTGCATTTAACGATGCAAATACACCCTCTCTGTAATCAAATGGCCTCTTTTAATATCTTGTTTCTTTAAACATAAGGGAGAGAAGGGGGATGCAGAGAGAAAAATTCTTGCTGTCCCTTAGGCCTGTACTCCTTTAATCATTTGAGCTTCCTGAATATTAAGTTTCATTTGTTATAGTTCAGCCCAGAGTGGACTCTAGTATTGGAGCTCTGTGAGGTATCCCACAGACATGGGAACCCAGGGAAAGCCCTCGTGGAAGGGACATCCCCACAGGTCTGAAATGTTTGCTTTGCTTTTCACTTGTTACTGAAAAGAGGAGGTTTAAATGTGTAATATTTGATTATTCAGTGATAAGGAGAAGGTGCATCTGATTCCTCCCACATCTTATCTGATGTTCTCTCTGAAGTCACAAACTGGGGATGGGGACCCTTTCACGTGCAGGTTGTGGTTTAGTTGTTACCTCTGTGGTTTTGCTCCTATGGATGTGCTAGTTCAGAGAGACCTTTAGCATGAGGAGTTTTGTTGTTCCTAAAAGAATAATCACAGAATCCCCTGGGCTGGAAGTGACACACAAAGATCACAGAGTCCAACTCCTGACCCGGCATGGGACATTCCCAAGAATCCTACCTTGTGCCTGAGAGCACTGTCCAAAAGAAAATTGCCTTTATTGCTGAAGGTATGGAAAAGATAGAAACTTAACTGATATGTGACAATGACAGTTGTTTTACTGCTGTCTACAGACACTAAAAAATATCTTAGTCATGAGTGAGGCTGTTTCTGAGAGCAGGTAATTAGTAACAATTGTGGGGAACTAACAGTTCATTAAAACCATCTTTCTGTTGTAGCAAATACTGGAAATGTTCACACACTCTGCATTCCAACTGAACTTGTAAATTATCCCAATAACAAACCAGTAACTGTAGTATGGCCATCGTAATGCACGTGCAATTTTTTGGTTTTATTGCAGTTTCATCAAGATACATGAAAATTGCTGAGGAAATTTTGGGAGACAGTAGATGACAGTGATTTTAGAAGAGTATTTCCCTTGCTTTAGTAATTCATGGTGACACTTTTCCCTTTTGTCATTGAGTGAAAACCCTCATGCAAATTCAGTACCTATGATAATACACCTGCAATGTGAAACCTAAGTTTTATTGTGGGGAGGGAGCCCTGGCAGAGTGCAGCTCCTTCTTCCTGCAGATCCCCACTCCTTGCAGGAGCAATGCAGCTGGGTTTGAAGCCTGTGGTGGAGCAGAATGAGCAGGGGATTTTTGGCACTGGGATGTAGTTGAAACTTCTTTTCAGACTGACATTTATGAAAGGTTAACAGATATAAGACCTGATGAAAGAGCCAGCAGCATCAGGGGCCCAGCTCAATAGCTTATCTGCTCTGCTGTTTATTTTCCAGGGAGATTTCCTTGAACAAGGACCGAGAAATGTTGCAATACTTGTCACACTTAGGCCAAGGGTTTGAAAAGTTTCAGATTTCCTTGACTTCTGAAAACAGCCTATTCTGAAAACATGGTAACTCCTCCAGTAAACATTATTGGGAAAACTGCTTTCTAGCATGCTGCTTTGTTCAACATTTTTTTTTTTGTGAATAAGCACACAAATGAATTGTTTTCTCTGCCTTTGCATCTCAGTCCTTTTCAAGCCCATTTGGAAAGTAAATTAAAAAGAAAAATCTAGCTAAATACCATTTATTCCTTGAGTTAAATGAATGCAGGATCAATAATTTAGTATTCCTTGATGTTCCTAAACTTAACTGCTGAGACAGCCTAAACAATGGATCCTCAAAATCTTGCTTACACTGCTCAAATTCAAGATATGATTTTGGCAGGTCTAGGGATGATTTAAAGGGCCAACTTGAAAGACAGAATTCAAATTCAAAGTATATAAAATGGGACCTAGCTATACCATTGCTCCCAGTTTACCCAGAAATTTCATTGCTTGTGTGTTCCATGTTTGAGACAGAGAACAAGAGGCCTTTGGGGGCTATTTACAAAGCACTTACAGCAGAACAGAGATTTCTGACCCAGCTTGAGATTGACCAAGTTGGGCATTGGTCACAGCCTAGTTGACCCAGCACGCAGATGAGCTGGGTTTAATTTGCTCAGGGTTTTTTGCAGTTTCATGGTTGTGCAGCACAGTTTCTCTTTCAGGTTTCCAAGGCCAAATTACAAATCCTAAGCAACCCTTTCCCTTGTGTATCCTTTCGGTTCCTTCCTGGAGGAGTCTGTGTTTTTTTGCCAAGAATGTTTTCTAGGTGTAAAAGCTTTGCTGCTGTTCCTTCCCAGCACTTCCCAAGTGTTGACAGAGTGAGACACAAGTGCCTAAGTCCCATTCAGAGCCACAAAACGAGCATCCTCTTGATTATGTGGTCTGGAAAACTCTCAGATTCTGGTTGCTGGCTTGGTCCTGCAGAAGGTGGCAAGGAGAGATTTTTCTCCATTCCTGAGTGATGCCTTCAGTAAATTAAAAAAAAAAAAAAAATCCCTGAAATAGCCTTGAAGTTGTTGGAGAGCAGAGTTTAGGATGCATTTATTTCCTTAAGATTTATTGTTGCTGTATTTACTGTGTCTGCAGAGATTTGATGAAGTGTAGCTCATTTTTGGCTGCCTGTCTCCCGTTGCTCATGCAGCAGCCTGACCATGCCAGAAGCTGTGGATTCACTGCAGGATTGATTCACTGCAGGATTGGCTGATGTAGTGCTCAGTGCTGTGCTGTTCCCTCTGAGGATGTAGCTCTTAATGTGCTGTAGCAGGAACATTGATTTGGGACACAGAACTCACAGAATTATGACAAGTTGCAGGTACAATTAAAAGAAGTTTATCTGGTGTATCCAGATCTTGAAGGCTGTTCTGGCTGACAGTGATTTGGAGTTTTGGTAGCCTTTCTTTTCAAATAATGTGAAGTTTGTTGGGTTTTTATGTGCACGACTCGTGTCATCGTTATCCCAACGTGTAAAATTCCCAGAGGGGTTTCCTTCTCAGAGTGCAGTTGGTGGCATGGAACAAATTGATGGCATTGAACAATCAGTTCTAAAACTCTGTAGAGGGAAAATCAGCTCCTGCCTATTAGGGAGAGCATTTAATTATCCCAGTATCCCTATACTTCTACGACTAATTTTCTTTTCCACTAGAAAGAGCATGTATAGAAGCAGATGTGGCAATTCCTGAAATTTTAAGCTCTTTGGTGTTGTGTGTGTTTCTGCACCTTTCCATTCCGTTTGCACTTTCCATGGCCTCAGAACTGCTGGGACAACTGCAGCTGCTACAGGAGTATTTTGGGTGCCAAGTGGCCACGTTGCCCACATGCCCCTTTCCCTGCACCTGCACTGGACAAACAGAGCAGTTCAGACATCCAGGGTCTAACCATGGTGCCAACAGGCTCTTCCTGCCTCCAAAATATCCCTGCCTGAGGAAAAAGAGCCACTCCTCCAAAATATCCCTGCCTGAGGAAAAGAGCCACTCCTGCACTGTCTTAAGCATTTTCATTCATTTAGCTGGAGCAATGGCACTGTCAGTGAACAATTTGGTTAAATTTATGTCAGCTCATGTGGTTTGACTGCTGGTAATTGAATGGGATGAGAGGGAATGCTGTAAAACTCGGCTCTGGCAAGACTTTGTTAGACAGTGCAATGAGAGGGACTGAATCAAAATACATGCAGAGAAAAGTTAATAAAGACTATGAAACATCTTAACATGGTCAAATCCAAGGGCTCCACGCTGTGAGCTGTAAGCTCAGTAACAGGGCCGTGAGCAGCTGTCCCCAAATTTAAGGAAATTACAGAATTGCCACAGTTCCAGCTGCGTTTTAAGTGCTTGGGAAACACTGCAATCCCAGAAATCAGGTTCCATATGCTGACTGAAATGGAGGGCTATCATCACCTGGCATTTCATGTGGATTAACCCTTCAGCATTCCTGACACAGTCCCACTTGGAGATGGCTGTGCTAATGTCCTCCAACGTCCCAGACATCCTCAGGAATATCCTGCGCGCGTTGCACTGCCGATAGCTGCTGCTCTGAGATTCAATGTGACATTTTTAATATATTCCGAGCTTCTGTTCCTGAAAGAAGCTTTTCATTTTGGAAATAAAGGAAGAACATTTTGGGAAATGTTTCTTTGCAGAACAACTGCATGCTTCTGGCAAAATGGAAAGGGATTGGCACAGGAACAAGCCTGACATACAAGTGCAAAGAGATTTTGAGTTTGTTCAGACTGAGACTTATTGGCATTAATCAGCATGTGCTTTTAAACACACAAAAATAAGTTTTCTGTGACTGTATTTGAATATGTGGATGTGAAATGTGTACACTTATTTTCTGACAAATGCTGAGAAGGGCATATGGAGCTCAGGAAAGCGGTTTCAAAGACAGGAAGCTGAAGCAGGAACGCACAGAATCACCTTGAGATTTGTTACCACCTGTAAGAAAATGCATTTTCTTCACCTTTCAGGGGTACTTAAACCTATACTGAAACCCATTTTGCTTTACTATGCAAAATGTAAGAGCATAAGATAACATTAAGCGAGAACTAATTTTGCAGGAGAAACATCCCCAAATAATTTCTGCTATTTCATCAGTGTGGGGAGTTTTCATCAGGGCTGATATTCACCTCTGTGTGTGAGCACAGCAAAGAAGTCATGGAGGAGCTGAGCACTACATGGGATCCTGGCTGTGCATGGCTCCTGCTCGTCCCTGGAAGGTTGATGTCCCAGGGATCTCTCTCTATACATATATTTATATATAATGCACTCAGATTGCTGCTGCAGCCCTGGCTCAGCTGTGGTTACACACAAGAAGGCCCTAAATGCCCTGGCTGGGCACTCAGAGTGGCCCTGCCTCACCCAAGACAATCTTCCTTCCTTAGTGCCCTGTTGGGAACCGCAGATTTTGGGACCTGAATTCCTTCAAGTTTTTGACAAGCAGATCTGTGAAGGGTGCAAAGGTATGGGGTAAATTCCTGCCCTGAGTGAAGTGGTGCTGTCGGTCCCCACTGGGTGTCAGTTCCTGCTGGTTGCTGGTGGCTGAACAACTGCTCTCACTCATCAGTAGTGCTTTTCTGATTAACAGATGAAAGGACTTTGTGTAACTACCTCTTCCTTCCATGACACCACTTCACTCATGACCCTTCTCTGAGCACAGCTTGAATGTCTCCTGAGTTTTGCTAGAGGCTTCTCCAAGAGCAGAATCTTCATCTTCATGGTCAGAAAGTGAAAGCTGCAACGTAAGGCTCTTAGTCAATTTGCAGGAAAAGATGAGACAGAAGCAGAGCATAAATTACAGGCCAGAAGGTTAAAATGAGGGGCTAAAAGCAGAGTGATTTTGTTGTGAGGTTTGAGAGCCCAATGAAAACATCACAGAGGTTAAAGACAAGTAGTCTAGGACACTGAGTAGCATAATTTGGGAAATGATATTATTATATTACAGATATTTCCTACTGAAAGTTGTTAGAACAGCTCCTTTGGCTATGCCTGCAACTGTAATACATTAAATGCTTAAAGCTTAAATATCTTTTAAAACGTTATATTATATTATATTAGCACGGAGCTGAGTTATTAGAACAGAGACAAAACACACTTTCAGAAAGCAGATTGGAGGTTTTAGGGGGGGTGGGGGTTTAATTTGGGTTTAGAAACCCAACCCTGAGGTGAGTGCAGATGAGGAGAAACACTGAGAACATTTAATCCATGTTCATCTGCGGCGCGCCTGCCGCACACATCGATGTGCCGTGAAGAGCCCTGCTGATTGACACTTCAGGGCTGCACTCAGCAGCTGATTTAAGAATCTGATTCGAGGTTTGCTGGGTTCACTGTGCAATCTCTTGCTTCATTCAGCAATATCCATGACCTGATCTTCCTCTAAAGAGAAAGGAAGGTTTGCTCACCACGGCTGAGGAATCAGCCCCACAGCTATGCCCGGGCTGAGCACGTGTATCAAACTTGTCATCATTTGCATACACTCCTAATTATCCCCTCATCACTGAGCTTTAGTGTGGATTATGAAAGTGCTGGATTTTTTAATGTCTGAATGCTTCAGGAACTAAAATCGAGTTACTTTGTATGTCTTCTTTTATAGATAAATGTATATCCTGATGTTTAGGAATATCTTAGCCAGGAAATAATGAATCCCAAATGAAATGCAAATTTTGGTGTATTTCAGCTCATTCTTGAGAAGTGTAAATGGGGTTTCTCATATTGTAAAATATTAAACTAAGAGTAGTTTTGAAATCTAAATGTAGGATGAAATGAGTAATTTACCAGTGAAAAAGATATTGTCCATAGTAGTAATCAGATGAGACCTCATGTTTCAAGGAAAGTAATGACTTCTGGGAAAATGAATTCCCAAACCCAAAGAATTCCTGTGGAATTTTATGAAGTAAATATGGAAGTAAATGTGTGGCTTTTGCTGTTCTTTGGGAGTGATTTCTATTTTTTTTTCTTTGAGTGGATATTAATTCCTGCTTCTATTTCTCTGTTATTATAGTTTAGGAGTATTAAAAATGGATAGGGAAGGTCTGAAGTACTGAAGTAAGTTATTTTTTATCTGATCTGTGTGATTTTAGAGTCCAAGAAACTGGGATATCGACTCTTGAAAGAAGAAAACAAAAAAAGAGAAGTCCCAATTTCTCATTTATTACAATGTTGAATCAATATGTTTGGCTTGTGAAGTGTTTTCCAGGATAAAGCAAAATGTCTCTGAAGCAGAATTTTTCTTCAGTACATCATAATCCACAACTCATCCAAGCATATGGGATCAATAGTGCTGTATCTTGTTAGGTAATCACAAAACTGGAGGAATATATTAAAGGAGGACAGCAGAAAATGAGCCTTTTAGGGAACTATTTGGTTTGGGATTTTTAAAAAGCAAAGGTAATTACTGTGAAACCATAGAAGCCCATTATCAATTAACATATCAATAGTCCTGTGAACAGGAACTCTGAATTCAGTGGACTTTGCATGGTTTCTGTGAGTGTTGGGTTGTGTTTTTCTCTGTACTTGTGTGTGTAAATGTGTATCAGTCACACTGCTCTTTATGACAACCATTATCTTTATTTCTGATACGGCAATACAGAAAGCTGCCACTGCCCTTGCAGTACACTAAAAATCTCTGTAGCTTTGAAGCAGAATTAAATGTAGCTGAAATGTGTCTATCGATTCAGCTTTGGAGGTTTCCGTGTCCCCTGTTCAAATGTGGCCATCCCTGGGGAATGGGAGAACTCTGTGAACCCCTGTCAGCACCCCACTGAACTAAAGACAGGCTCAAAGTCTATTGCTTTAAACTGAAAAGAAATTAAAGAGCTTAATATTGGAATGAAACCATGGCTGGCTGGTGCAAGAGATGCTGCTCTCCAATATTGGCCTGTCCATCCAAGTGTCCAGAGGAGCGGAACTGTTTTGTAACACAGCAATGAGAGGGGGAAGGATCAAGACTTCCACCTTTACATTTCTGAGCACTTTTATTTGTGCCAGTCTCCACGTCTAATTGTACCCCTGCTGTCGTGCTCCACGTTCAAGAGCCAAGGTTTTTCTGGCAGAGGAAAGGAGCAAAAGTTTAGTTCTGCAAATGTGTGTTGAGACTTTCAGATCTAATTATGATATCAAACGTTGGTGATGATTGTTAAATATGTAACTGTAATGTGCAAGGAGCACACCCACACGTCTTTTTAATTTCGCACATTTGTAATGATTTTTAAATGGAAATAAAACTATTCATAAAAGTGAGAGCAGAAGCACAAAGTGAAATGAAAGTAATCACTGTGGACCAGTTTTTATTTATTTTTTTTTTATAATTGCTTTAAAATATTTTTATTCCACCGTCTCTTGTGTGCCAGCATTGAATTCTAGGTGCAATTGCTTGTGAGCTCACAAAGTGGTTGGAAATTTGGCAAGTTAGTTGATAGCAATCACACACTTTGGGTCTTCTTGGGATGTTTTTTGGATGTGATGCCTTGATCTGTGTGTTATGGGAAGGTCTGGGGGCTGTAAATCTTTGTTCTGATACCCTCAGCTCCAGAGGAAAAATAGAGCTATGTCAGTAGTTCAGGTGAATAAACACAAATGTCCCTTGAAATGGATGTCGGTGTTGGACAATTTTGTGACTAACAGATTGTCCCAGTCATTGTGACAGTGGGTGCTGCTGATTTTCAGATCTTGGCAAAGAAAATGTTCACAACAGGCAAGGCATAGCCCAAGGGCAGAAACTGGATGGGCTTGAATACTCAAGATAAGTGTGGGTTGGTTTTTTAGGGGTTTTCCTGGTTTTTTTTCATTTTTTTTGAGTTGGGATAGAAACGAAACTTCCTGCACAGCCCTTGTTTCCTAAAGCCTGTGATGCTCAGCTGTGGATTTTCTTTACAACAAGAGAATCCTAAGCGACACCTAAAGCCACCTGATTGCTGCCATGAAATCAGCCTTAACCTCTTTAGCCATTCTCCACTCAGCTGAATTCTGAATTATCTGAATTTACCCTAAATTTCTCCAGTGCTATGTCCCAAAAGGACTGCTCTGCTTCTTTCCCTGGGGGAGATCCCATAGCTTGGAGAGCTGGGAGGCAGCTCAGGTGAGGGACCCTTTGAATGTGTCCAGAAATGGGTTTGTTTTCTCTCCTGATTTATTCTGTCTGTTGGGCTCACAGTGATGCTTGGCTGCAGCTCTGCAGGCCCTGAAATAAATGAGAATTGTAGGTTTGTGGCAGAAAGCATATTTCAGTGCTTTCTCTCCGCTCTGAGGTTGTTAACAGTTTAATTTAATGGTTTTTTATACTTCCATGATGAAAAATACGTTGGTAGAGCTAATCTGGTCTGAACTGCTGGGTTCCCCCTGCCCTTGCCATTTCCCGAGAGGTGCTGATGCTGTCTTTGGCAAATCCATGAGTGAAAGCTGGTTTGGGACAGAACAGGCTATAAATGATTTGAGGCTATCCAGTTAGAACTAAGAGTTATTTAAAAGTTATTTAATTTCTTAAGGTTCAATCTGATGAAGAATAAATTTGGGATAGTTTGTAACAACCCTGTGGGTGCATGCATGGAGATGTGAGTGTGTATCTCCATTTATATGTAAATGTAGACCTGCAGCTCATGGACTCCACTTTTTTTTTTTCAGAGGATCAGAATATTTTAAAATCCTGATGACCATTAATTTCTTTTGTAATTTAAGTATTCATTTGCAAAATGGAGTAAAGGACACAAACATGGATGGTTTGAACTGTTGGGACAAGGAGTGAGGAGTAGGGAGGGAGCACATCTGTGTAACCTGTGTTGGGGTATAAACAGATTAGCCTGGGGACTGCTGCTTTCAAAGCAAGTATTAAGTTGTCAGAAGTTGAGGTATATATTAAATGGCTTCATTATTAGAATTTGGCTACTACTTCTGATTTATAAATCCATCTGTTAAGATAATTTTAAGAAACAGCAGCACATCATTAATAAAAGTTTTCAGTTCAGCAGAGCAGCATGCAAAGCAAACATTATCATCTTAGGCCCAATTTGAAACAGGGAATAGGTTTGAGTTGTAATGGAATTATTTTTTTAATGGAACATTTTATTTTCATATTTTTGTAATGCTCCTTTCATTTCCTAGCCCGGGGCTGATACGCCTGCTTTATCCTCTAAAAGTCAGAATAAATGGAGCTTACTTGGCCACATGGGAAAGTCAGGCCTAGATGAAAACTCAAGCTTGACGATTTATGTTTGAGGAAAAAGAACAAAGGTCGTGGAGATCATGGGTGTTGGCTGATGGGTCATGGAATTCCTAATAAGCTGTTCAGAGAGCAGCAGGGCTGGCAGCAGAGCTGTTCCTGGCCCCGCTGGCAGGGGAACACGGACACAGCCCCAAGCCCACTCTGCTGGGAGCAGCCTGACATCCTCTCTGAGAGGGGGTCACCAGTGGGGACTCTGGGCCCCAGGGCAGAAACCCCTTAGAATCTGCAAAGAAGAAACAAAGGAGAGTGAAAGGAGGCAAAAAAAAAAAAAAAAAAACCCACAAAAAAAAAAAGGAACAAATAAGAAAAAGAAAAGGAATTTAAAGGAAAAAGAACAACAATAATTTGCAGATGAAGCACTCGATGCTGTACCTTACAGAGCATCGTCTCTACCTCTACATTTTCAGGGAGTTGAAAGGACAGGCTACACAAATTCTGTCCACCTAACTGTGATTTTCTGGCTGTCTCCAAGTGGTGAACCAAGGTCAATGAGAGGGGTTTGGCTCTGCCACCTGTGAGGACAATAAAACCCAGGTTTGGGCTACACGCGTTTGATCAGCAAGTGCTGCTGTGGTTTTCATCCTAAAGTCCTCTGCTTTTACCTCAGGAGGAATGATTACAAATACAATATTTTTGGCTGCAGAAGTGCTTAGGATTGGGTGTGTGGCTGTTGGTGTGTTGGAGTTTGTGTCGATGCACTGGGGCTGAACATGGAGAAAAGCGGAGTCAGCAGGGAGGGCACTGAGCAGGCTCCAGGCACAGGTGTCCTCGGAACAGCAGGCTGCTGATGGAGTTGAATATTTGGAATTATGGCCCTGACTCCCCCCTGGGGCCCGTGGCTGTCCCTCCCCTGCTGGGTGCTGTGTGTTACAGGGGTGGCTGGGATTCCTGGCTGTCTGTCCTGACCTTCCCTGGCACGGCTGCCCAGGGATCCTGCAGAGCCTGGATTTATTTATGTGTGAGTGTTGGTGCTGATGACAAGGCTGAGTGATGGAGCTGTTTAGTTTCAGGGTCCTTGAATCAATAATCTGGGTTGTAGCACAGGCTGAAAAAAGCTGTAGGTAGGCTGGACTGATTTCACACTGAGAAATTATTTATTGTTTTTCCCCCAGATCCACAAAACTGGTACCTCTTATTTAAGAGCACAGGAGATAAAGTCATTCTGGAAAACAAATAGACCTTAGGCTTATCTGCGTGTCTGGAAGAACATTGCTAAAACTGAGAGAAAACAAATATTACTAGCAGGATTAACTTCCTTTTGAAAACCAGCAATATCCTTTAGAGATCTTGTGACCATATTAGTAGCTGTCCTAAGATATCATTTAAATTAAAGTTCTTTTCCTTTTCTCACCGCGTCATTTTCATTTAAATTAAAGTTCTTTTCCTTTTCTCACCATGTCATTCCTGTGGCCATCAGAATGGCTCAGGTCACTGAGGGCTGTGATGGTGACTGGTCAATAGAGATCCCTGATCTGTCACAGAATACCTGGGACACCAAACCCAGCAAAGGGATCTGTGTGAGTCTTCACTTATCTGCTGCTGGGAATGTGATTTATGCCATTAAAAAAACATTTATAAGGAGTGCAGTCGAAAAGGAAATTAATACTATAAAGCTGTCATGAGGTGTTTTAGTCAGAAATGGAACCAAGGAGAAGCCGAGCTCTTTGCGATGGCAAAATGAAGTTCCCAAGGAAGTTATGAAATCTTGTGCTAAACCTTCAACCCCTCAAGGACATAAAAAAAAATTCCAAAGGTTTGCTTGCTCTTTGCTGTAAAAACTTAGTCGATTTTGAGGCTGCAGACTTGTACAGAGAAAATAATTAGGAGTGGTTTTCCTTTGTGATTCTATGAGTGCATCTTTGTAATTAGTGCTACAGAAAATACTGATTTGATGCACTTGCACTCTTGGATAGTTTAACTTGTCCTCAGATGCCCTTTGTCCCCACCCATCTACAGGGCAAACAGTCACTCCTCTCTGCTGAAGCAGTCTGGTTTTCCTATACTTAGCTGTACACTGGTTTTTAGGGCTACACTCCTCTAATAAAGCTGGATTAATCTGTACCCTTTGCTGGAGAGTTTGCCCAGCCAGCTAATCCAGTGTGCTCTGACTGACTGTACTCCTCCCTGGATGCATTGGGGAAGGTGTTGGTAGTCCCACAGGTGTTTTAAACTCAGGACAATGTACCTGGAGATGCCCTGAGAGACAGCTGTGGGCTGTGCTCTACGTGAAAGCACTGGTTATAAAGATGTGCTCAAAACACTGCCAGTCTATAATTATTGTTTATGCTCAGATTATTGTTTATGCTCAGATTATTTAAATTTTTAAAGAATCCCACCATTTCCTAGTGCAGTATTGGTGTATACTTCAGCAGG
>NW_008238440.1:2678548-2683227 GCF_000691975.1 Corvus brachyrhynchos | reverse complement strand
CCAAGCGCCTGGATCATTTAACAGAGGTGGGTCCTTTGCAAGGAGCTGTGACCGAGTTTGCTCCTCCCTAAAATCAGCTGAAGGTTTTATGCAAATATTTGTGAGCTGCTGCTGAAGGAAAAGAACCACACATAATTGTTATTGAATGAGCAACATGTGCTTAAAAATATTCCAATGACCCATCAAGATTAAATTCTTAATCTAATAGCTCTACTGCAATTTTTTCTCATAGCAAATAAGAATTGGAGAAACTGTGTCACTTCTGTTTTGCCATCCTAGAATGAAGTACCAAGAGACAGGAAAAGTAGATTTCCCCCCACTCTCCCCCTCTCATACCTTGGGTGTTGCCATCTGGAGCCTGTGCTATTTGGTAATATTAAATAAATGCAAAGCTAATTAATTCCTTTATGTCAGGTTTTTCTCATTAGGGTAATATTAACCTTTCAAAGTTTGTCATTCACCACTCAGCAATGTGCCATATGCTTGATGTCACATGATAAAAAGTATTTTCCATTTGCCGTGCTCTAGAGTGCCTCGGTGCTGCTCAGGATAATCATTTGTTTCTCAGGGATGTCTCACTGACATATGCCACAGATACATTGATTGTTTGCTAATACACCCTCAATCCCATCATTGCACATTTTTGCCAGCAATATTACTCTCATAAAAATATTTCTTCTCCATGAGCTCCATTTCCATTTGATATTTATGCCTGATTGCTGCCAGTGCCTTTTGGGGGAAGTTGTGTTAGGCCTGCTGAAACTTGGAGGATGTCAGTGTGGCTTTGATGGCTTTGTCCAGCCCCGTAGTTATGTTCAAACAGATGGTTAAGAATTGTCTTTCCTCAAAATCGTCATTTTCTCTCTGTCAAAATGCGTTAATAAGGATTTACATAGCAAAGTTAAATTGTAATTTCTCAGACTCTGTGTGTCAGCATTGTTATGAAAAAGCTGTGTGGTCATTTTTGCAACAGGTTAATAGAATACCTCAGTGTCTGCAGTGGGGAAAGGGCTGCAGGAAATACAAAGGCAGCTTCATTCCCAGCTAAAACATTTAGGAATCCTCCTTCATTTGTATTGCATTGAAAAATAATGTGTGAGGATTTGAAAGCTGTAAATCAAAAGCTGTGCTTGTTTGGTAGGTGGGGAGCTGGTTCAGCTGGTGTAATAACAGCACAGAGCATAGAAGAACACTGTGTGTTCATGGAATCACAGAATGGTGTTGGTTTGGAGGCACCTTAAAGCCCATCCAGTGCCACCCCTGCCATGGGCAGGGACACCTTCCACTGTCCCAGGCTGCTCCAAGCCCCAATGTCCAGCCTGGCCTTGGACACTGCCAGGGATCCAGGGGCAGCCCCAGCTGCTCTGGGCACCCTGTGCCAGGGCCTGCCCACCCTCCCAGGGAACAATTCCTGCCCAATATCCCATCCAGCCCTGCCCTCTGGCACTGGGAAGCCATTCCCCCTTGTCCTGTCCCTCCAGGTCCTTGTAAAAAGTCCCTTTCCAGCTTTCCTGTAGGCCCCTTTTAGGTACTGGAACACTGCTAAGGTCAACCTGGAGTCTTCTCTTCACTGAATCTACTGAGAAAATTCCCGTTAAACATTTTGCTCATGGTATTTTCTGGTATTTTAATTAGGATATGTGAAATTAGTCATATCTGAAGGAGTTTTATATTTAATCTTTCTGTCTTTTTTCTCTAATGAGTTCAGCTCTTTTCTGTTGTCCATTCCACAAAAGCTAATTCAGGCTTAGCCACTCACTCCCGTGGCTCACCCATTTTGTGTTTTGATTCCTAATAATGGAGTTGTGAATATCCTGTTCCAGTTGCTGCCTTGTGGGTTGAGGTCTCCTGCTCTTGGGTCACCCTTTGGATTGATGTGGAATAAGTTGTGAGCAGGAGCTGCTGCCTTCATGCTGCTTCCTTTGGTTGTACTCTCCCGAATGACCCGGGATCAATGCCCTGTAACCTCCTGAGAGGAACTCACAATGGGATATTCATAACCCTGGCCCACAGAATTAAAACTGGCAGTGGCAGGTCGGCCTTGGAAGTCTTAAAAGACAGAGCTTGCTTGCTGTGAAGGAGATGCAGTAATGGACTGGAGGGAGGATATCCATATCAAAGCACCACCTTGTTAGCAGGGTGTCTTTTTATTGCTCTTATACTTTAAGAAATAATGAAAGAAAGTTCTGCCTGCCTGTTTCTTCCATGCTGCAGCCATTTCCACAGTGATACTGAGGTTTCAGTGCACTGAAATGTACACTCATTCCCAAATTAAGAAAAGGGACTGTTTGCACTGTGATTGTCAAGAGCAGATTAAGCCTTTATGACCCTTCTTTTTTTGTTTGATGTTGGTTGTGTAAAGAATAAAACATGCAAAAAGCACATTCATGAAGATCACTTTAAGGGGGTTCAGAAGAATCAGTGGTAGCTGCTAAAAACAGTCTGCCATGCATTTCAGTCATCACTTTTAACATTTTTGATCAGAAATCCCCACAACGTCGCAAACAATGTGTCTCAGACATGGGGCCAAACAAGAGGTTAATTAATCAGAGTCAAAAATGACTAACAGCAAAATGTTTGTTTGATGCAAGAATCATCCTAAAATCTGTCTGGCTTCCACTCCTAGTGTTGGGAATAAAGCGTGATCTCGCCAGCTCTCAGCCTTTCAGTCTCTGCCCTGCCGAGTGTCGGAGAGAAGAGTCTGTTTTAAGTCTTCTCACATTGAAGTTACTCTGCAGTGCAGCAAAACTGTACCAACACGGAATATTGCTGTTGCACTACTCTCCTTCCCCCTCCCACCCTCTTTTCCCAGATTTTTGTACGCTTTGGCTCTGCAAAAGGAGCTGAAACCCCTTTGGACTGCGGCACTTCGCGTGTAGCTGCTGAGGAACAAATGCTGCAGCTCAAGGGAGCTGCTGGAGGGAAAGCTCCTTCTGAAGCCTTATCTGTACCACAGGCACTTTGTCAAAGGTTTCCCAGTGTTCATCTTCCCTGTTCTTGGGATACGTCCATGCTATACAGTGCATGCTGCATGCACCTGAAGCAGCTGCACTCAAAAAAAGAAGAAATCATCTGGTTTGTCAAGAAAAAAGGGAGAAGACCTGTTGGTTATTTCAGGGGGAGGCTGGGAGGCAAGGCTGTAGTTTTTTCAGAATAAAAGGGGAAGGACTTGGTTGCTCTGCACTCATCTGACTGTGCTGTACCTGAGCTCCCTCAGGCCTTGGGAGCAGTTTTGACACAGCAACATTGTGCTCTGTCTGGGATTAGCTCCTGAGGCTCTCAGAGGGAATTCCTGGCCATCTAACAATGCCATATCTGCTCAGCCAAGTGCTTGGTATCACTAGCGAGGCTGATGGGGCCAAGTATGAAACTCCTGATGGAGTTTCCTTACTCATATCATCATCCCAGAATCATGGCATAGTTTGGGTTGGGAGGCACCTTAAAGTCCATCCAGTGCCACCCCTGCCATGCCCAGGGACACCTTCCACTGTCCCAGGCTGCTCCAAGCCCCAATGGCCAACCTGGCCTTGGGCACTGCCAGGGATCCAGGGGCAGCCCCAGCTGCTCTGGGCACCCTGTGCCAGGGCCTGCCCACCCTCCCAGGGAACAATTCCTGCCCAATATCTCATCTAACCCTGCCCTCCTTCATCTTAAAGCCATTTCCCCTTGTCCTGTCACTCCATCCCTCTCCATTTTTCCTGCAGCTCCTTCAGGCCCTGCAAGGCCACAGTTTGGTCACCCCAAAGCTTCTCCTCTCCAGGCTGAATACTGTGATTATGTCTCCAGTGGTCAATTTTTATGCATCTCTCAGGTGAGAGGCAATGGTGGAGGATTTAGAGCAAGAAAAAACTCTGTAATTGTAAAAGAAAAGCTGTGTATTCTTTTGCCAGTTTGGGGGAAATAATGAATGAAAATCGGTTGTGCAGTGCTGAAAACAAATTTTAAACAGCATTTCCATCACTGACTAGCAGAGGGGATGTGTGATGTGCAGCACTTCTGTGGAATCTTCTCCTACAAAGTATAGAGCTCTTTCAGGTAGTTCAATGTTCTGCTGATTGATCCAGGAATATCTTGTAAAACAATTGGTGTCACAGGCTGAGGAGGTGGCAAAGAAACTTTGGTGCAGACTCTGACAGAAGAAGCCAAAGCACAATAACAGGGTGCTGAACTTGTAACTGACAATTACAGTTCAGGAAAGTGGTCTGTGAATCTTTGGCAGTTTCCTTAAATCCTCAATTCCACGGATGCCAGGAAGCCTGAGAAAGGGGACAGTAAGAGAGGGGCACAGGGCATTACTTTTCCAGCATGTAGGGCTTTGGTGTGCCCCTGTTCTGGGTGCTCTGTGCAGGGCTGATCTCCACATCTCAGCAAGGATATAGTGGGGAGTTAGAAAGGGAGCAGAGAAGGGCAGATAAAACAGGGAAGGATGGAAAGCTCATGCTACAGAAAATAAGACTTCTCAGTTTTTTGGAAAGAAGGCTGAGGGGGAGAGTGTGGCTGAACTTTGGGAAGTCACAGAGGCAGAAGCTGAGGTGACTAAAGAGCAGCTCCCACAGTCAGAGACCTGGCAGTTCTGGATGAAACCGCAGGAGGGAGAGTGACATAACATCACTTTCAGACGGAGATCAGGAAATTCATGGACAAAATTCAAGGTAGATCCTACCAGGAATGAGACGGAA
>NW_008238440.1:2673649-2678500 GCF_000691975.1 Corvus brachyrhynchos | reverse complement strand
GTTTCTGTGCTGTCCCAAACACCCTCTGCAGTGCCAGGGCTGGTCACAGGTGGCTGTGCTCCATCAGCTGTTGGTGCATGGCACAGTGGGATGTTCCTTGTTAGCTATGCAAAGCTGTATAATTACTGAAATGCATGCAAATAGGTTAATTAGGAAAGGAATTTAAAATGTGGCATTCAGCTTAGTTCACTGTAGGTTCCAGCTGGTAATTTGTGCAGGGAAAAGGCCACAGAGCTGGCTCCTGCAAGTAGAGGGGACGGGAATGTCGCTGTGTCTGTGCAAGGAATGCTGAATGGTGAGGGCTGGAAAAGCATTCCCCCTCTCTCTTTTGGAGGAAAGAGGTGATGGGAGGGCGCAAAAGCTAAGCTGGATCCTGTGGTTGTTGTCAGTGGGGTATGGTGGGAGCCATTTATTAGATCTGTTTGAAAAACAACGTAGTACGTGAACTTGGGAACTTCAATTTCTGTATCTGTCATGGAGTTCAAGACTGATGCCATTCATTAGGGAAATCAATGTATGGTTAAGAGTTTAAATGCCCAACTTTATACAATTTTCAACACGTTTGTTCGTGGCTGAATATAGGACCATTGTCTGGAAAACATCTGGGAATTTTGCAGAAAAACGTTGTGACAGACCTTGTCACTTTTGTATACAAAAGTGTAGCACCTTTTGGTAGGATTTTCTGGAAATAGAACCCTGGTTTTAAATGTAAAAAGTGCCTTTCAATTGTTCTGTTATTTGTGGAAAGGTGAATAAAACAATTTCATACAAACAAATCTGTATGAGCTATAATTGATAGGAATACCGTAGCCTCTTTGCCTTTCCTCTGTGCACAGATAACACAGCCCAAACCAGAGTTCCATAGGATGAAGGAAGTCTTGAACCTTGAAAGCTAAAAGCGAAGCTGGCAAACCTGGCTGGTAGATTCTGAGCCAACCTTAACCTTGTTTTCTGCTTTTGTTGCTCTTGGTTTGCAGGTTACAATTAGTTGATGCCATTTTGAGGTGCAAATGAATCAAGTTTTTCCACGGGGGTTATTCAAATTTCCTTGAAAATGTCTCTGGGTTAAAAATCCTTTGGGTTGCAGGTGGAACAGTTTGGCTTTCCTGTCAATAAAGGAGATGCTGGGAGGATGCAGCTCTTAAAGGGAGGATCCTTAAAGCCACTTCTGCTTCTCCAGCAGCATTCTCATCAACAGTTCTCTGTTACCTCTCACAGAGTTGGGTACTGCAGAGCCTCCAGTGACAGGGCCCTGATTAAAGGCCTGTGCTGGCCTTGGCTGCTCCAGCAGGATGTTACCTGTTATTAGCAAGGAGTGGAGATGTGTCAGCACTAACAATGGTCTGTGCCAGCCAGGGGATCTCCCTGCTGTGTCATCAAACCCCTCTTTGAGAGGGGTTTTTGAGGCGGTGCAGGGAGCCTGGCTCTGGTTTGTGCTGTGGCTCTGATTGTTGGGAGCAGCAGTGGAGCTGCTCTTACAGATAATAACTGGTGTGAGAACCTGCAAAAAACTTCCTGGGCTCCGATGCAGGCTCAGCACAAAGGGGTGGATTTGCAGTCGGTTCAGATCACTGTAGTCCCACTGAGGCCAACCAAGCTGAGCTGATTTACACAGAGTGTGTCCAGAGGCGCTCCCAGCTGATGGCATTTTAAAGCAGTGACATTTTAAATGAATCAGTGCCACTGGGATGGCATTGCTCTCCATCAGCTCAGGAGCACAACAGCTTCTTCAGGAAGTCAGGTTCTGATAAGGCTCTTCCCACTGAATTGTGTGTTATCTGGTGAACAGGTTTTTTTTAATAAAAAGCCAGTTTCCCATTGAGTACTTGTACCAGGAGCCATAGATAATAATTAAAAAAGAAATAGTTTGACCTTTTATGAGAAACGCTGTAAACTTTTGCAGCAAAATATTGATTTTAGTGTATTTGAAGAAAAAGAGTTCCAGGATTCACCTTTAGTGGAAGAGAAAGTCAGAAGCTCATGTGGAAACATCTGTAGTCAAAACCTGTGTCCTTCAAATGTTCTGGCTTACAGTAGTGTGAAGAAATAGTTCTAAATGTGGGTTTGAAACAAAATATCAGTTGAGTACAATTTAATTAATATGCTTTTTAAGAGATTCCAGAACAATGAGGTTGTGGATTACAAACTGCGAGCCTTCACTGAATAGCCTGGCAGTGGCAGAACAAAGCAGAGGGACCTTGGGCAGGAGCCCTGAGTGTGCTGCTTTCAGAAAAGCTCTGGGATGAGGTGCTGGAGGAGAAGAGGAGCCCTGTCAGGTTAGTCCTGAGATCTTTTCCACAACTGCAAGGGAAATCCAGTGATACCACAAACACACCAGCTTGCTTTGTCCTGAATGCTGTTAATAAAACCAAATTTTATGTGAATAGGAATGAAGTCCTCTGCAGCACAAGACCAAAACTTTACCAAGATATCAGCTGGATATCAGCTGAGTCTCCATGCAATTTCCTATAAAATAAAGTGTCAGGCTTGTGGCTGACAATCAGTTACTGGTTTGCCTGCCTCCAATCCCCTCTCCTTTTTCTTCTTTAATTCAGACGAAAAAGTCTGCCCACTACATGTCAGTAAGTTTTCCTGCCTTTTAACTTACACATTATCTCTATCTGTGCTGGTTTTGCATGAGTTCTTCTGTGTGTGTAATCAACTAATTATCTCTTATATCTCCAGCAGATAAGGCAAGGGAAAATTAAATTAGAATGAAACAGTAACAATTCTTCTAAAGATCAAAGTGTAATGATAACTACAAATTTTAACATGCAAGGTTATGCAGGGTTGCCTAAACAGCATGGACTTCACGTAGCTTTCCTGTGGTCCAATTGAGCATTTTGAATTATTTCCACAGTAAAATGCCCCCAATCTCTGAGTAAAGTGAGTTGAAAAATACTAGAGGTGTAAGAGCTAATTGAGAGTTCTGCTTATGTATATGTTCGTGTATTGATTTGTCAAGACAGCAGTTAACACATGATATAAAATATTTCAATTTAGTGCTCTTTCCATTGCCTAAAATTCAGTAATGCCCTGCTGTGACTGATACGTGGAGAGAGAAGAGTTGTGCTGTAGTGGTTTAGGGAGAAATTGGGTGCTCCAAAATAAAAACAACTCTCTTGGGATGGAGTGGGTTCTCCTGGCATGTGACTGAAGAAAAATCACTCCTGTGTCAGTTTGAAATTGAGAGTTTGGAATCAGTGCTGCAGGATAACGATGTGGTTTGGGTACCACGTGCAGGCAGTGCTCCTCTCTGTGACACCTCCAATATTAAAGCAAAGATACCTCCGAAATATTTGAGTTTCCAAGAGTTTCTGTCATTGTTACATATTCCTAAACTCTGGTTATGATAAGCCAAGCACTTGGCCTTGATTCCTTTCTTCCAGAGAGAGCCATTCACATTCGGGTCGTGTAGCAGAGATGCAGCAGCTTTGTTACACCACTCCAAAGTGTCTGGGAATGTTATTAAAACTGATAAAGTCCTTGGCTTGCCTTTTAGGGGAAATTGAGCCTAACTCAGGCATGATTAATCACGGGTCCAGCCCTGACATCACACCTGGCCAAGCACCATGGGGCACCTCGGGGGCTGAGCCAAAAGTTCCCCTATGTCCAACACACAACTCAGTGATTCTAGAAGGGTTCATACCTGAAAGATGTAAGGGGATTCCTCCTGATCATTTTGGTGTATGGGAAGAAAGGACCACTTTTCCTTTCCCTTTGGACTGCAGTATAATTTTGTGTCTTGTTAAATACATTTTCCAGCAATGCCAACATGTAGGGCTTGGGCAGCTCTGCAAAGGGCCCATATGATTGCTGTGTGACAGGACAAAGGAGCTCTGGCACTGCACATCCCCAGCCCTTTGGAGGGTCCTTTCCAGTGGGTTTGTTTAGAACACTCTCTGGAAATTCTGCAGGAAAGCTTTTGTTCTCTGCGTTGCTTAGTGATGCTTTTCTGTTAAATATGGGAAATTTAAAATAAAGTTTGTTTTTGAGACTGGAAAATGAGGATCCTGGTGAAGATCCTTTTTTTTCTAATATATCTATTTGGCATGCAGTAGCAGCCATGCCATTATTCCATGCAATGCATTTGCATTTAGTCTGTGATACAACCCATGGGTGAGGGAGCTGGACAGTCTCCCACATCATTACGGGATTTGTTGGTGCCTTATGCACAGCATCCTATAGACACTGGATGAACAGCAGGGATTTGCCTGCAGAAGTTTAACCCAAGTGCATAATCAGACATCTCCCTCTGTACAACAACTACAGGGCATATCCTCATTTGTTCTCTAGCTCTGGGAGGCAGAGGAGCTTGTACAGTAGGCTGGATGCTATTCAATAAAATATTCTCTCAGAAGCACATACTCTGAGGCAGTTATTGTGCAAACTGATTTTTATCTGAATGCCAGGGCACTTCATCTGGCCCCTTTCTCTGCCTGTGTGAAGGTATTCTCTTTTATAAAACTAAAGATGAAATTAAGATTGGGATAACCTTTTGGAGGAATGATAACGAGGTCTCTTTCTGAAAGATGATGTCACAGAAAAGTCTGTAAGGGAGCATTTATTTGAGTGAGTAGATTTACAGCTGTCACTGTTTGAGTCCTGTCTGTTCCAGAGTGTTGCCCTTTCTAAAAAAGGGATTACAAGGAGGCTGGAGAGGCACTCTTCCCAAGGGCATGCAGTGATAGACAAGGGGTAGTGGCTGCCCAGTGCCAGAGGGCAGGGCTGGATGGGAGATTGGGCAGGAATTGTTCCCTGGGAGGGTGGGCAGGCCCTGGCACAGGGTGCCCAGAGCAGCTGGGGCTGCCCCTGGATCCCTGGCAGTGCCCAAGGCCAGGCTGGACATCG
>NW_008238440.1:2665047-2673507 GCF_000691975.1 Corvus brachyrhynchos | reverse complement strand
GAACGTGGCCCTGGGCATGGCAGGGGTGGCACTGGATGATTTTTAAGGTCCCTCCCAATCATCCCTTTCCATGATTCTCTGGTATCCCTATGCTGCACTGAATAAGTGTGTGCATACAGGTAAAGACATGCAATGGATTTGGCTGAATAAAATGTATTTCTTTGCCTCTTCCATGGTCTTGCAGCTTGTAAATGCAACCACTGCAAGGTGTGCCTACAGCAGTGTTGTAGCTCAGACCAGAAGTCTGATTTTGGAGGAATCCTCTGAGAGTCGTCACTGAGACACTCAGACACTGACAAAGCAGAGTGGTCTGTGTGTCAGCGTTGGGTGCTTGGCACCAGTGATTGATTTGCTTCAGACCTGTGCTGCTTTTGAGTCATCCTGTAGTCGTGGATTTCTGGGGGTTTTGCTCATACCTTGAAACTGTAGGAGTTGTCTTGCAATTCAATTTTCTATAGCTGTAAACCCATCCAAAGGAAAATAGTAGTGTTCAGAGGAGCACAGGTCACTTCAGAGACAAGCTTCAACTTTTTTTTTACTTATTCAGAGCTTAGAAAGTCCTTGACATTGCTGTCTCTTGCTTGAAGCATCATGTTCTTTGATCTTTATATTGTCTCATCTTTATCGGCTCTGTTACAATTCTCTTGCTTTTATAGCATCTGTATTTTTCCTTATGATAAGTTTTGTAGCATTATAAAATGCCTTCAAGAATTACTTTATTGTTTCAGGCCCTCAAGACATTTGTCTTTATTCCACAATCTGTTATTACCTTCAGTATTATGCTACCTCCTTTCCTGTCTCTGTTGCAATCTCAGCTGTTGTTCTTTGTGTTTCTGCACTGTGGCTCCTCTCTTGTCCACACTGACAAATTAATTTTCAGTCCTTCCCTGTGTATATTTTTCTCATTCATTACTTTTGTTGTCTGCTTCATCCTACAGTTCTCAAGCTAAAGCTCAGAAAACCAGTCAGCTTCCCTGCAAAGAAATCAGATTACTCTTCCCACCTCAGATGGACCCTTACTGGTACCTGAAACAGCCTTCTTAGAAATTCCACGAGTTTTTCTCCACTGTCCTGCAGATTGCAATATGATTAACTATTAAATGAGATCCAAATTTTGTGTCTTTTCAAAAGATCGGAGTGGCTGTGAGGCGTTAGCACACAAAGCAATCCAGCCCTCGATTAATGAGCACAAATTGAACGCAGCAATGGCGCTTTTGTGGGGAAGTGCTGAGCATGGCTCGTGTGTGTTTGTCACACAGCACCCTGCCCCGAGCTGGGCAGCCCTTCAGGGTGTTTTGTGTCAAGGAATGTTTGGTGCTGAGAGGAATGAAGGCAGTCTGTGCACAGAGGGGTGATGGCAGTGCTGCTGAGTGCCTGTATTTGTATGGAGAGGAGGAGGCTCAGCCGTGCCAGACAACTGCAAACCTTCTCTGAAGGAATATTGCTTCTCTCAACTAATAAAGGAATGCACTGCTGTTTGTGCTGCTACCAACACTAATCAGTTTTACTTGTTTGTGGGGAGCAGATTTGTTTCAAGACCTGTCAGTAAGACTCAAAAATCTTGGTTAACTTAGGTTTATGGTGAACTAGAGCCTGGATTTATTATAGACATGAATTAATAGGCTACTAGATTTTAAGAGTTCAATATAATTTAGGTTTTTTTTCCTGCCTATACCCTTTCAGATGCCTGTGACATCAGTATGCTGAGAATGCTCTGAGTGGATTTGGATCTTTATTTAGCTGGATCTTCTGGTTTGTCCAGGGAGTTCTACAATGAAACATGTCAAATTTTTCCCATTAGTGTTGTGCAGATTGAAACACAGATGCTGGCTGTATACTGTGGTCTAAATCTCTATCAGATGGTCTAATCTGGCTCTAGACTTCACAGGGACTTTCAAAAAACCCTTTAGCACTTAGGTTCTGATAGGAAAGCTTTAAGATGTGTTAAATAGGTTACCAAGCTCATGTAGCCAGCTCTCACTTTTTGCAGATTAGAACAGTGACAGCAGTGGGGGGAAGAAGCCCCAGTTTGTGCTGAAGGGGGAGCAGGGGAGGAAGGTTTGAGATGGTGATAGCCAATGTGGTGGAAAAATCAGAGCTATATCCTGAACTCAGCAAATAGCACTGCAGCTTTTCTGCACCACTGATATTGCAACTGTTTCTTGACAAATCCCTTTATGCTCTGTATTGAAAACAGACTCATAAATAGAGCTCTTTTATGGGGAATTCAATAGATTTCTCATAATTCACACTAAGTCATTAAAATATGTTTGGGAGGTGCACACCAAGGATATTACTGCTGTGGTATAAACCTGCTGCAGCTTTTGGTAAAAACTGGTATCTTCAGGAGGGAAAATAAAAATAAATGGTAGCAGAGCAAACAAACTGTGGAATATCATTAGGGTTATAATTGATGCTATTGCTGTTCCTGCAGCTCTGACAGTGTGATCATTTTGGATAAGTATTTTATTAAGACTAAGAGCCTGAATCTCCTGTTCATTTATATTTAGGAACTGAATTGATGCATTTTAAAAATAGACATGGTTAATATTCTGAAATAACAAAGAATATGTGGAGTTCAAGGTGTTCTGAACTGCAATACAAAGAGGTTGCCTCTCTGAAAATTAGAGAGGATCAATGTGTGCATGTACTTTGTTATGTTAATGGATGTTTCGAGCAGCACCACAAATTATTGGATGTCTAGCAGACTCCTGGGATTGCTTTGAGTATTTCTGATGCTCTTCATCAATCTGTTCAGTTATTCCTCTCAGTTTCTGAGGGCAGCTTTCAATGCTGCAAATTAGATATCCTATTTGAAAGGAATCATGTGTTTAAAAATATAAAGACAACCCCAAAATCTGGCCCAGATTTAAGATTATTTTCCCCTTTCTTTACATTCCATTCCTGCCATTATTCCAGCCTGCATCTGGGAACAGTGCTGCAGATTTTTGAGCTTGGGGTATTTCATCTTCTCATTCAGATGATGTATGGATTGAACAGTGCTTTTACCTTTGAGTCATGCCTGGTATACCCTCACATTTACACTAAAACCTGAGATTAACTGATCCAGCACAGTAATCGTGGCATTCAAAGGCACCACGAACCTTGATGGTACACTCTGGTAAACTGTAATGTTAATTCAATGTTTGCCAGAATTTTGCTCTTTGACACTGTTAAAACAATTTTCCTGTCACTTAGAATGTCATTCTAGACAGAGAAGGGAAGAACGAACAACAGAAGATATTCAATGATATGTGGCAGTGGTCTTCCCAACTTTGATTTGGGGCCAGAGATTGGGATGGCACCTCTTGCTGTCTTGACAGATTGCATTATTAGGTCACCTTGCAGAAAAGTAATTTAACTTGTTAATTAGTTGTGAGATATTTCAATTATCCTGGTGTCTGGGAGCCTGGAGCCTGCCTATGAACATGTCTCCACCTTTGTTCTTGCAACTTGATTTACCCAAAAGCAAGGCAGACTTTTTGATGGTTTAAGGCATTGCTGTAAACAATTTATTTGATTTGTAATTGGTCCCTTACTAATGAAGAGCAGAACAGGGAGGAGCACAGTGGTGCACCCCTGAGCCTGCTGGTGCTCCAGCTCTTAGAGAAAGGATTTCCATGGAGCCACATTCTTCAGACACAGCAGTGTCAAGGTTACAAGGAAGGGCTCCAGCAGACTGTTCAAACCTGCAGAGTCTCTGAGCTGTTCTGGGGCTTCCCTTGCTCAAGGACTGTTGTGAAGAGCAGTAGGGACAACAAACCTGTAACTAATACCCTACGAGAACAGGAAATTTTCCACACAAGCACCTTTGCAGCAAGGTAAACTTCCAGTACGAAGCACTGCAAGTAACTGGATAAAAAAGGTATTTGGGGCAATCCTGGGCACACCCTACAGGCTGGGTGGAGAAGGGATTGAGAGCTGGCCCTGCCCCGGCCCGGTGCTCTGGGAGCCCAAACCCCCCTGCCCTGGGCTGAGCCCCAGCGTGGGCAGCAGGGGAGGGGGGATTCTGCCCCTCTGCCCCTCAGCTGAGACCCCACCTGCAGAGCTGCCCCAGCCCTGGGCCCAGCACAGGAAGGACCTGGAGCTGCTGCACAGAGCCCAGAGGAGGCAGCAGCATGAGCAGAGGGATGGAGCAGCTCTGCTGGGAGGAAAGGCTGCCAGAGCTGGCATTGTTCAGCCTGCAGAGGAGAAGCTTTGGGGTGAGCTCAGTGTGGCCTTGCAGGGCCTGAAGGAGCTGCAGGAAAGCTGGAGAGAGACAATAGTGGGGCTTGGAGCAGCCTGGGACAGTGGAAGGTGTCCCTGCCCATGGCAGGGGTGGCACTGGATGGGCTTTAAGGTGCCTCCCAACCCAAACCATTCCATGATTCCAAGCCTGTGGCTGATCTGTTTGTAGCTATAAATGAATTGGTTTCACATGAACACAGAGAGAACCACTTGAGCCTCCTCCCGAGCACGTGCTGCCTGCTGAGAGCTGCACTGATCCTCTGCCAGGAGTGGCCTTTCAGCAGCTCGAGGATTATTTGAGCCAGAGATGTACTGAGTGTCTGTGCTTCATCCTGCTAAAAAGTGTTTAACCTCAGCTCTCTGAGATCACTCAGGTCCCCATCCCATTTATTCCCAATGCTCAGAGTTATGCTGGGAAGGGGACAGGCTGCTTTCCATAACATCCCTGTGCGTGGCTGAAAACACCCTGCATGTTACACAGGGGCTCAGAGGAGAGGTGTCCCTGTGCTCCTCTCTGCTGAGTAGGGAGCAGCACAGAAAAGTGAGATCAATATGAAGAAAGGAGGCAATAAGCATAAAATCAGGGCAGGCTTAGAACTGAATTAGGGCTTTGGAGAAGTTAAAGGGAAAAGGGATGAAGCAGGGGCAGAACCAGCCTGGATTTTCAGAAGAGTCACTACTCTTCTGGTAGTAACCTGTGCCTTTGCCTCTCAAGAAAATGAGATTAAAGAGCTCTGTCAGAGCTCTGGATGATAACACTGTGCAACACAGTGGCTTTGGGCAAGAGGGCCCAAGCCCTTGTGTATTCTGAATAAAATAGCAGAATCCAGTGCCAATTTCTGAGAGCCCCTGAAGTCATTTATTTTGTCTGTGTGTCCTTGGTGCAATCTAAAGGGGCACAGTGTGTCAGGCGAGTGATGCTGGAATGGGTGAGAAGGCACCCAGGGGCTCCCATATAGGGAAGCAATTTGACCCCTCAAAATAAAGTGCTATTTTAGTAGTGCTAAAAGTGCCACTTTTTCTTTTGTCCTTCTGAAATTTGGATGAGATTATCTTTTTCTCGTTTAATTATTCAGTTTTATTACCTATTTTGCAGACTGTCATTCAGTTCTAACAAATGATCTTCAGTAAAAGGAAACTCCTGCTTGTCATAAAGATTTAGTTCTTGGGAAAGATGTGGTGAAAAGCTGAGGCTGAGTGGAGTGTTTATTTCTGAAAAGCAAGGTGTGAAGGGATGCTTTCAATTACTCAGGGTATGGGGAGGGTGCTTTCCAAAATGGATCAATATGAAATGGGTATTTCTAGAACAATTTTAAGAAAGCTATCTAACAGGATGCCTGGCTACTCACTGAACTTTAAAAGGTGCTATATGCTTAATCTTTTAAAAGTAATATTTGAGAGAGGGAGAAATATAAAAGAGCAAATCTAGCATATGGTTGGCTGGTTAGCACTTCTTACTGCAAGGCTGTTATTGCTGTAATGTTCCTTCCTGCCAGACTGCGAAATCTGAGGAGTGAGGACTTTCTTAGAGCCTTTGAGGGCCCTACTCAGCCTTTTCCATACTAAAGAAGTGGAAAGACAGCAAACGTTATTTTTTCCAAAGAGGAGTCAGAACTGAGCAGTCTGTGGCAGGAATTTGTGCTGAGTTTATTGTGCCATGGGCTTTGCCATCCTCCCTTTCTTTGCCTGCCTGGGCCTGGTCCAAACCATACTGAGGTTAAGGACAGAGCTTTGCCCAGGTCTCTGCTTTTCATCTGAGTCTGCCAGAATCTCAGGCTCGCCCTCCAGCTGCAGAGAGCCCACACTTGTGGAAACTCTCCTGTGTAGCTGCTGAACATGGGAAAGGTGAGATCTCCATGGTGGAAGATCAGACAGGAGGAATTTTTCCTGCTTTTGACATTATTTTGGTTCATCCATGATGCAGAATGAGGTGGGGATTCCGTAATGTGACCACATTTCTGACAGTGACCACAGAGCTGACTGTGTGACCAACAGTGGGACTGAATTAATGAAATTCACATCTCTCCTAGGGGTTGATTTGTTTTGTTTTGTTTTGTTTTTTTTTTTATCCCTCCCTGACTTATATTAACATGAGGATGTAGTTTATACTATAGTTAGGTTTTTCCCCTCCACAAAATGCTAAGTAGAGATCATTAGGTATCTTGGGTCTTCCATGGTAGAGAAGAGTTATTAAAGATTAAAAAAAAAAAGATAATTTCATGTAACTACTTTGTTAAAGTGGAGGAATCCTGTTGGGCTGGAATTCTGAGCAGTAACACACAGAGAACATGTATGACCTTAGCAGCAGCAAGCATTGAAGTGATATCTCATTAAAGCAGCATTTGTTAAATCATCTAAGCTACCATTAACATTTCCTAAGTGCAAGGAATGGAACATAATCCCTCTGTTCTTGCTGAAGATATTTCCAAAGGAGATATTCTGGTCTTGGTGTCTCTTAAATTGATTTGCATTCAGCTCAGCCTCGGCTCCAAAACTTGACCATGTTCTTGACATTAAATTTTATACTAAACTAGGCCTGATTTGTTTGAGTTTGGTAGTGAAAAGTGTGAGTGCTCATTCCTTTTGCAAGTCTCACAGATGCAGTCACATTGTACTGCAAAAACCATCAACAGTTCCTTCTTTCTCTGAAATATGCTCAGGCAATCTCACACATCTCTGACTCGCTTCTCTGACGTTCACCAGTCAGTTAAGAGTAAAATTAAAACTCTGCTGTTCTGAAAGGTTTTCTTCATTGAGAAAGAAGCAACTCTGAAGATAAACCCAGTTTTCAAAGAAGTAAAATGCCCAAGTGCATCCAATCTGATAAAGTCTTAGGTAGGAAGGGTATTTTATTCTTTTTTCCACCCTTATAGGGAATTGGTGTTTTTAAACATTCCTCTGCTAAATAACTCTTCTATATATTTTTGATGGCCTAAACATAAGCATTCAGTTTTATTCTCAGACAGCTTGGATAAATAATTTATCTGAACCCTTTGACCACATCTATTTCTAGTCTGATCCCACCAGATCACTCAGGGTGTAAATTCTGATGCTCCATCATCAGCAGTGTCAGTAGGGGCTTGATGGACACAAACTGTGAATTCCAGCACATCACAATTAAAATAAGGAAACAGTTATGATTAAAAATCTTAAAATTGATCTTGGAAAGGCACAAGTGTGTACTCCTGTTGTGATTCTGGAACAGTCACTCAGGGAGTTCCCACTGTGAGTACAGGAGTGCTGCCTTTAAAAATTATTCACCTTAAATCAGACATCTTCGAGTTCCAGCTCTTCTGCAGTTTTTGAAAAGAGAACAAAAAATAAACTATTGCAAAACTTGGAGAAGTGCAGAGATCAAATAGTTCTCCAGGTCTTTCAAAGACTGAGAAGAAAGAAAACCACTAAAACGGTGATTTATTCCACGAGAGTACATCTGTTTCACTATTAAACATACCTCTGTTTTCTACAGCAAAATGTGCTGTCACACGCCAAAAGAAAAAAAAAAAGAGGAAAAAAAAGAAAATTTCATGTCTTTTGAAAGGAGGGGAAGGCTGTAGAGCACATTTTTGAGATATCTTTGCAACCAAACCCACCCTGCTTGGGGATAACAAAAGAAGAAAGATACATTGCACTGTGTGAAATAGATACTGCCTGTATTCCTAAATGCCCTATAACTAGCCTGGTATAATTTGTACTAATCACATTATCATGTCTGTCTGGAAGAGATGAATGTCTGAATGCAAGGAATTAAACCAGTGATAAATTAATTTTGAATTGCTTCTTTTTGTTGTTGTTGCTCCTGACTGAGAGCAGCTTTGCTGTCACTGTTTGTGAGCAGAAGTGATGGGCTTGGTGGGAACCAAAGGAAAGCTTTTAAGTGTGGACTCTTTTCCCTGTTTCTGCAGTTTCAGGTTAATTGGGGCTGAGAGAGGAGGTGCAGGAATGAGGTGAATGTTTGGGAGAGCTGCTCACAGGGATTCCTCTCCTAAGCAGACAAGTTGTGGATTCCATCTGCCTACAGACTTATCCAAAGGGAACCATTCTGGGGTTTCTATTGGAAAATCAGAGAATCATGGAATATCCTGAGGTGGAAGGACCCACAGGGATCATTGATCCCTGTCCCTGCCCAGCCCCACCCACCAGTCCCAGCCTGGGCATCCCTGGCAGCGCTGCCCAAACGCTCCTGGAGCTCTGGCAGCCTCGGGCCGTGCCCACTCCCTGGGGAGCCTCGGC
>NW_008238440.1:2658800-2664981 GCF_000691975.1 Corvus brachyrhynchos | reverse complement strand
TTGATCCCTGTCCCTGCCCAGCCCCACCCACCAGTCCCACCCTGGGCATCCCTGGCAGCGCTGCCCAAACGCTCCTGGAGCTCTGGCAGCCTCGGGCCGTGCCCATTCCCTGGGGAGCCTGGGCAGTGCCCAGCACCCTCTGGGGGAAGCAGAACCTCTCCCTATCTCCAGCCCGAGCCTGCCCTGGCCCAGCTGCAGCCGCTCCCCGGGTGCTGTCCCTGGCCCAGAAGAGCTCATGTGGCTTCCTCTCTTTCCTCCTCTAATTGTTACTGTTTGGTAGGATTCAGGTTATGAAGGGATCTTGTCCATCCTTTTTAACACCTGTGAATGTGCTTTAAAATGATTTTAGTATTTCCAAGACTAATTGCTGTGCTGCTGCAGCCAGTTAGTAGCCAGTTAGGAGACCTGCCCTGCAAGAAGGGCTCTTACTTACCCATGGTATCTCATAGATAGAAAATACTCAGGTAAATGATTAGAGTTCAAAAAATAATTATCATTCCTCATTATGAAAAGCAGCCAGATTAGGAATTCATAAACTCAGAATAAATCTGTCCTGGTGACAAACCAAATTTTTCAATCTAACCAGTTCCGTGAGTAATAGCGAGTTGAATTATTTACTGAAGAATTAAGCTTGTTTTCACCCAAGATGTTGTCTCTGATTTTGTCACTAATTTACCAGTAGGTAGGCTTACCAAAGAACTCATCACCCAGCATTATCTTATCAATGTTATGTCATATCACAAGGAAGATAAAAATAAATCAAATCCATTTTGGTTGTGTTTACAAAATTTTAAAAGTGAATACATGAATAAAAATCTCCTGGCAGGAAAGGAATTATAAAAGCTCCTTGTGAGACATGCTGGGATTGTATTTCATTGGAGATAACTCAGAGCAGTGAGCTGAGGTGCCCTGTCCCAATGTGTATCCCACATTCCCTGTGCTTCCCAGAGCTCCAGGAGCTGGAAGCAGCTCGGGTGATTGGGAATGGACAGCAGACAGAATGCAGCTGAGCCCCAGCCTGCTTGGAAATAGGGGTGGCTGGGAGAGGCTTGTCAGGGAACCAGAGTCTAAACTTAAAGGAGCTGCTGAGATAACCACTGATATTCCAGATGTTGGCTACAAAACCTTCCTGCCCTGTCAGCGGGATGTGGCACAGAGGGATGGTGGCACTGCTGCTGCCTGTTCAAGGGCTGTGTTCAGCTCTCAGAGGTCTCTGCCCTCTCTTGCTCTCCCTCTGTCAGTTTAGACGTCTGAGGGTGTGCCCTATGCTGTGTTTTAATTGATTTGCCTGTTGGGAGGTTGTTGGAGGTGACAGCAGGAGAATCTGACTTCTTGTGTCATCTTTGTGCTGAGCATGGAATCACAGAATCCCAGGATCAACGGGGCTGGAAAAGCCCTCCCGGATCACAGAGTCCAGCCTGTGCCCCATCCCCACCTTGTCCCCAGCCCAGAGCTCTGAGTGCCACCTCCAGCCCTTCCTTGGACACCTCCAGGGATGGCCACTCCAAACCTCCCTGGGCAGCCCCTGCCAAGGCCTGAGCACCACTTCCATGGCTGCTGATGTCCAACCTGAGCCTTCTCTGGTGCAGCTTGGTGTCAGGCTTTGGACTAAGGAAAAACATAAAACACTTTTCATTCATTTGAAGTCCCTGATCTGAATCACACGAGATCAAAACACGAATGTGTTGTAGCTACTGTTGCTGTCAGAGACTGGATGTCATCCGGAGCTAGAAGAAAACAGAAACACTTTTGTTGTTTCAACAAGGAAGCTATTTTATTACCAAGAGTCCAGAAACAGCCCAGATTGGGTATTTGCAGTTATAATCAAAACCTCACCATGAACTCTGTACGTGCCTTGAACTGGTTTTGTTTTTATTCTTAGAGTGCTGTAAATATTTGTGGCACACACATGCTGAATGATTAGCTGGACTTAAAATAACCAAAGCTTCTCATATAGGAACTATAAATCCTGAAGGGTTAAGAAAAAAGAGAGGAATTTGTAGAAATTGCTGCAGTGTCTGAACAAGCAGTGGAGATAGCATCTAGAAGGACTTTCTACTTGAATTCAAAATTTTAAAATGGTTTCAGTTACTGCTAAATCCAGTGTCCTTTTCATAAATCTAAAAGCACAGCCGGCATTTAAATTGGAGTGTACAACACACCAAAAAAACCCCAAACCAAAAAAAACCCCCAAAAATAATAATAGTAGTAAAAAAGAAAAAAACATCAGAAAACCTTTGGCCATACATATGTTACACAGGTGACAGAAAACTTTTTTTCTTATACGTTTGGTCCCCTAAATCATAGAATCCCAGAATGTTAAAGGTTGGAAGGAACTTTAAGCCCATCCAGTGCCACCCCCTGCCATGCACAGGGACACCTTCCACTGTCCCAGGCTGCTCCAAGCCCCAATGTCCAGCCTGGCCTTGGACACTGCCAGGGATCCAGGGGCAGCCCCAGCTGCTCTGGGCACCCTGTGCCAGGGCCCCAACTCCCTCACACTAAAAATCTCTCTTAATACCCAACCTAACCCTCCCCTCTTTCAGTTTGTACCTATTCCCCCTGTGTCCTGTCACTGCAGTCCCTGAGGAATTGTCCCTCTCTGGTTTCCCTGCAGCCCCTGCAGCCCCTGGGAGGTGCTGTGAGGTCTCCACACAACCTTCTCCTCTGCAGGCTGAGCAGCCCCAGCTCTCCCAGCCTGGCTCCAAGGGTAGGAGCAGCTGGGATCTGAGCTCCCTGTTGTTCAGATCTCTAGTCCCACAGTGAACTCCAGACTAATGGAGCTATTTGGACTGTAAAACTTCTCCAAGACATTTTGATTTTTCTAATTATCATACATTTGATAGTGTGGATTTCACAATCTCATTATCTGTTACTAGCTAAATCTATCCAGATGTTAAAATTTGGTGTTGTTTTCTCCCTTTCCCCCATTCATAATTTCTGCTATTTTTTTCCCTTCCTGAAGTGTATGTATGAAATGTGTATCCACTACCTGCTTGCATCCTTCAGATTACTGCACTACTTCTTTTCCCAATATCTGGGAAATGACATCATATTCACATATTCATCGCGGTTGTATTTCAATGTACAAAACAAAGCCATGACTCCCAAGCCCCTGGAATTCTCGCCCTGAGGCCTGGTGTAAGGGCTGCCTCCAGCTGTGTGTCTCATTTGAGCACACAGTCCTTCCCCTGCCCAACAACAAGTGGGGCAGTGCACAAGCAGGTGAATGTAATTAGTCGTTTGCATTCGTAATTGCCTCATTTGCACATGCAGTTGGAGCAGCTCTGCATTTCAATGGAAGTGCCGGGTGCAGTGCTGCTCCCTCCCTTGGTGTGTGTTGGAGTGAGAGCAGCTCTGGGAGCTGGGGGTGTTCGGTTCTGGGGGTTCCCTGCCTGGCCAGGGGGATGCAGGGCCCCGGTGGGAGAGGGGGGATCTCTGCTGAGGAGGTCTCCTTCTCCTTGCTGGGCCTCCTGAGGGATTCCCATGGTTGTGGTGACAGTGCCAGGATCATCCATGTGCTGCTTCTTGGCACACCTAGAACGTGCTCCCTTCTCCAGCTATCCCAAAAGCACAGTCACAGAACAGGATTCTCTTTAGCCTGTGGTGGAGCTAAGCAAGGGGTCAGATTTGACAAATATCAAATATAGAATTGGGATTCCTGCTCATTTTCCCGTGCTGTCAGTGTTTGAAATGTTATCTGTTTCTGTGAGAGTGAAATAATCCAAAATCTAGGTCAAGTTCTTTCTCCAGAAGTCTCTCGAGTATTGTTTTTCTTCAGGTTGAAATTATATTCAGGCTCTTCTACATTAGTAAAATAGCATGATTAATGGGAATTTAAAATGCAAAGTAGCATCTTCACTAAACTTTCCAGGTCCTTCTCTGCATATCATTGTCTGGAATCCCAAATCTTGCCGATAAAGTACAATATAGTTTCAGAGATTGTAAATCAGTCAAGGGAAGGTGATCATTAAATACATTAAAATGCATGAAAATTACCTAAATGGAAACCATTAGATTAAATGAAGCAGCTACAGTATAATATCCTGATGACTCCAGAAACTTTATTTAGATCATAACTGTACTGATGTTGTGCAAATCCCATGATTAAAGGGAACGTAACATATCTCTACCTCTGCCTCCCTTTCTTTAAGAATTTGTAATTTCAATTCCTCCACAGCTTAATAAACAGTTACCTCAATAAAGGCTCTTCCCGATGCTCGGCACCAATCTGCATTTTGATGTGGTACAGCACGAAACCTTATCTCAGTGTGGCATGTTTGCAGAAATAACAATGTTTAAATAATGACTGAAATGAAGCATGAAACCTTTTTCCAGCTGAAATGGACATAGTGAGAGATCTTAAGCCTCAGCTCCCATTACCACGTTGGTGTTTCTCCTCTGAGGCTGACACTCGTCCATGCTCCCAGAGCCCTGCTCAGACCCCATGCACAGTTGGAATTAGTTCTCTTGTTTATGGTCCTTTACCACCCCAATGAATGGCAGTTTTTGGTCTTAATGCCGAGCAGTTTTGTGAAGTTTCATTACAAATATATTTTATTCTATTTCTGTTGGAACCTCCTAGTGAATTATCATTTTCCTTCTCATCTCAGTGGCATCATATTTGCTGTACAATTTGTGGATTGTGACTGCTTCTTTATGCAGCCCATATACACTGCACAGTTTTCTCAGGGAATTGAAAGGTCAAATTTTCTGCACAAAGTCTTTGATCCTTCTCTTGATTTTAATGGGTTGTTTCATTTGGGACTTTTCAGTCGTGTACATCCTGCTAATACGGAAAGTGGAATTTCAGTTTTTGATGTTGCCCACTCCAAGCTGCTGTCCCTAACCACAGATGCCCATCCCTGGGTGGTGATTTGGTGTTCCCTCAGCTTGCTGAGCTGCTCTCTCTATTCCCTGGCTCTATCTGCACGCGTGCAGCCACTGGATTAGAGCTTCTGGGGAACTGGGATGCAACAGCAGCACGTGGGAATAGCTTCCTAATGGAGTCACTAATGGCTCTTATTCCATAACTCATCCCAATTAGAAGGCTGATTCTGATGGATATTAAAACAATTAAATAACACTGGCTGGTCCTTTAGCAATATTTATAATATATCAGGGTAATGTCGCCGCTTGTAGTGGACAAAGGTTTAAACCCACAAATTTGCCGATGGATGAGTGGGATGTGAGTGGCATCAACACGTGGAGTTCATGCCCTAAAGGCAGGGTGCACTGTGTAATTCCAGAGGGAAGATGGTGAGGGAGGAGGAAGATTAGAGATCAGTGGCCCAGGGGTGCTTTTAGTTGCAGTGGACTAAATTGACTGCAAACTTGCAATTGCAGTTGACGTCAGTGGAAGCTGCCTGTGCCTAAGAAGTTCTCATCAGCTTAGCAGTATTCATCTGAAGACAAAATTAGAAATGTATTCCACATGGTGCCACTGCATGGCCTGTGCTTTGCAGGGAGAGCAAGGGGATGTGAGGAATTCAGGTAGAGTTCAGAGAAAGAAGATATAAACCTTTCACAGAAACTGAAAGAGAATAGCCAAGAGGAATTGCAGCCACGTAGGCACAAGAATAAAAAGGGACCAGAGGTTTCTCTGTAAAGAAAAGCTTTAGCCAAGCTCCCTTCATATCACACACAGAATTAGAATTGTCTACTTTGATTTTGAATTAATAGATCTTTTATGAAGAAAGCAGAAAGAATCAGGGCTGTTTGCTGAGCTACATGAGAGCTCAGAGAATGCCACTAGCAAAAGACAAAAGCTCTAAAATTGTGTGGGTTTTTTCCCTTGCCAGTCTGCAGGCAAAAAAAGTTGGCCCATGTTCAAGTTTGCAGTGGCCTGCTGAAGTACCAGGTAGTTTTTTCTGCCCTCTGTGATCTGGGTGAAGCATCAGGGACAGGATGGCAGAGCTCACCCTGGGAATTCCCTGGCTCTGTGTTGCTCCCAGTTTGCACCATGCGCTGCTGGGCTGCTCATGCAGCAACCCCAGCCCAGATCTGCTCTGCTTTGGTCATCAATAGCATCCTAAGAAGCTTTCATTAGAGGAATGATAACAGCAATACTGGCACTGTAGTCCCTGATCCCATCGGACTGCAGCAGTGCTCCCAGGGTGAGCATCTGCAGCCTCTCCTGTGGGCAGGAAACATCCACTGACCTGTGCTCCGCCAGCAGGGA
>NW_008238440.1:2647754-2658681 GCF_000691975.1 Corvus brachyrhynchos | reverse complement strand
GGGAGAGGGATTGGGATGGGGTTCAGTACACAACTGACTACTAGAGAATCTGGTTAAAATCATCTGATTTGGGCCCTCATTCCACCCTTTTTCAGGGTCCTCTGCAATGCTGGTGGCTGGTGCCAGAGTTTCCTGAACAATCACACACACTTTTCACTGACAAAAGCAGCTGTTGATGAAGTTTGGTATTTTTAATCACAGCTGAACTTCCAGCTGTTTCCACCAGCACATAAAGGCTGTGCAGCAGCACTGTGCATTTGCTTATCCTCTTCCAGCCCCACTTAGGGAAAAAGGAATTTCCTGTCTGTACAGCAAGCAAGCATTCCTAATAATTATTACGTTTGTTTATACTTTAGAATTGCATCCATTAAAAAATGCTGACAGAAAATGAAAATCAAAATGAAAGTCTGTTCTTGTTAGGAAATGCTTATTTTTATCATATTTGTCCTTTGCTGACATGGAGAACACTTCCTGTTGTAGCTTTTGGGGCACTGCCCATCCTTCCCTGCCCCACACACCCCCTGGTCTGGGGCAGCCCTGACCCTGCTCCTCACCTGGAGCTTCCTGACCCACCTTGACTCCAACTTGTGCCACCTTGCAGGGCTGGTGGGACAGGTCCAGGAGCTGCTGGCTGCACAGAGGGAGGAGGAAGGGCAAGGCTTTGACATTTGGGGTCTGTGGGAGGGCAGGGGCAGGAAGATCAGCTTGTTTCCCAGGAGTGAAAGTTTTCCAGTAATCCACAGGTGTTATCTGCATACAGAAGCAAGGAGAAGCTTCCTCTGTAGAAAGAAATGTATAAACCAAAGCTGAAGGCAGAAGTTGCTGCTGTGTTTGTTAAAAGAACCACAGAGATGATGCAAAGGAAGGCAAATTTTACCAGCATAGTCACAAGGGCTGGGAAGTGTTTTGGTGACAGTGCAGGAGAAGGTCTGTGAGTCTGAGAAGAGCAACTTTTAGGGAACTTGTCAAGGAAGTCCAAACTTGCATAGGAACCTTCAATTATGTCTCATCTGATTACTCCAACTAAAGCCTGATTAAAAATTTTAGAAGCTCAATATTTTCTTTCCTGTGATTGGGAGAAACAAGCTGGATGCTGTTCATGCTGTCATTTTGCTGCCTAAAGAGCAGGCTCTGCTATGCTGGATTCTGTTCAGTCTTTGGGAAGATGGGGAATGGGAGGGGTTGGGGGTCTTTTGTCCCCTTTTTATTTTCTGACAGCTGAAGTTGGAAAACATGGTGGCAATTCCAGTGACATTAATTTCTTACTGCACCATATTTTGGGCTTATTCTAGAGGGGTGTAAAGCAGTGTCACCAATTTGATTACTGCTGCAAATGGACAAAAATACCAGTGCAATCCAGAGGGCCAAAAATGCCAGGACAATCCAGAGGGGCTGGGCTTGTCCTGGGAGCTCTGCTGGCAGAGCCTGCAGCTCTGGGCCCTTTCCAGGGCTGGGAGCAGACACTTAGTGTCCCACCTTCCCAAGCTGAACAAAGATCCCGAAGGACTCACTGGTGTAGCCTTATCTCACAATGCCTAAAGCACATTAAAGAGGGCATTTGTACTTGCTGGAAGGTTTTTAATACAGTTGGTGTTTGGATCCTTCCTGCAGTGCCCTGGCTCTCACCTCATTTCCAAGTGCCACAGCAGCAGCTCCTGGTGCTTACAACCTCTGTATTCCCAACCCTGCACTGAGGAGGGATTTTTATTTCATACATCATTTCTCAGTTACAGCTGTGTAATCATATATCACATCTGCAGAGTGTGGTGTGGCGTTGAGGATGTTCTCTGAATAGACACTAAAGAGGGAAAAATCAACACAGAGAAATCTGGGGGCTTTACTGCACTTAGGCAGAGCTTGTTTCTCAATTCCTTAAAAACCCACATGCTTTTCTAACAACTGCAGGCCATTTGTCAAGCAAAAAATGTACCTGTACGGATTCAGTGGAGATCTGGCTTTCTTGGGCACTGATGTAGTATTGGGAGTTGATAAATAAATAAATAACCAGGAAAAAAGATTTCTGTCAGCTGTGCAGAGAAATGACACGGGAATGGTCCTGAGTTAGGGGTTGTCATATCTAGAACATCCCCCGTCACAGTGAGTGGTTTCATGCCAACACAACCCCGCCCCGACATAAATCACTGGGAGGAGGAGAACCTGAGCGAAATAGGAACAAACCCATATATCTCAGCTGCAACCAGAAGCACCACTTCTGATATTGAGAGCAGCCCTGGTTTTTATCCTCTCTTTGCACCTGCTTCTGCAGAGAGGTGGCATTTACCCAGCCTGTCAGCAACGCCCTGCTCTAGCGGCTTAGGTGTGCAGTAAAGCTTCTGAGCTAATTATCATCCCCTAGTGCCAAAGGAAGCTTCAGCTGGTCCCATGTGCTGTTGGACTTGGTGCTTTGCTCAGGTCAGCCCTACAGCACTGGCTCCTTGATCCTCCTGCCCTTGGGAGCTGCTCCCTCCTGGATCAGGGCTGTTGCTCCTGGGGTCACTTGGAACAACAGAAACACCCAGGAAGCCTCCAGCTCTGCCATGGGCAATTCCAGAGGAGAAGCTGTGGACACGACTGCTAATTTTCTCTGTAGGATTGCTTGTTGTCTTAGAGCCTGAACGTGAGAATTTTGTATTCCAGGTCATTAGCAACCAAGACAGAGATAAGAGATTTGAAGATAAGCAAGCAGCATAGGTCATAATGTGTTTGGAGTGGGCAGCCCAGGCCATCTGTATTACTTATCTCCCCCCTATTTTTTCAATCAGCTCTGGTTTTTTTGGCATTTGTGTATTTTTGAGTTGCAGAGTATTCCTCAGAAGAAGGGCCAGACCCTGTCCTGAGGAACTAAATGGGAATTAAAAGGTTTCTGTGTTATTGTTCCTGTGGGTGGCAGGAGATTACACTTGGTTACTCAGGAAATCCCTTCCAGCCCTGTATTTCTTTCCATTTTGAAGACGATAAGTCGGGGAAAGATCATACCATGTAACTAAAGGAGTGGGAAACATCACAGAGCAGGAACCAGCCCAGGCCTACTGGGCCCAGCAACCTGCCCTACATTTTGCAGTACCTTTAATCATGACTTGATTCAAAGACTTGTTGACTTCTCTGGAGTCCTTGTAGTCATTTCACAGGGGTTTGGATGTGATTCTTTGGGGACAAACAAGAGTAACTGTTAGTGACAGCTGAAGCAGGCAGTGCTGTCTTTCCCTGTTTCCTGGCTGTGCAGTCGGTGTGATGGGATGGATCTGCTGTGTCAGCACTTGGGAATGCAGGTGAGGATTAACAGGCTGTCCATGGGAGGGCAGCCAGCTGGTCCTGCAGGATGTCCAGGAGCAGGACGGACACATTCCAGGGGTGTGTGGCATTTGACTGTCCTAGGCTGGCTCTGACTGCAGGCTCCCTGCACATGGACAACAGGGCCTTTCCTCTGTACAATGCTCAGGCGTTCTCATGCTGTGATCCCTGAGGATAACACACACCCTCATTTAAACATGCTTGGTATTACCCATGCTTTTCCTTATCTGCTCACCGCACTCACCTGGCTACTCTGAAATGTCACTGGACAGTACATAGCTCTAATGTCATGATTTAAAAAATATTGTATTCACAATATCCCCAGCTCTGCAGTGCTCCTGAGTGAGGTGTTAGAAAAGCAGAGTGTCTGTACCTCACTGCGCCCTCCTCTCCTTCCCTGCCCTGTCCAGGATCACACAGCCCTGCCCTGGAGCCAGTGCAGTGCTCTGCTACAGAGCTCCCATCACAACAAAACCACAACGGTTTTCATCTTATCAGTCTCCAGTCGTGGTAGAAGTCTGTGCAAACTCAAGTCCCTGCTTTCTGACAGTGTCACAGTTCATCCTCATCTGAGCCATCAGTTGTCAGAGCGAGCTGACAGGACACAAAGAGCTGCAGTGAGCAGTGCCAGTTCTGCAGCTGGAGATGATCCCTAACAGCCCCTCCCAGGAAAAAGCAACTTTTGCTTCAGGATGGTGAGCCCAAAAAATCATTCTTTACAATACACTTATGAAACCTTCACTGTCCGTTTAAAAATACTCTGATCATGTTTTGATATTTATTTCTATTTTGTACCTTTTAAAACTTTGATATATATACGATGTCAGAGAATCTAGAATGGTGTGGGTTGGAAGGGACCTTAAAGACCATCCAGACACTGCAGGGGATCCAGGGCCAGCCCCAGCTGCTCTGGGCACCCTGTGCCAGGGCCTGCCCACCCTCCCAGGGAACAATTTATTCTATAAATCTGATGTAAACTAACTCTCTGGCACTGGGCAGCCGTTCTCTGTGTCCTGTCCCTCCAGCCCTTGGCAATTGTCTCTCTCCAGCTTTCTTTCAGGTCCCTTCAGGCCCTGCAAGGGCACACTGAGGTCACCCTGGAGCCTTCTGTTCTCCAGGTTGAACACTCCCAATTCCATTGGGATGCACATTATGTCATGCATACACTCTCTAAAACCCTTGGGACAGAAGATTTTTCCTGCACGTTTGTGGATATTTTGATTTCCTTTTGAGCATAACTTCTGTTATTGCTCCTCTTGCCCCACTAGACCACCATTATTTGGGGTACTCAAAAATTAATAGGAAAGCAGTTTTTCTTAGATCACAGTGATTTAGTATGGCTGTAGAGGTTGGCACTTTTGTGGTGCTACTCAGTGACAATGAGCAGAAGTTTTCTATCCCTGGAAACAATAATTAAAAAAACCCCTTTAAACACCCTTGGAAAGGAATCATTAAAACTTTATACTCAGATGTGCTTTACAAGATGAGCTCTAGGTGCAGCAGAAGCTAAAGCAGGCTTGCCAGGCAGGTTTGCTCTCCAGTTGCCATCACTGCATACACAAATTGGGCATTTCGATGTGGAAGTGGACAAGTCCCGTAACTGACAGGTGACATTTCTAAACCAGGCATGCAAATGTGCTCATGAGTTCTGCATCCATTTGGAACCCTTTATGATGGGGTGCTTTGTCCTCTTTTCTTACTGTGTCCTCTTTTCTAACTGAGGGAGCCCAAGAGCCAAGATATTCATAAGGAACCAGAACCATGTTTAAAGGGATTATTTGCTTGAGCTCTGTCCTGACCTGTGACGTGGGAAAATCAGTTTGGTTTTGGCCCAGAGTCAAAATCAGCCCAGTAATTCCACACCAGATATAAATAAAGGATGTGACTAATGGGCAGAGGTCAACTGGAGAGGTTATGAATCACTGATATAAGGTGTTAACTTTGAATTAACCAATCTTCTTCCATCAGCAGAGCTACAAGCGTCCTTATTCCTTGGAAAGGGTTAAAAATGCTTTGTAACTTGGACTTTTTTTAAAGTAAAAAAATCTTTATGTTAGAAGAAAAAGAAAAGCTGCTTGGATTTGTCCTAAAAAAAATTCTTAAAATAAAAGTAGCACAACGTCCAGTTAGGTCATTTACAGAACAGCCGCTTTGCTGAGAGCTTTTGATTCTTTATTTCTTTTTCTGTTACCTTCTTGTCTGGTATTTTTGAAAATAGGAGATCAGAATACAAGAGCTGGAATGAGACGAGGTGGAACTGAAAGTGGAGAAAGAGGAACAACAGGGAGCTGTGGGGACTGAGGAAGGGAGGATAAAGGAAGCAGCATGGAGATGGGAAAAACAAGAGCCAGGGAGGGGATGGAGGCACCAGAGTGAGTTGAAGGGAACAGAAGAACAAGAAGAAACTTTCGTCTTTCTGATCTATGAGACTGTCTTTTACATTTGCTGTTAAATATAGATGGCAACACACATCCTACAAGGCAGAAAAATAAAGCAAGGCAGAAAAAAACAAATGCTGTGAATAAGTGTTTGGGTTACTCTAAAAACCGTAAGAGGCTTTCAAGTTGCTGGTCTTTTGATTTATGATGATGATGCTGGGATTGAGTGGTGTCTGTGCAGCTCCACATCTCAGATTTATGAACCCATGCAGTAAACATGATTTCAGTTATCTCTGAAGAGAGTTTTGATTTTGTTCACAGGGAAGCTACTCTCACAAGGAGGGCAGTGCTTGCCCTGCTGTCCTAGTTAGGCTTGGTGTGACCTCCTTACCTTCTCCTTGCCCTTCTTGGTGGAATTTATTGCTGCTGATTTGGAAGAGCTGCCCTGTGCCACATCCCAGCTGGTTGGAGAGGAAGGGTTTCCTGGGTGGAAATGGCTGGCGGGGTGTAGGATCTTTAGTTTAGATGCTAATTAAATCTAATGTACCAGCTCTGCTTTTATTGCTATTAATGCCAGGAGTTTTGCCCAGCTCCAATTAATGCTAATGTGAGGAAAAAGGAAGAAAAAGGCGTTTTTGACAAGCTTAAAGAAGATTCTGTTTGAATGTCTTTGTGTTTCCTCTACTCATTATATGTTGATATAAATGTAAATACCTGTGAGAAATGGAGAAAGGAAAATGTAGAGCAATACACTCTTATTTTTGGCTTGGAGTAGCAGTACTTGTGAGTCAATTTAGGCTCTCTGGCCAAGCAGGCTTGACAACTCTGGCACTGCCAGCATTTGCACATGCTTTTATCCGTTTGCTGCTAGGGGCTGATCCTGCAGAATCCTGCAGTCTCAATTTACGGTAAAGTAAATTTAATGTAAGATTGAATGGGAGGCAATAAACTCACAAAAAGCAGGCAGCATGACCTATTGCTTAATGGCTTTCTCCCAGATGCAGGCACCTGATTCCAGTCCATGCCTGCTCCTCCAGCAGGCATTCTCTTTTTGCAATCAGTTACACAAGGTGCAACCAGGGATTAATGAAGGGAAAAGGAAAAAAACAGATCTGAATTTCTATTGGAATTTCTCATTTTCCAATTTCACTTTCTAAAATTGGCTTCCAGATTGATAATTTCAGCCTGGAAGAGGAAGGAAGGTCTGTTACTCCAGAGTCTGCACCTCAATGGATGTGAGCAGACTTTGTGTACTCATAATATTCCAAAATGGGTTTGTACTGAAAACTGATATTTCTAAAGCAGTAGAGAATGACTGAAAATTATTTTCTTTTTAAGAAAATGGCCCAAAAGGAAAGCAGCCTAATTAAAGTGAACCTTTTTGTCTTTGCCATTGAACAGGTGGGCTTATATGAAATTTGTACTTAGGACTTTAAGGCCTTTTTGGACTCAAAGAGGATGTTCAGATGGAAGGGGAATATTTTGTTGGCTGAGGTGGATGTCTACGTTGCTGCACATCAGCAGACCAGCAAAATGCATCATGGTGGTGCTGGAGGAGAGGAAAGATAATAACGGCTTGAAAATAATTGAATAAAAAAATAAGCTGGTGCTCTAAGTTAGCATAAGGTTGAGCATTTACAGCAAAATCAGTATCCAGCCCTTTTCTCAGGACTGCTCCCTCTGTTCTCAGTGCAATCAGTGGCTCTCAGAACACACCTTGGGCTGGATTTAAGCTTCAGGCAATTCTGAATTTGTGATGGTCCAGTAATCCATCCTGCTTTCCTTCCTTCCTTCCTTCCTGCCTTCCTTCCTGCCTTCGTGATGGTCCAGTTTTCCTTCCTTCCTTCCTTCCTGCCTTCCTTCCTGCCTTCCTTCCTGCCTTCCTTCCTCCCTCCCTCCCTTCCATGTCCAGACTTGCTGTCATTTCACCTTTCTGAACCCAGTACCCTCCAGTTCTGTTGTTGTAAAAGCCCTCAACCTCCAGATTCAGCCCTTACCTTTCTCCCTCTTGACTGTTATTAGGAGGGGGTAAAACCACACCAAGGTTGACATTCCAGTCCCTGTAGCCACAGGGAGGGTTTTTGAGAGAACATGTTGATTTTTCAGACAGTTCTGAGCCTGGTTCCCCAGCCAGGGCTGTGCCGTGTGACTGACATCAGGCTTTGCTCCTGGGCAGAGCTTTAGGTCATTCAGTGGGAATTTAAAGATTGGTGCTGAGGCGTAAGTGTGTTCTGCATATAGAGATGTGACTTTGGGGACCCAGGGAGGGCTTCCTCAGCACTTCTCCTTGGCACTTGGAGGCATCTCCATTGCTTTTGGGAGGATTGTGGGGAGCAGTTCGGCCCAGAGCTGTGTTCCCCCTGTAAATCAGCAGCAGCTCTGCAGAGTGTGCAGTGACAGCCTTTAAACATCCCTTTGTGCAGCACTGCTCAGGTCCCCAGTGCTGCTCACTCTGACTCCAAGTCTTCGTTCCCTGAGAGTGTTTTTTCTGTACAAACTCTTGATAAAGGTCAGATTAATTGAACAAATGAGATGCTTTCTCCTGAGTATTGCAAGGTGAATGCAATTCTCAGCGGGAATATATTTATGGTTGTAGAATTGTCTTTTGATTTGATTTTTCCCTAAAAGAAAACTCACCCAACTATCATATAACCTCTGGGGGTGAATATTCATTAGATAGAAATAGAATAGTAAAATAGAAATTGCTATTTTCTTGTATCACTGGCAAAATATTTCTTCCTTCTAGCCCTGCTCCCAGTAGACATTCTGTCTGGCAATATAAATACAATCCAGCTGATTCTTGCTTTGGCAGTGATGTTCTATACCAGCAGAGAGGAATTCAGTCAGCTTTTCCCTTTGTGTTGCCAGACTTTGAACTCTTTGCTCATTCAAAGCAAGTACAGAGTGGGGAAGCTCCAAGTGAGGGGTCAGCCCACAACCCAAAGAATAAATACCTAAAAGGTGCAGAGCACAGAATCCCGGAATGGTTTGGGATGGATCCTTAGAGCCCCTCCAGTCCCATCCCTGCCGTGGGCAGGGACACCTTCCACTGTCCCAGGCTGCTCCCAGCCCTGTCCAACCTGGCCTGGGCCACTTCCAGGCATGGGAAATCCTCTGGGAAGTCCATCCCAGGGTCTCACCACCCTCTCAGGGGAAAGAGAACATTCAGAAAATAAAGCAAGAATGGAAATGGTATAAAATGATGTAGGCTTGTTTTCATAAATGGGGGAAGCAGTGCAATAGCAGGCCAGAGCCTCCAGTAAAGCCAGCAGAATGCAAATGATAAATGCCAGAGCTGCCTGCATTGCCTCATTGCCTTTGTTTCTCTCACTTTATCTGGGTTCTGGTTTTCTATATCTTTGTCATAGTGACTAAATTTGTAATAGTTTGATGCTTCTGGGTACAGTGTGGTGATTGCCAGTGTTTCAAGGTGAGTGCTTCCTAAATTTCTGTTCCTGAAGTTGTATTTTTGTAGCTATTGCTATGTCCAGGGCAAATGCATAGCTCATGTTACCTGCAGCAGGCAGTTCTTTAGGATGAGCATTGGAATTGAGTATTTATAGAGGAAGAAGGGTGGAGAAGAGAAAAAAAAAAAGAAATAATTACGGAGGGCAGAGAACTGATATCTTTAATGCGTTTTCAAAAATAATTTTAAGCCTCTTCTTTAGGGAGTTGGGGTTGTTTTTTGGTTAGTTTTGTGGGTTTGGGGGTTTTTTGTTGTTTTGGTTTTTTTTTTTTTTTTTTTAAGGTACTTTATTCTTTTCTCTCAGGTCTGCATTAGAAATAGCTTCCATTGGCTGCACAAAATTATCTCCTGTGGCAGCAGTGCTACTACTCAATGGTGTTGCTTCCAGCAGCAGTTCTGACTCTGTTTCCAAAGGTTTGTTTGTAACTTGCACTATAAATTGTGCTGGGTTACACCTCATATGGAAACAATCAGCCTAAAGACAATATTTGCAAATCAAATTTTTATTCTGTTAGAATTATGGTTTTTGTATTGCTTACATTTGTTTGATTTTTTTTAGACATCTATTCTTAACTTGATTAAAGAGAAAAGTCAGTTCTCTAAAGATGGATAAAAGCACAGCTGCATTTGTTTGGTTCTGCCTTTCAAAAAGATAAAGGATGGGGTGTAAGTTTGACTTGGTGATCAGCCTGAGTTCTGGTTCCTCAGCTGAGGGGGAAGACAGCGGTTTGTAGTGTGGAGATATAAAATAGAAAAGGAAGGGCACTGAATGGGCTAAAATAAGTTTGGCAAATTTCAGGTTGATGTTTTAATAACGTTTTATTGGGAGCGGACAGAAAGAATTTGGAGACGATACCAATATTTTTGGATAAGACATTACATTTGTACAATGGGTGTTTGTGCTCAGTAAGGTTGCAAATGGGGGCTGGTATTCCAGGAAACCTGAGGGTAACTCTCTTAAAGAGGACCCTTTCCTAAAAATTGCTTTGTATCTGCAGCAAACAACTGGGCCCACCACAGAAATTCAGATTGTTCAGAGCATCTTATGGTAGCTTTAATTTGTTTGTGTCCCAGTCCCTCCCTTTGCCTTTAATGTCGCTGAAAGTGGGGGTAGAGAAGAAAGACTTCAAAAATACTGTGACTTTACCAGTGAAAGGTAAAATTCTACCAGCTGATAGTGGAAGAGTGGAAGAAAATAGCTGGCAGATGTTTAGATAGGTCTTTAAGCTGTAGTCACTGTGATGTACCCAGGCTATATCTGCCCCATGGCTTCAGGAGGGGTTGCAGCTTGGATATAACAGCAATTACTTGGCACACAGCCAGAGCTGACCAGTCTTTACCCACATCATTTTCAGGATTATTCAAAGCCCAGGAATATTACAACGAGGCTGGTTTCTGGTGAAAGAGATCTATGGAAGGTTGAAAGGTGTTTGGACCATAGTGTCGTGCTCAGACATCACAGATATAATATTTCAGTATTGTTCAATTCTTATGCTGAGTGTTAGTAAAGAAATTAAATATGACATTTATGGCAGCAGGTTGAGGTAGGTGATTATCACCTTCTACTCTGCTCTCCTGAGACCTGGAAGCTGTGAGCAGTTCTGGTGTCCCAACATAAGAAGGACATGGAACTGCTGGAGAGAGTCCAGAGGAGGCCACGGAGGTGCTGAGGGGACTGGAGCCCCTCCCCTGTGGAGCCAGGCTGGGAGAGCTGGGGCTGCTCAGCCTGCAGAGGAGAAGGTTGTGTGGAGACCTCACAGCACATCCCAGGGGCTGCAGGGGCTGCAGGAGA